>NC_081252.1:66768327-67083049 GCF_030490865.1 Poecile atricapillus | reverse complement strand
AGTCCTTAGTGTGAGGAAATATAAAGAGGAAAATGTATTTTATTTTGTGAAACAAGAAAAAAGATTTTGTTTTGGGTCTGCCCCTTTTATTTGTGCTAGGGGACTGCTGTTAAGACACTAATTTAATTTTCTTTGCAGTGGAACACGAGAGACCTGAGAGATGTTTGGGATGCTTTTTTCTATGCAGGTGCTCTTAATAAAAATGGGAGAGGGATATTTAGAAGTCTGCACCACTGTGAACAGGATAAATCAAATAGTGATATGTGAAAGCAGTGACAAATCAAATAAACAATACTGAAGAGTAAAAGTGAATAGCACTTTATTGACAGATTTCATTTCCTTTATTAACAGAGCTGAATAGCACTGAATTGAAGGACTGCATCAGTGAAAACAGCCTCAGTAGCAATGCCAGCCTTCCCAGCGTGCAGAGCTGCCGGCGACTGCGAGAAAGGAGAGTTGCAAGCTGGGCTGTTTCCTTTGAGCGTCTTCTTCAGGATTCTGTTGGTGTTAAATATTTTTCGGTGAGTTTTGAGGGACAATAAGAGGCTTTCCAAAATACCTGCTACTGCTGCAGTAATTTCCCTGTATTCTTTTCTTTTTTTTTTTTTGTCTTCTTGATACTGTCCTTGCACAGGACAAAAGACAGGAGTTCATCCGTGCTCTGTTGTTGTCTGAGCATCTTTCTGAGTCTACACAAGTTCACAGTTGAGTAAGAGCTCATAGTAATATTCAGTTGCCATGCATTTCTGCATAGAAGAAGTTTCAGGTGAAAATGGAAGCTATATTTGGCTTTGTCTGGGAACTTTTAGAATGCTTCCTCATTTTGTAAAATTTTTTTTTTTTTTTGTATCTGTAGCCTTTGTACAAAAAGAAGGAAGTACTTTTGGTAGTTTCCTAAGAGTGGGTCATTATTCACATTTATCTCCTGAAACATTGGAAGCCACAGAAGAGTTTTTCAGTGATAAAGTGGCTTATTTTCCTGCAAAAGGTTTTTAGAAATACTTTTTGGAAGTAATTATGGTAGTTAAGAGCACTGGTTAAAACTGCAGCTTGAAGGAGTAATGCTGAGTATTTGCAAAGCATAAATACTTTGCAATACATAAATACTGTTCTGCACAGCACATTTATGAAGTTGTAAATAATATCATCTCTATTTTGCATGCAAGAAAACTGAGGGTATATACTTTTGCTTTGTTGCACTGAGAATAGAGTATGCTGCTGATTCTAAATGTGTTACACAGGGACAGTTTGTGCTGTCCAAGTAATTTTCACAATGAGAATATAAGAAAACCTGTGGTACAGGAGAGGTAGATTATTGGAATCTGCAGTAACTCAGAAAGACTCCTTTGCTTCATACAAAAGTATTAAGAGATCACAATGGTTAATAAACAGACTTCCATGTTAACTGATGGGGGAACCCAAAACCCACGTTAACAGAGAACATCTGTTTGCGGAAACAGAGAAGAGGAAAGCAAAATAATACATCGTGGATATTATGTTCCTTGGTTTAGCAGAGTAGTCTGAGAGTTAATAGCATTTCTGTTTTCATACTGAGGCTTCTTGTCAGGCTGGAAGAAAAATTACAATTCTAATCTGATGTTAGTGTCCACATGATAAATGATGCAGTTCATGGGGCTGCTACTGGAAGTTCAGTAGCTGACTTAGTTCTAATTACTTTTAAACCTTCAGTGAACTTGTGTACACTTAGGAAATTGCTGCATTAAATTTTTAGCTTCTATGACACTTCAAAACTTACATTATAAGCATAAAACCTAGTTCATATCATTTAAATGAATTTCCAGATTAAAAGGTTAAAGGTACACTTCATTTCAGCAAAAGCCAACCTTAGATATTCTGGAAATTTTACTTTTCCCTCCATTTTATTCTAATTAGAACTGCTTTTTATAAACACAGCAAAATTCTGTGCATGTCTGATAGAAATACCCACTTTAAAAAACAATTAGGGAATGTTAAAGTTTATGGTGTGCACCACCATTATTTTGAGGCCCAGGAAATGCCCAGAGCCATCGCTTAGGTTTATTAACCTGGCTGCCATAAGACTGCAGTTACAGATTGCTGCCAGTATGCAGGATCACTGAGGCACCAGCATTCAATTCATGCTTGCATAGCAAGTGTCTTGGTGCATTTGGGATCCAGCATCTGCCTTTCCTGAGGACAGCTTTGTCACAGAGCAAGAATTACTCTCTAAGAAGGAGAGACTTTGCATGTTTTGCAAATAACTCACACTTTGCATAATAGCTGCTGCTTAGAGCAGTCAGCCAGGAGGTGAGGGAGCTGTTTGCAGGTTCCCCCTCCAGGGGTTCAGACCAACCTCTGCAGCTTTCCAGCTGTGGGTGAAGCTGCTTGGCTGCCTGATGTTCCAGCTGGGGCACTGCTCAGCCCTCCTGGGGAAGCTGAGTTGTTGCTGTGCCCAAATCCTGTGGCCAAAAGGAAGCAAGTGGGAGATGGACTCTAGGTTCACAGGGAATGTGCCAAGGGGGAAGTAGGCAGTTGTGTTCCGATTCTTGCTCACTAATTTGATTCTCTTTTAATATGTAATTACATGTAAAGTGCAGAAATGTTCCCCTGACTGCTCTCTGGATTGTCTTTTATGCATTTGGTGTCTCAGCTTAGGTATCTGAAGAACTTTAAAATCAGAGCTTGCTTGGGCATTTAGATGCCCTGTATTGTAGTTTATCTCAATTGCTTTCTTGCAGCTGGACTCCCTAAACTCTATGTAAGTCTGAAAAACACAAATAAACTTAAGTTTGTTTCTGTGGAGATTCTTCTTGCACAGCTTTCTGAGGCTGCTTTGTATGATAAGGAAGCTTCACTGATACCCTTGTGACAGCTGAATGAAGGTTGTGGTGGATCAAGTGTTTTTGTTTTTATATCTTTGTTTTCCCCCTGATGGTTAAAATGCTTTAAAAATGCTGAGAGAATATTGAATTATACAGATTTGAATACGGGACAATTTGTGCTTGTAGAGTTTTCCAACTGAATCAGTCCCAATGTTCATTTGGACTTGAGGATGCTGTAATATAAATATCCTGATTATTGCATGTTGTACTGGGAGATATTTTTTTTTTCCTCTCAGTGAGTATTTTCCAAAGAGAAACCATGTAACCACAGCTAACACATTGAACTGTGATAAAATATTTTCCTTTTATAGTTGCCATGTGATACAAAAAGACGTTGTAATGAATCCAGAATTGATTATGGGCACTTCTTGATAAACATCTACTCTGTTATATCAGCAGAACTACAATTAAAGGCAGCTTACTGTGTCACTTATAAATCCAGTTTACAAACTATTTAAATTTTTATTAAAAGTTTATTCATCAGTTTATACAGTACTTAGAATGACATTTCAAACTTTTACTTGCAAAAGATTTGATTGTAACTTGATGCATTCGTCTCAGTTATATACATTTAAAAAGACACAAGAGGGAGGGGGAGCACCAGGTATGTATTGGACATACATTGATTTTTACTTTAGAAGAAAACTGGACTGTGAGACAGATTGAAAACTCACCTTTATGAAAACTTTCCAAGCATTAGAAATATGTTGTTTAAGCTGGCAAGTAACTTTTCTTTGAGACATTTATTTATTTGCTTATTTTTCCCCCTAGGAATTTCTACGGAAAGAATTTAGTGAAGAAAATATTTTATTTTGGCAGGCCTGTGAATATTTTAACCATGTACCTGCACATGATAAAAAAGAAGTAAGTCAATGTTGTATTTCAGTACCATGTGTTGCCTCTTCAGAAATTATTACTCCTTCAAGATTATTGAAAGTAATGGAGCTGTGCTTGGTCTGTGTACTGTGACATCACTAAAATAGGGTCAGATGACTTAAATTGAAGTCATGGATATGTTTAAACTACAGCAAAGTGCAGAGTCTGTAACTTGCAGTGTCTGTAAGAGCGATGTGAGGTATCCTGGATGTTGGAAATGGCCAGCAGTGGTAGCCCAGTGTATGGAAGTGCAGAGCAAGTAAATTGAACATGTCAAGGTGAGGCCCCCTGCACTCTTCCAGCTGCCTCCACCGGCCAAGATTATATTTCTAAATAACTTAGATTATCTGCTGCTCAAAGGGTAGGGCTCTCATGTTTGCTTACAAATTATGAGAATCTCTCTCATCCTTTTGAGGGAATCCTACATTGGTCAGGCAGTTTGGGTGAATTTTGAACTTTGTACAGGTTGGCAAAACTTCTGTCTACACCACAGCCAAATCTAGTCAGATTTATGTGGTGGAAACAGTTTAATCTTCCAAGTCTCTCTTAATTCTTTTGTCTACTAATGAGGTTTTTTTCCTTCTACTTTTGTCTTCAAACAATGTATTTTCTGAACACCACCCTTAAGGGCTGTGAGCTCAGCTTGGTGGATTTTTCATTATTTTCGTGATGTGGTTATTTCAAAGTAAACAAGTTAAAAATCAGTGGTTTTGACTGTAAATTTTCATATATATACTTACCTTTTTCTCACTTCTAGAAATTGACTCTTAGAGGATGTATTTAAATAGTTATGTATGTTATGTAAAAGGTCTAAAATCTAAAAAAATCTAATCTCCTTTTTAAAAAATACTTGCTGTGCTTCATTGCTTAATTATTTTAACTTTTATTTGGAGGACAACTTTTATTGTTTAAGAAATATTTGATGAATATTTGTAATCTTAAAGGAAAAACCCTATTTATGGGCCTAAAACTGGCAAAACCTGATATATGAAAAATACATATATGAAAGATTCAGGAATGGCTATCTGTTTTTGGGTGGAATATATCAGTATAAGAAATGCCTAGCTAAAAATACAGTTTTAAAACCAACATACATTTAGCATTTCTTTTCTGTAGCTTTCTTACAGGGCTCGGGAGATCTTCAGTAAGTTCTTGTGTAGCAAAGCTACAACCCCAGTTAATATTGACAGCCAGGCACAGCTGGCAGATGATATTCTCAATTCTCCCCATCCAGATATGTTCAAGGAACAGCAACTTCAGGTAACCATAGTAACCATGAATGCTCTATGTTTATGTCTGTTATCTTTTTCTTTATGATCTATAAAAATACTTTTACATGCTGTATATTTTAGACTCTGTTGGAAGAAAGAAAAAAGGCTGCTTGACTGTTTTTCTGTTATGTGTGGAGAAAATTGTCATTTAACTAAAAAATAATCTGAAAAGTACTATTATTGAAATGAGGGTTTAATGCAAGTAAATAATTCCATATGTTGCAGCCCCATTGCACAGAGTGTTTGCTTTATGGCTGCTTTTCTTTTCTTTAGTGGATATTGGGTACACAAATAGTGTCTAATTTTGGTTTTTAAAATGTCAGTTGTATTAAAGGAATTCTCTTATGCTTTAATACTGCTGTCAGGCAAAGAGATTTTAAAACTGTTGGAGTCTGAAGACCTCTGAAGTGGATGTATTTTATATAATTACTGATAATCAGAACAGTCATGCAACAGGATACACTTTACATTTCCTGTAGAATTTTAAGTTTCTAGATTTTTTTTTCTTAAGTTATCTCTTTTGTAACTCTTCCACCCTACCAATTTATTAGTAGAAGTGGTTTTGATGCCATCATTTTGAAATCAAGGCCAT
Source organism: Poecile atricapillus (assembly GCF_030490865.1). NCBI lineage: Eukaryota > Metazoa > Chordata > Aves > Passeriformes > Paridae > Poecile > Poecile atricapillus. Next base: position 67,077,449 of record NC_081252.1, on the reverse strand, counting down.
AGCTTTAATGAACCAGGTCACAATCTTAGGACACAATCTCAGTGGGCAATCTGAGCAGCTGGGTATAGTGTCATCCTCCTGCAAAGTGGAGATAGAAAGGTAGGTCTGACTGCTGGTCTGGTAGCTTCCAGCATTATAGCTACTGCTTAGACACCTCCCAAGCCTGAGCCTTCTGTGGGAATTACCAGTCACCACCTTCCCAGACATTTTTTCATACATTTGTCATCCTGGTGTTGTGGAGACTATGCCTGAATTCCTCCTTATCCTCTCCCATTTGTTTGGTGGAGAACAAGGTGTCCTGATGAGTCAGGTGACAGGGCTGATGCAGGTTTTGCCCCTTTGAAAACGCTGTATCCTTAGTTGGAGGGCTCATAATGTGGGAGAAGATGCTCATAAGAAGTCCTGCTGTGGGTCCAGTCCCAGCCACAAGGCCTGTCTGTACCTGACCTGCTTATCTCAAATTGTCAGTGCCTCACTCAGATCCCTCAGTCAGTTTCTTCCACTGAAAAATGAAGTTAAGCAGGATGAGAGTTACTTCTGCTGAGGGACGTGGCCTTGGAGCTTGTCTGAGAAGCTGGTGGTGTATTGCCTGGCTGAGGTCAGTGCTGGGAAATCAGCTGCTTGGTGACCCTTAATTTCTTGGTATCAGTGAGTGGTTCTGCAGGTCAGTCTTGGTGGATGGCACCACCTTGAGAACACACAGCTGTGGGTTGTGCAGTTACTGCAACACACCCACAGACTCTCAAAATTCAGCTCATGGTGGTGACACAACCTTAATAAAGCGAAAGCACAATATTTTTTAGATTTGAGCACTGAGCACAGAGTGCAAGGGTGTTGCTCTGTGGTGGTTGTTGGATGAGTGTGGTGCTGGGGAATAGGGAATGTTGCTGTAAGACTGCAGAGGAGCTTCAGAATTGTGTGGGAAAGTGCCTTGGAAACACTTTCAGGCCGTTCTCTCTCAAGCACTGCCTGTTGGGAATACCTCTGGATGTTGCTCTGTGTCCATGTCCTGACAAACTTGTCCGTGATCTTGTTCTTAGAGGTTGTAATAGCAGTGTGGATGCAGCCAAAGTACCTAGTTAGGATATTGTTCTTTTTTGTAAATTAAGAACAAGCATTTTCAGTGTTTCTGGATGGAGGACAGTGTAGGTCACTTGAACATACTAAAATAAGAGTAACATAGCATGTACTTTGTGTAGAGTTTATATAGATACAAGTTTTTCTACTCTTGTTTATCTGTAAAGTTCAAATTATGCTTTTAAAATATGTTTCTTATTTTTAAGAATAAGCATCTGCTAGCTGTTTCCAAATAAGCAGAAATCATTAAGATATGCAAATATGATAATAATGCTAAATATAGGAAATCATGGATGTAGACTAGAAACATAGGGCAGATGATAATCAGCTCAAGGTAAATTAGGTACGCTCTCATGACTCTGTCCAGCAAAGTTAAAAGGTTGTCATTTTTTTGCTGTAGTAAGTATGTTTAATTTGCAGACTCTTAAATCTAGCATATACAGAAGTATTTTTCCAGAGCTTACCATGTGAAAAACAGTGCATTAGAAGGCCCAACAAAGATGACAGGCAGCATCTAAGCAGGAATGGGAATATACAGAGGGGAAAGTCAAAAACATGGAAGTTGGCATTCAGTTTGAGTCAGGTTTCTGTGGCTCTGCAGGATCAAGTTCTCTGCTCTATCTTGCTGTTTGCAAGATAAGTTTTGGACTAAAGCCTGTTTAGAAGGATGTGTCTGCACAATCTGAAGTGTGGTTTCCATCTGCAAATGGGCCACTCTTCTCAGTGATGGACTTTCCTGTATACTCTTGGGAATGCCATAACCTGCTGGGTGGTGCATACCTTCCTTTGCCTGTGGGGAATTTGTCATGTCCAAAGAAGTAGCCGTTCATGGTGTTTTTTCAGATAAACTGAATCACTGGAGAAAATACAGAGCTGAAAGTATGGATTCACTTAAAGCAGCAGGTTTGCAAAAATGGAACAAAGAATGTAAACATTATTTAGCATTTAAGAAAAAGCTCTTTTTCACTTTCATAAATTTAGCTTTGGTTAAATCAGCCTCACATATTTGCTCCAGGCCTGGTACACAGCTGCTTTCTTCCTCTGTGGTTAAAGATAAATGTTGATCATTTAATGTAAACTATTCTCTTTCAAGATCTGCAGCACCTTGATTATTGAATTGTCCAGAGATACCGATGGGCATTTTCCTTATCATTGGGCACATGGCCCTGGTTTGCTGGAAACACTTGTCAGTTGTTCTGGGTTAATGGCTGGATGTGATGATCTTTAGAGGTCTTTTCCAGCCTAAATGATTCTATGATTCTGTGAACATTATAGATGTTGTAAAGGACTCTCAGCTTCTCCTCACATCAGCAAATCACTTTGTGTATCTTGTATCATTGTGTATTGCATATTGTGATTGTATCATATTTGTGTATTTTAACTTTTCTTGTTCACAGCTGCCTTAAAACACACTTTATAGCTTAATCCTGTCACATACAGTACTAGTGTAATAACCTGTAAAATGTTTTAAATGGCCAGCTTGCTACATGCTCCCCATAGAATGGCATCAATGCAGTAAAAGAGGATGGTGGTGTCAAGACTCTACAATATCTCAGCTTGCACTTGGCACAAATCATAACTTTTTTCTTGAACCTAATAAGGGAATAGATCAAATTATGTTTCACTTTAAAATGGGTGCAGTATATTTAGCCAGGTCTAAACCATGTTTAAATCTAAACAAAAATACCTATGCTGTTTATAGCATGGGTGTCCTAAATTTTGTGGGAGTTTCCTGTTGCAAAGTAGCATCGTTTTGTGGATGTGTTACTCGAATGTATGTAACCATTATCCATTGCGGTTTAATTTCAGATATTTAACTTGATGAAGTTTGATAGCTATACTCGCTTCCTCAAATCCCCCCTTTACCAAGAATGCATCTTAGCTGAAGTGGAGGGACGTCCTCTTCCTGATCCTCAGCGTGTTCCCAGCAGCCCCACTTCTAAACACAGCGTCAGTTCAGAGAAGTCCAACATGTCAACACCAAAAAAGGTGACCTTTCCATTGCTGTTATCTCAAAACCATGTTTTTAAATAATGTTTTTCAAGTTCTTTAGAAAATCAAAGATAACATATAAAATAAAATTATAATGTGTGGTCAGAGATGCTGGTAAATATAATTACAAAATTTTTATGTACCCAGGAGGATACTTATTTCTTTATCCTTGCCTTTGAATCAGTTTTCTAGATATTGAATTTATGAAGGTAATTTTAAAACTTCATTATTATTTAACTATATATGTACAAATAAAAAGTAAGGATTAAGAAGCATATTTTAGTTGAATATGGGAATTAAGACATGATAATTTAACCTTTGATGAGAGGAGATATTTTATCCTAGAAGTTTTGGAGAAAGCTTAACCTAAACTAACTAATTTTTGTGGAGGGTAGTTTTTAATTTCTTAGTGTCTGCTAAACTAAGATAATTATGTGTTAAATAAGTACAGTTGCTTAAAAATTAGACCAGTAGTCATACTGACTGATCCCCTGACATTATTTAGGGTTTATTTTTTCTTCTTGTAGATAATACCACCATAGCATTACATAACTGTATGGGTAAATTATAACTTTTCATTTTTCATGTCAATCACTACAGATTACCCTATTTGCCATTATGTATTCTTATGACTAGGAACCTTTAAAAAGTAGCATTTCAAGGAATATTCTTATAATCTAACAAGAATACTAGCTTGTTAAAAGCAAGTTTAGTTTAATATCAAACATTCCTGACATTTGTATTCTTCAGCTCTAATAAATACTAGATTATACTTGTAAATGTTAAACAGTACTTTGTCATTGTCCTTGAAAGCTGCTCATGTTCAAGGCTAGCCTAGGAAAAACACCAAAGTAAAATTCAGTCTTTTAAAAGGCCTTTCCACATAAACTTGGGCATTACTGGTGAGCTGGGGACAGTTCTTTTATATTTGCTGGAGCTCTTGATGGCTCATTTCCAGCTACTGTTTTGTACTCCGTACCAAGTAGCACATTTCCATCTCTGTATTTCTTTTTGTTGCCACTGGTGAGGTTTTTTTGGGTTTTTTTGATCGCTGCTGAGAGGGATGCTGGCACAGACATTTGTGCGTGGGGTAAAGAAGGCAGCTAACCTGGCCATCACACTCTTGTTTTAGGAAGAAGTGTGGGAACGTTTATTTTAGACAATATACTCACAACTGTGATCCAACCAGTGATTTAATTGTGTTTTGGTGATAGCTAAGTGGTAAGTCAAAGTCAGGAAGATCTTTAAATGAAGAGTCAGGAGAGGAAGACACTGAGAAGAAAAAAAGGGGAACATTCTTCTCATGGTCAAGAAGTAAGAGTTTGGGAAAATCACAGAAGAGGAGAGAAAATGGTGATTATCCAAACGGTGAGTATCACATTCCACTTTGTTTCAAGGGTGTTTCAGCAATAGATGTGACTAATCTCACCATGGTTAGTTGCTATCCAAGTGCATTCTTGGGAGTGGCAGGGGAAACAACTGTCAAGTCAGAAGGCCGTAGTGAGGCTAATATTGCTGCAGCTTTGTGGAAGAAGATGTGCAAGTAAATAGATGAAAATATGACAATATTTAAATTTGTTTTTACTGACTTCCACAAGACTTTTTTTTCCCTGCTTTTTGGCACATTCTGCCTTTCTGTGTGGTGGTAATTGCTTTTTCAAGAAGAGAGCTACTATTTTTATAGAAAGATCATTTCAATTCTTTACAGAAAAGTCCAGGAGCAGTACAGCAAATAGTGCTATAGTTACAGCTATTTAAAAATTCCTCCATCTGCGTTATCCTACGTTTCTTTCTTTTATCAGTAACACACAGGTATGTTCACTTTTGAGCAGTCACCATCTGTTTTCACCTTCCCTGACTAAAATAGGAGAGTCTGAGGTGTGAAAGCCCTTGTGACCTGCTGTTTTGTTGTTTGTGTTTGAGAGTTTAGGGAAGAGTTCCCTTAGGAAAGCACCTGTACATGGCCTCTAGAGGACATGAAAGTTTTGCAGTAAATTATTCTGTTGAGTTAAAAATAATGAAGAAATTCCAGAGAAGCACCAAGTTTGGTCCGTATTTGATACTGTAGTTTTCACTTCTGCCCAGACCCCACAAGGTCCCTTTGATCACATGGATAATTTGAGTGTTCCTAGTATAGTCATATGTGAAAAGATATCAAAGGTATTTGCTGAGATCATAGACATAACCTTCTGAGAGTGACTAGTAATTATCTTAGATTTTAGTGTTCTAACACCATACTTGGACTTTTAAAAATATTTATCTCCCTTGAGAATATCTGAAGAGACAGAATAATTTGTAGGATGAAATATTGAAATCTTGTTAAATCTAATTAGCTAAAGTAATTGTATTTTTTTAGAAATTTTTTTTTCTTGTTTAATATAAAAACAAGTGGGTTTATTCAGAGGTTACATAACCAAGAAGCACTTGACCAAAAGTTGCTTTGGCTTCCATGCTTCTGTGCACGGTATGATGATATGGTGGTTTCTTTCCTTTTAATGAAAAAAGAAAAAATTGTGACCCAACAAGTTAATATTTGAAATATTTTTTGTATTATGATAAATAATAAAATAAGCCTCTTTTACTGATTGCTGATTCTTTGCACAAACAGATTCTTTTCAGTCCAATGGATTGTCATACAGACGGGAATCACAAGGCTCCATGTCATCCACTGCTAGTCTTGACTTGGTAATGGCTGCTTCTTACTAATGAACCAGTGGGCAAGCAGATAAAACAGTGAATTACTGATTTTCTAAGTAGTGTGATGTAGCTTGTTTGATGTAATGCCTTGGGAAAGGGTTTTTAAGTGATGCAGCTGGAGCACAGGACGTAGTATTAAGCAATTTTGGAGTGTTAGAAATGCAACAGAGGTTGGTTTATTCTACCTGCAAAAGAGAGAATCTGTTTTGAACAACCACAGGTTCCCTCTTCTTGGCCTATGCAGTAAGGGGGATGTAAGTTGCATTAGGTTGATTTTTGTTGTGCCAGTGTCCGTTGTGTTTCTTCTCTGTGTCTTTTAAATCTGTGTGTTCTTGTCATTATGACTCAATCCTAAAAACCTGAGAAGTTTGTTGCAAACACTTTGTCACACTAAGAAATTAAAAAGTGGAGACACTGATTTCTAACCATGAAGTTCTACCTTCACAGTGTAAAACTAATGAGGTGCAAAATTAAAACAGTATTAATAAAACATAGATGTAATATTTTATCTATGTTGACATGGAGGAGGAATCTAAAAAAAGGAAATTTTAGAGTTTTTTTGTGCTTTTGATATCCCTCTAATAGACTAGATTCTGTGTAATTAACCATGAACCAATAACTGTGTAATTTTACCTGTGCTAAAAATATTGATCAGGGAAACAAGCATGGTGAGGTCATGTTTATTTTTGTTGCAGAAAAGTCTTGTCTTAAAAAATAGAAAATGTAAAGCCTGCCTAAAACAACAACCCCTCATTTCTCTCCCACTCCCACCTGATTTAAGTCAGAAAGTTATGGTGATTTAAATGAGAAGCACCAAGTTAAAGGAAGAAGAACGATAAGTACCCTAAAAGGCTGTAAAATCAATATTTTTTAGTGTTCTTTTAAGTTTTAAGCAAGCTTTTTGTTCAATTTTCAAAGATACTTTTGTTATTTAGTTGTAGTGGTACTATTCTGCTGTTACTCTAGAATAAAGGTCAATGCCTAGCCCATAATATTGTAGTTCTAATTCCCTTTCGTAAGAACAATTAATGGTCATGAAGCAAATAATTTTAAAATTTTAATTTCTCTGTGTTGTGTTTGTGCATAGAATTCACATTATGTTGAAAGAAGAGGAAATTTTGAGAGGAAAAATTGAGGAACCTGATGTTTAAAGGCATTCCTTTTCACTTAAATGTTGATTCATAGGGTACCAATGGTAATTTTTACATCAGCAGGACATTATTGAGCACAGACACTTAACTATTTGGATGCTTAATAAGATTTTATTTACTTTTATATGTTTTACTTAGGAGTTCTTTAGTGAATCTTGTAACTGTTTTACACACTTGCTGTGTAAAACTCATCTGTTCTAGAAATAAATTTAGATTTGTGCAGTACTGTGATCTTTATCTAATTTTTTTTTTCCCAGGATTTAAATTTATCTGATATTTGTGGTATTTGGAAGGATTTCTAAAGCGTGGTAGAAAGTATGGTTCTTGGCTTGGTTTTATCTGTGCAGAATCTGAAAGTTTATACTCAGTCCTAATTTTCCCATTGGACGCTGACCTTTCTTTTTCCTTTCAAGTCTGAGACCTCAAGATTGCCTGCATTTGTACCAGATAAAGACAAATCCCCCAAATACTGCTGTGTAAACCTTCCGGATGGTTCATCGAGCAAAATGGCTGTGAAATCGGGGTTCTCCATCAAAGAGGTGCTCTCTGGGGTCTGTGAGAAACACGGCATCAACATAGCTGCAGTGGACCTGTTTCTAGTTGGAGGTGATAAGGTACTGCATTTTCCTGGGGTTTTCTGGAAGCATTTTAGTGCCCATTTTGCAAATAAGGGATTCTGTTCTCTCCATACTCATGTATCTCCTGGTTCTGCCCATAGCTTTACATTGGCAGTGCTGGTTAATTGAAGGAGAGTTGAATTATCCACAAGGAAAACAAATGTCTGGTTAGTAGATGCTATGGCATGAAAGTCCAAAAACATAGTGGCATTCAGTTCAAAGATGAATGGGGTGCATTAATACTAGAAATGAGGTGCAGGTTTTGAAATTGAGGAAAATTTCCAAGACAACAGTCTGTGTGGATGGTGCAGTGTGTGTGTGTGTGATGGCTTAGTCCAACAGAAATATCTCCAATTCAAAGAGAAGCTGTGGGCCTGAAGTATTTATTCTCTTAAATTCATGCTTTTGATCCATCTAGATGATTACAGTGACAAAAATCAATGAATTTTCATAGTTATGGGCTTTTTCTTTTAAAGCTTTTAAAGACTATTAGCTGGCTGTATTCATCATTCCATATAATTTATGCAAGTTGAAGAACCTAGTTTTGTTTTAAAAAACCAAGTTCCTGAATACCTGCTGACTCCAGTGGAAATTGAATTTTGGTCATTGTTTCACGCCTAGCCAAAGGAAAACAGGCTTTAATCATGTTCCATATTGTAAAGGAACAGTCACTATAATGTGTGCAACCTATATTAATAATATTCTGAGTAACCTTAAGAAAATTTAACAACAAAGCTGCTCTTTTTTACATAGTTTAAAATTAATTTGCTCTCTCTTCTTTTATCCCTGTCGTGCTCTGTAGCCCCTGGTATTGCACCAAGACAGCAGTATCCTGGAGTCTCGGGACCTGCGCTTAGAAAAACGCACTTTATTTCGGTAAGAGTCAAAAAGAATGTCTTTCCCATTTTCCATTTTACTTTTTGGAAGTGCAATAAGGGATATGTTGCCAGTTACCTGTGCAGTGAAACAGGAGGCTGTGCAGCTGCAGGGGGGAGCTTTCTGGGTTGCTCTTCGGATGCCAGTGGGGTTTTGATGCCAGTGTTACAGTTTAGGGACATTGCAATATTATTGTGATGTCAAAATGCACAAGCTGAGACAGCTGTGAAAGCATTGGACAAATCTCTGGGTCCAGAGGGACCCTCCACATCAGAAAGAGACATGTTTAGTAGAGTAGCGCAAGAAAGACATGGAAACTGAACTGTGAGTCTCCTAGTCTTACAATCAAATGATCTATTTATTGATGACATGTTCCCATTCAGTTATATCTGTAACTATGTGCCCACCTGAAAAATTATAGTAAGACTAATTGTATAAATAAAATTCATCTCATGAACCCTGAATCTTAAGCAAGTCAATGTTATATTATTAGTATGGATATAATATAATGCAGTACGTGATACATTTAGTTTTATGTAATATATTTGATAGTGTGTGTTTTTTTGAAAATAACATTTGTATTTTTTTCCAAAATGAATCCAATAATTATTTCAGGAAAAAACATTGAAGTAAAATGTATTACATTACTGACCTCGACTTTTGAAGTGAATAAAGTTTATTTTGTCAGGCATTCCTTATTTTGGCTCTATATTACTTTTCCTTAGGAAGCTGGGCTAATTTCTATTTAAAGGTACTTGAGGTTAATAAATACTCCTTAGCATATTCAATTTTGAAATTGAGATTGAGCAGTCTTTTTATTAGGTGTGAGCTTGTTGAGTCTCCAAGTTATAAAGGAACTTTAAGTAGGCAGTACCATATGTTATTTGTGTGTTAATTAAAATATAGAAATGTTCTACATTTTTCCCTTCTCTGGGTAGATGCTATGTAAGCAAATACAGTCAAATATTTGGCACATTTTCAGACAAAAGAGAAATACTCTGTGGCTATACTTAGTTACCTCAATATTTGCCACTTCTATATAAATTACCAGAGAAAGATTAAAATGGATCATTTGAATTTAGTAACTGTTGAATTCAAAGAAAATATGAAAGACAAAGTTTCAGTTATTCTGGCTTCTTGTGGAAGAGAGAAGTCACCATGACTAAACATATTGTCATTTAAGTAATTTTTATGAGCTAAAACATGAGTTTTATACTTAATTGTGACTGACAAGATTACTGACAATAGTAATATGATGTACATTTCTTCTGATTGTTTTGTTAGTAATCAGCTTGTCCTTGATTTCATACTATAGTACCATTACAGTCAAATGCAGCTTATGGAGGATTCAGGGCACAGATAAAGAGTGTTAAAAAAAAATCAAACCAAAGCCAGGCACAGCTCCATGCAGGAAAATAAATGCTAATGAATGAGTTGTTTGGGTTTAAATTTTTTTAAAAATTTTTGTATTTCATTATTCTTTTACTGTCTTAATAATGCAAAATTGTAAAATAGGCTCTGAAGAGAGCTGTCTTTAGTCTGTAAATTCTATGTTTATTACATTTTCAGATTTGGTATATAAGTTTCTCTTATACCAATATTTCATCATACAGTGGCACCAACCCTAAAGAAGTAGCATCATCTGGAATTTCACTGTGTCTGTTAGTCTGCTCAAAAACGAAAATACTTTCTAAATCCATCTTATATAATTGCATAAGAAGTTGTAAGTCTTTCTTGTGGAAATGAGAAGAAATATTTTTCTTGCAACCAAGTCTATAGCTCAGGCACAGAGTTACTTTGGAAGGACTCCTGGTCCAAACTGGTCACAGTAATCTCCCTGTAAATATGGAAGTGCTGTGGAATGCTTTTCCTTGGTCTGAAATAGACTGGCTCAGGCCTTCACTCAGCTCTGGAGAGTGAAACAGTACAATTTTTGTTTGTGTTAAATATAAGTAATAATAAATTAAATATAATAAAGAAATAACAATAAAAATTTTTTGTTGCTTCAATTTAGCGTGGATTCATGCTACTGCAGTTCCAGCTAGTTACTAGATGTAAATTGGTATAACTTTGCTGTTGATTGGGTTTTACATATTTCTGTTCACTTTGTTTACTGGAATATTTCACATTTAAAGTTACAATTGCTGTGTTTCAGGCTGGATCTTGTTCCTATCAATCGGTCAGTTGGTCTGAAGGCGAAACCCACCAAACCAGTAACAGAGGTCTTAAGGCCTGTTGTTGCAAAATATGGTTTAAATCTTAATGAACTTGTGGCAAGACTAGTAAGTATTCTTTGATGTAATTCAAGCAGCAATATTTTCTGTCTGGAGAAGATCATATGATATTCCCTGAAATGATTCCTCTCCTGAGAATTAGTCATTTAATATCTATAGCTACATTTTGAGATAAAGTGCATCGTAGTTACAACCATTATGCTTAATAGTCCATATCTGTTTTATATTCTCTTCAGAATAAATCCTACATTCTAAATAAGCAAGCTTGAACTTTGCTTCTTCCAGAGCTCAACTTCCATTATTGGCTGGATTAAAGCTTTTGTTCCATTATCCTGCGAATCATGAAATTTGCCACAAATCCCCTTGCAGAAATTTTTTTGGAAAAAATTCACAAAAAGTAGAGATTCAACATCTCTATTACTGAAGTCTTGGCTGTTCTCTTCTCTATTATGCTGGAACACCTAGGAATGTAAAGTTGATTTTGTGGTATTTCTAGTATGTGTGCTGTCTTAGCTGAACCAGTCCAAGCTTTTAAGATAACTAAAAAGCATGTTGGTATAAAGGTAACTTCATTACAAATTACAAAATTAATGAAATGCAGTCAATTTAGAATAAAAAATAATCTTAAATGTCCTCTGAAAAACATGATTTGCTGAACATACACACTAATGGTGATAGAGTATTTGAGCACACTTGAAAATGTGATGATTTTTTTTTTTCCTCCATATATCTCTTTTCCCCAAATACCATTCTTCTCACTGAATAGGGTTACACTTATTGAAATCGAGGTAGTTTTACACCACTGGAATAAACATTTTTAGAATGGTAAAAGAACACATTGAAGCTACTCTGAAGCATAAAAATACTTTGCTCCTTTTCTTTCAACAATATCAGACTGCATGAATTTGTTCTGAAAACAGCTTTTTCTCTATTACATACAAACTGTGATCCGACTTTAGAGCGGTGAGCAGGAACCACTTGATCTTGGTGTCCCTATATCTAATCTGGATGGTCAACGGGTTGTTCTAGAGGAAAAAGAACCATCAAAGGTTAGAGGTAAGTTTGTATAAAAGCTTTTGTTTATGGTTCCTAGTCAGTTTCATAAACCCTGACTCTGGTTAGTTTTTCCTGTTGATGTGAAGCTGAGGTAAATGTGATTTAGATATGTCACATGTGGCATATATTCTTTTTAACTAAAATGCAGTGCAATTTCTGAAGACTGAAGATTAGTTGAATCTCTGATAGCATGTACTTTTACTGTTGCTGGAAGAAATTTTGCAGTAGTAATACTTGAATTTTTTGTTTGTGCTCAGCCACAGATCCACACACAGACTTAGGAACATAGTGCACAGTAATAATAATAGGAATGAAGTGTCAAATATCTTCTGTGCATTTGGCAATCATTCAGTAAGGAACATTCTGTATGAGGAAAACATATGCAGTTTGTACAGCAGCTATGTATGCTGCTATCATAATATCCTTCTTAAGCCTGAGAAAGTAGTAGAGCCTACCTCTCCAGTTTAAAGTATGTGAAAATAACCCCAAAAAGGATGGAACTCATGATTACCCTAAGCAACATAATTAGAAAAATGAAAATTTATCAGCTAAACAGTTGACAATCTCTTTGCCAATTAACACTCTAGATTAATGTAAGGAGCCTTGAGACCTTTTAATGTTAGGAGACCTTTTTAGAGATACCAAACACTTATTTTCAGAAACTAAATTAGATATGGTTGAATTAAACAGACTTAGAGCAGAGATCCTCTTTGAGGAATAACTGGGATTATAAAGATGGGGGTATTTATTAAGGAGAATCAGATTTGCCATTTTTCTAACCAAGAGAACCAATTGTTATTTTGAAAAAAGTTTTCCATCTAAATACTCTCACAGATAATTAGTTTAAGGATTACAAGTAAAGCCTAAATCCAGTGTGCTGCCAGCTGCTGTAAAAGCCTAAATCATAGGGGATCATTCTGGCAGTGGGTTGGTTCTGTGGCATTGTACCAGTGAAAGAGGGCTAAGATTCTGTGTTACTGTATTTTCTGTAGGCAGATTTAATTTGATGGGGCCTTTTGGTAACTTAGAAGATGGCAAAGAGGATACAGCAGTGTCTACAAAATAATTGATGCATGAAACAGGATGGAAAAGATTCAACATGGCCTTTCAATGGTCTTTTCTGCTGATTTTCTTTTTTAAATTATAATTTTGAGAATCGCAACCTGAATTACCAGATTTTATGATTATTTGGTCTAAAGTAAATGAAAATTTAGTATGTCAATGAGACTTCAGTACCTTTTAACTTTAAAAGAAATGCCAGTGTGAGGAAAATCTGAAGATGGGAGGGAGATTCTGGTAGGTTTTTACTGAAAAGCATCAGGGTTATCAACCATGCTCTTTATTTTCTGAGTGTATATTAGAGCAATTTTAAGGCAAAAAGCTGTTGTGTCCATTGTTGTCCCTTAAATCTTGCTTCTTTGAGGGTTATAAATTGGTAGTTACAGAAGGTATATTTATGTTTACAGAGAAACAAAGAGGCGTATTAGTAAAACAGACTGCAACTGTATCTTCAAGAAGTCAAGGATCTACTGTAAGTCTTCTGCAACGATTTTTCTCCATTAGATCATCTTCTGTTTCCTTCTAGAGTTCTATATCAAAGGCTGCATTCACACATGATTTTGAATTGGCCAAATTATGTAACTAGATTGAATATAGCTGTAATCTGTTTGATATTTTTCCACTGTCAACAGCATTTATTTGTGAAGAACTTTGTCTTCATGATGAATCAGTTAGTTCTTTCACTGTCTTGTGTTTGCTGTTTCGTGTCTCATTGGCTTATCTATGTTTGAAAATTATTGAACTACTTTGTAGTTCAAAGGCCCTTTCTGTTACATGAATTCTTCAGAGTAAACAGTATTATATTTATTTCTACATTTTTGAGACCTGCTATGGAAAATGTTCTTTGCCATAATCAAGACTAAACTAAAGCATTTGTTGTGGTGTTAGAGAAATATGTTTCCAAAATAACTTTCCTCATTCCTTTAGGCCATAATATGTATACAATGATAGAGTCTGAATGTAAGTAGTACCTTAACTTTCCTTCTAATGCAGGGAGAGGGAAGAACTCTAGGAAAGTCTAATTCTATCAAAATGAAAGGCGAAAATGGAAAAAATGCTAGGGAAGTCCGGCTGTCAAAGAGAGAAGACTCTATTGCAAAGATTGGGAAAAAAAAATGTCAGAAAATAAATTTGGATGAAGCAGAGGGTATGTGAACTTTATAGCTTACATATTAACATAAGTAGTCTTAGAAAAAATTTGTGTCTGTGTAGCTACCATGTGTTTAATGCTGTGTTGTGAAAATCATAGTCATGACCATTAAATTTTTGTTCCGTGTGTTTGAATTGTCAAGTTTTCTTAAGTTGAAGGTAAAATTTTACCTATACACCAATGTAGGTGGCCAGTGGGATTTTCAAAAGTGAGGGGTACCTAGTTCCTGTAAAATAAAAAGGAATTAGTTACTCAACTGCAGTTGAACATCCCACTTGATACTCTTTGTAAGCTGTGTAGGAGCTTGGCTTTCTGTTCACCTCATATAAGCGTTCGACAGGCACTGCACGGTAGTGTAGACCCAAATGTACTCAGGTAAGAATTTTTGTAAGTTTTCTGCTGAACTCTGTAACAGCCAGGGCAGTGCAGTCCGACTGCAGAGGAGACGTGATGGGCAACAGGAAAACTTGCATTCAGCAAATGCACTGAAAAGGTCTTCAGAAGTAGAAATAAGCAGAGGCTATTGGTAATCTTGCATTTCCTGAGTCCTGTTTTTAATTTCATTACATCTTAATAGTTCTGGTGATATCATCAGAAAAAATCTCCTAAGAGAATTTGCTTTCTTATAGAAAGATGTCCATGGGCAAAAGAGAAATAAAAATGATGTAGCACTAGAAATTTTGGCATACCACCGCATGCCCTAGGACATGAACTGAAGTGATTACCTGTCTGTCAGCCCTACACGCTCCTCCCTGTTTTCCCATGTAGAAAAAAAAAGCCTCAAAGGACATATTTGACCCACAGATTAAAATTTACTGCTGAAGTTACCCCATATGCATATCCAAAACTTGCTTATGCACATTTATACAGCAAATGAATGTTTACCTGTGACTGTTCATCAGTGAGTAAATGTCCACTGACTAGAACTGAAAAAAAAATGCTATGGCTAAAACTTCTACTGCAAAATAGATGTTTTTTAATATAAGTGTTACAACAAAATATTAGTGCATTTTAAATTATTTTCTGTTGCTTACTCTTTTGTTAACTTGTTTTCCACATTTTAATACTTTCATTTTTTTTCCTAGGACTGAGTAAAACATTAACATAATTTGAAAACTTCAGAATTCGAGGCTTTCACATTTTATTTTGAGTTTTGTGAAATTTGTCAAAGTTTGGAAAATGCGTACCAAATGTTGTAGACTGTTTTTTAATGCAAAGCCAAACAACTGTTCTATGAGCTTTGAAATTTCAGAAACATTTTTGTATGACACATCATAGAAATGTTGCATGTTTTAATATGCCTACTGCCATTTTGCAAAACTTTGGCAATAAGAAGCATTTTGGAGCTTCCATCTTGGCTACATTCAAATTTTATGGCATTTGAAAAAGCATGTTAAAAAGTGATTTTTACGATTACATTGCAAAGCCTGCCAAGTATGAGTAGAGGATTTAAGAATAATAAGGTCATACAAGTGCAAGTGTATGACTTCATATTATGCTAAGTTAAAACTGATACTAATGTACTGTTGCTTTATTTCTTAATGGCTTTTGCTTCAAACAGTATTTATAAGCTGGGTTGGAACTGTTGATTTTAATTAATCTGTTGGAGATGGCCTTTTTAAGCATCTTTTAATATTCTGTAGTTAAAGTGCTTTCTTCTTGAAAAATTAGGACATGCAGAGACCCTATATTAAGAATTACATATTTTTATATGTCTATGTTTTGTACCAAAGAGTTTGTTTATTGTTGCAATGCTTCTTTTTTGAGGAGTGGTATAATTCTTGGCTTACAATTGATAAGTTTCTTGTTGCCAAGTTTTGAAACTTTTTAGAACAGTGTTGATCTACTATGAGTATTATTTATATATAGAAACATATTAAACCATTGGATATCATTAGGGACATGATCAGAAAATCACTTTTAATTGTGTTAAAGCCTCTTTAAAAAGCTGGCCCATCGCTTTTGGTAATGGCTCCTTGGATGGTTACTGACTACCTGTAAGCTACTGATTCATTGCAGCTCCAAGTAAAATGGGGTTACTTAAATCATCATCTGATCATACCCTGTGATGATAATATCCTGGTTTAAAACTACACCATGAATTGAATTTAAACTGTGATAAAGTATAATTACTCTGAGAGAAGATCAATATAATGAGGAAGTTTGCAACATTCTGAATCTTTGAATGTTCAAATGGCATGCTATTTTTGAGTTAAGATGGGTAAAACCCATCCAGAATATAAAAACGTGCACCCATTGTCTGTAAGACTAGAGCCTTGTTTTGTATAAAGAATTAAAAAATCCTGCGTGTGTGTACAGATTTATTAACTGCGTAAAATAGAAGACGTGTTCAAGGCTCAGTGAATTGCAGCTGTTCTAAACTGCAAAACTCTTACAATAGCAATGCTGATGGTCTTAATTATAGTGATGCTAGTGAACATTGCTGCAATTGAAAAAGTTCCTAATTAACATGGGATCTTATTTCAAGGCAGCATTGAAAGAATTGAAGATCTTCATGGAAAATAAATGTGCTGAAAATGTACGTTTTAATGGCATTGCACTTTCTGACAAAAACTTGTCAATTTTGGGTTTTTCCCCAATAGAATTTTTTGAACTCATATCCAAAGCACAAAGTAACAGAGCAGATGACCAACGTGGACTGCTAAGGAAAGAAGACCTTATTCTTCCTGACTTTCTTCGTTTACCACCCACTGGACCAGAACCAACCTCATCTACTCCTGCAGGTCCTAAAGGCCTCAGCAAGCGAGTTTCAAAAAGTGATAGCAGTGATGGATGTACATCACCCAGTGGAAAACAGGAGTCTGTGCAAAACTTTAATGAAAATTCAGTAAAGAAAATGGGTCCCTCAGAAAACAAACATAAATCTGCTTTGGCAGCACTCCACAGCCAGAAGACTTTCAGTGCTCCTTTTAGCCCTCCATTGTCTCCAATTCCGCACGCACAGGAGAACAATGCCACGGTGTGGAAAAGGCAGTCCAGAGAGTTGCAGGCCGAAGGCATTCAGATGGTAGATGATGAAAATGTGGCAGACTTGACTCTTGTGGCTGAAGGAGATATTAGTAGCCCTAACAGCACTTTGCTACCACCGCCACCACCAACGCCACTGTCAGACATCAGTAAGCTCACGGAAGCCAACTATCCACCCCCAACTCCTTTTGCAGGTAATCAGGAAAAATCTGGATATCAAAGATCCAATTCAGGTATTTCTAGATTTTAATAGTGTTTCCTTTTGTGTAAAACTACTTTTCCTTGGCACTGTTAATCAGTATTTGGCACCCATTAAAACAACAAAGAAAACTCTCTCTGCACCTTAATTTTATTTTTTTTTTTAACCAAAAAAAAGAAGGGAAAAATATTTTAATTGCCTTAGTCTGTTCTAACTGTAATACTTCTGGTTGCCTTTAACAATGTACTTTTGTTTGGATTTGGCATGTAACCAAAAATGGCCACATGCAGACAAACCTCTGAAATACATCCACGTGCTATAATTATCTCATTCACCCTCAGAGTACAAAACAGGGTATCAGCATTTTGAGCTCCATAGCACTGTTGTGTTCCAGATTTTCTGATCCATTTCTCATAATGAGATACATGATTAGGGTTTGGAAGTTTGAGTACTTTAATAAAAACCCTAATTATGTGTTGAAAATTGCAGTATTGTTTATGATTAAAATTTTAAATGGATAAGCCTCAACTTAAAATATATTTCGCTAATGAATTTGTTATTTGTGACTCAAAATAAAAATGTTATCTTTTTTAACCCGTACTTTGCTACACAGAGAAATAGATTGCATTTATCACAGTTTCTCCCAGAATATTCACATATCAAGTAGCTTTCTATTAGATAACTTTAAAGAAAATATGTAACTTTTTTAGGATGTAAGTTTCATGGTCTAGCAATATCCCAGAGCAATATTAGCCCAAGGCTGAAGTATGGAATTTCTTTATAAACATGGACTCTAATAATAATTGCTATTACCAGAAACAGGAATTTGAAGACAATGGGTGTCGTGACATTGACATTTTACAGTCATTGTACTGTGCATTTTAATGTAAAATATAAGAAGAGGTATCTATGTGCTACATTTATTTTTGATGTTTCACAAACATATGGTGCCATATTTGTATGATCACATTTCTTTGTGATGTGGGAATATACATTTTAATTATTTATCTTTTTACACAGAGTATTTGATACTGTTCTTTATCTGTATGGTTGATGATTTGTAAATACTTCTTTGGTTGTTGGATGCTTATAAATGGCAATGCAAATTATTTCATCCTCTTGGTATTTTAAAAGCCAATTCCTTTATTAGTAGTATCTGAGAAATGTTCTATAAGCGCTACCACTTAATTTCTGAAACTGAGTATTGGACGGACTTGTAACCAGTGCCTATGAATAACAGAACCACAAAATGTACTTCAGACATATTGATGTATATATGCATAGATATGTGTTGGTGTCTTTCTGATAATATGTCAAGTGTACAACATAGGTATCGATTTGCATATTTTTCAGTGAGAACTGTTAAAAAAACCATTTGCACTTAAAAAAAACTTCATGAATTTACAATATTTTAATGCATGCCATAAGTTTCTGTGTAACCACTGAGCTGTAGCTTTCCCTTTTCTCACTTTCTACTTTTTACTTTGTAGAAATCTTTGTGTAGTTTTCACATGTGTTTTGTATCCTTGTTCTCTCAGGAGTAATAAATTCTAGCTCTAGTTACGCAAACTGGTTTTAAGCTTTCATTTTCTTCATTACTTTAAAAATTCTTTCAGTCCTGGATTAAGAATTCTGATTGAAATTACCTTCTTATAACAAACAGATAAATAGATATGAAGTAGCAATTACCATGAGACAAAGCTGACAAAAGTTAGATTTTTTTAATAATTTAGACATCAAAGGGAAAATACTGTCTTGAGATGCTGAGGGGTCACATGTGAAATCCATAGGATTGGCATGTGCTCCAGAAGCCAGATAAGACAGGAGATTCATTTTCAATTAGTCATAACAGGAACTCCTGAAAGGAGAATTTCTTCTGTCTTTGGGTTCTTGGGCTAAACTTTATATTCATTACTTTCCTTCTTATTTTAAACTAAAGCAACTCTTGCCTGGTCTTTAAGGAGTGAGCTGGTGATCTCAGCTCATTTGATGTGGAGTAACCAAAGTAACCACCTCTCTATTTGGTAGTCTTGGGTAAGCAATGAGGGGTTGGTTGTTGAGTGCTGGGGATCACACTACTCTTTTCACTCTTTGGAGATGGGTCCTACATAACAGCACTGTGAAGCCTAATTAAAAAAAAAAAAAATTCTGCAGAGAGGCTTGTTGTGCTGTTAACTAGGTCTCATTGTGTTCTGGGGGATGAAAATCCAGTTTTTCCAAAAGTCACTGTGTTCCCACATATTTGTGGGCCTCCATGAAAGAAAAGAAAGCAGCTGAAAGTCCTTTAGCAGTTCCCATTCTAAAATTATTCAGAATTTTTCACAATAAATAGCTAATATTTTATTATAAGTTCCATATTGAACTTAATTTTTTAAAAATTGATTTTAATTA
Organism: Poecile atricapillus; assembly: GCF_030490865.1. Taxonomy (NCBI): domain Eukaryota; kingdom Metazoa; phylum Chordata; class Aves; order Passeriformes; family Paridae; genus Poecile; species Poecile atricapillus. The sequence goes on along the minus strand of NC_081252.1, from coordinate 67,057,962 downwards.
GCATGTATTCCAACCAGTGTTCTCTACTTTCAGTGGTGAGTGGTGATTGTGTCTTATCATTTTGTCAGTCACTCATGACAGTAAGTAATCAAACTAATTTTGCAAAACTAAAGATCTAAATTTCTTTTAGCTTTCTGACAAACCAGATTTATTTTTTTTTTAGGAATAACAAAAATTGAAAAAAAACCAAAAACATTCCTATTTTGCTACAATCTTATTGCATATATTAGCTGCATTCTGTGCTCCTCTCACAGCATGCTATTGTTTAATGGGAACTGTATCCTATAAAAGAACGGTGATTTTGTGGAAAAAACACAGGCTAAAACAAAAATTTTCTCTTTTCGTGATTGGAGTTTGCATGGAAAGGCTGTTTGATGATGTACATAATTTTATAATAAAGACTTCTGGAAACTCTCCAGTCGAGAATCGAAATCTCAGGGGACTAAATCATTAATAATGGTTGCTTTTTTAAGTGCTTTAATGGTTCTTCATTCGTAACCCCTATCAATGGAACTTGCATTTCTGATTGGTTTATTCAATTAAAATGTTGGGATATAAAGAAAAATAATGATTACATAATTTGAGGAGGTCTCTATTCTTGGTTCCAAATTGGCCTAAGGACAAATCATGTGCGTGCTTACCCTGCTCATGTTGGGCTTATAAATGCTGGGAAAAGGACAGGGAGGAATGAAGGGGTCCCTCAAGTTCTGCAGGGGGCAGTTTGCTGATGTTGTAAATCCAGGCCAGTGTCCATCCCTCTAATGGGTAACACTTGAGGTTTTTTTCACTCGATGATCTAGAAAGCAAAATATGAACAATGGAAGGCAGTAAAATAAGGTTTGCATTGCTCTGATGCACTCAGAGCTTTTGAGAACACATTTTCAAACTCAGTTCTTAACTTTCTGAAATAAGTGAAATGTTTTTATACTGTATTAATACTTAGCTATGAAGTAAATAGCAAATCAGTTAGCAACACAGGAATCATTACTGATTCTAGTTGCGTTACTCATCAAGAGAAAATGTCTTTATTTTGAATAAGCCTGCTAGTTCTGGCAAATTTCCCATTTTAAAAATCAGAGGTTTCTGGGATCTGAAGACATTCTTTCATGTCTGCATATAATGGTGGTCCCATCTGTGGAAGAAATAATTATTGTGTGATGTGATTGGCTTGAAGTGATGCATTCATTTTTTGAAGTGTTAAAATGCTGATTTGATCTCCTTGGCTTTTTTTTTTTTATTTTTTTAATTTGTTATATAATTTTCTTATTTTAATTGCCTGGTATAGTCTGGGTACTTTGAATTTTGTCCAGTTTTTCCCAAGGGGTTGGGAACTTGTGTTACCCAAGTACAAAATAGCTGCCATGGGCAGCCTCCCAAACCTTTAGTCTCCTCAAGAGCTGTGAGTATTAAGCCACAGGCCTTGCATTGGGTTGTTTATTCAGCAATATTCCACTGCTCTGAGTTGTTCTTGATGGTTTTTGCCACTACTACAAAGTAGGTGGGCATTTAGTCATGATAGCAACTGGGCTTTTCATGGAATCCCATTTCATCCTGAAGTAAGACAATTTGCAGCAATTCAGATTGAAGTGCACAGACTGTAGATTTGAGACCATCAAATTGTTCTTCCTTCTCTTAAAGAAATTCCTGTTGTTTTGGGGGCTTTTTTTTTTTTTCCAGCTAGGATGAGAATTATTCTCAAAATGACACTACAGTTAGTGGAATTGTCTACCAAGTGTGAAGGTCCTTTTTTTAAGGAGATGTATAGACTGGATCGAGCAATGCAATTGAAAAGTGTATACAAAACTACCTTTTAACAATCATACAATGTCATTGGTTAAGATAGAGAAAATAAAAGCATTGTGAACTCTATATAATTACACTTTAGTAAAATGTCTATGAAAGCTAAAGAATTAATTTAAGCAGTCTAAAGTTATATAGCTTTTTTTTTTTTTTTTAAGAAACAGCTTTGTTTCTGAAATAGATATGCAATTGTAGACTCAAAATAAACTTGCTTCCTTTCTTATTGGAAAGAAATCTTTCAGAAATGGAATAGTTAGTACCAGCGCTAGGATTTGTTGTGAAAGATAAATTATGTGGAAATAAAATGCAGGGTAGCCTTCAGAGTCTGGGACTGGCTATTGTTCCCAAAGCCAAAAAATTTAAAAAATAAAAAAAAATAAAAATTCCCCAACTGCTCTTTTAAAATTATTCACAGAGAGGATGCAGTACTCTACAGCTGGAGAATAGAGATCAGATAATTAGACTAGAGATGAGTGGTATTTCTGTGACTTTCACTTTTTTGGCCACTAAATTTTTCAGTTCTAATGTTAATGAATTCCAAGTGCAAAAAAAATTTGTGACAGTTAAGGAGATTAAGAGGAGATTAAGAGCAACATGTCTATCTTCAAAATTTGAAAATAAACCTTTGTTTTTGTAATAAGTTATGTAATATTTTACAGGACTAATATTTTATATAATCTCTTAATTCATGTGGCATATTTTAGAGACAGTTCAGTGGTGTTTCCTGTGTAAATCAAGATAACCACATGAATGAAACATAAAAAATTAAGAAAATGAGGTGATTATGACTTAATAGATGTAAGAATAATGTAAAGCATTGTTTTTAACAAAGGCTGTTTTCTTGCAGTAACTTACATCTGTTACTGGTTCTGTGTAAATTTATAGAAGATAATTGGATTCTGGATCAATATAAATAAATAAGTACTCATGAGAATCCAGAAATACTAAGGTTGGGATGTGTTAATCTTCTTTTAATCAGGGTATGATTAAATGTGAGAATTACATGTAGTACACGTTGTGATCAACAACAAAAAGATGAGAAGGATAGTTTAGAGTAGACAAATGGGAAGCAAGGAGGACCTTGGGGGATGATTATTTGAGATATAAACTTATTCTGATCCAGCAACAAGATTAACAGTTTAGAAAGAATTGCAAGTTTTATCACCAACTGGATGAAATGTTAGAAAAATGACAGCTGCCCTTTGAACCAAATGCACAGGAGCTAAACCCAGATCTAGGCCAACCTTTGGCAGCATTTTGATGATGAAATGAACTTTGATGAATTATTGGTTGAAATGTAACTGGTAGTCCAGCAAAACCACATTTTAGACTTTCATAATTGAAAAATAACCTAATGAATGGCAAATTAAATTAAAATGGATTCAAGTAATTCAATCCACTATTTCCCAACAAAGGGCTCTCTGCAACAATTACACCTGCTGTTACTCACCACTGATGGAAAACCAAAACAAAGTTTAATAATAAATGCTGGAAAATCACACTGGGGGCTGAATATGTGTAGGCTGCTGCAGAGTTGTTTTATCATGTCTACTGCTTGGAAAGTAATCAAAAACTGTTTCAGTTTTAGCAGTGGAGAAATGGAAAGTTTGAGCAAATTGCACAGTGTTATTGAGTATGTACATATCTGATGTCTGCCTGGATCAAAATTCAGAACTTTTAATTTAATTTATTCTTGGACTGCCCCTGGCTTTTGAATTACATTGTGTGCAGTTCCCTTCAGCTGTGGACATGAAGGGTCCCTGCCTTGAGCAAACACAGGTTGCAGTGTTCCCTCTTTGGCATCTGTGTGTCTCTAGTGAGCTCCCTCTTCCATGTGATGTTCCAAATCTGTCTTTCTGAATAATGTTTGGTGCTTTGTTCTTCTCTTGAATGCTTTGGAGATGACTGCAATGAAAGGATTTCCATTTGCCGGTTTCTAAACTTAATGCTGCAAATGTATTCCCAAAATTCCCAGGAAAAAGGTAAATAAACTGGTAATGTAGAATATTGCTGCTTTGTAGAATAACCCATTTCCTGGCTCAATGCCTTCATTTTACTGAGTCAGATTTCAAGGCACTGAGCATATGCTGTAGTTGCTGTTTCATCATGCAAGAGAAATTCAGCATATAAAGTCAAATTTCCTTTGAAAAGATTTAGCATAAACTGTAGGTAGGAATCTTTTATTAAATCTGCTTTCTTCTTGGTGCTGTATCAATTAGGAGATAAAAAGAAGGAAACTGCCAAAGAAAATTTAACCTGTGGTATTCTAAAACTAAAATGTAAAGTATCCTTTTCCCTTCAGAAGCATAAGTCACTTTACAAACTTAAAAAAAAAAAAATACAAAGATACTTGCAGTAGTAACAGTATGTCAGCCAGTGTTGAAGTCATTCATCCACCACTTAAAAGAATCTGTGTGTGGGAGGGCTAAAATGTAGAAGTAACATTTCCTAACAGTTTAGGACAGGATAAGTGTCTTTCCCAGACTGCAGCTGCCAGACTGCATCCGTGTTAAGAAGTTATACTGACATATTTCAGGACACTGAAATGAACACCCACTATAGAAGTGACCATCACAGGGCTCTTTTTTTCAGCCTCAAGTAAGAAAATGCTCTCCCAGGCAGTGTGATACCACCTTGGGACAGGCTCCATGGAGTCAGAGACTGGAAGAGTGTCTGCCCAGACTCCCATGTTCACGGCCCATGTCCCCAGAGCCTTTCTGCTTTGGAGACTGAGAATGACTGATGACATTTTGGGGGTGGTATATGTCTGTAAATCACCAGTTCCAGGAGCTGCCCCTGAAAACTTCAGGCTTCTTTTCACAAGAGTTACATTCTAAGTTTTATGGAGTACTTCAAACAGATTTTTATCTGCTGTAAGTCAGTACAAAATCAATCAAAATTCCATTTAACTGAGATCAGATCCTCTCTCTGACATTACAAGTCAAATGCCTGGGGTCAATGATATGAAAATCAGTAGGATATTCTTGTTATCTTTCAGTAGAGCTGAGAACTATCTAAATAGTTAATGATTTTGGCAAGAACAGTAGGATTTTAGCAAAGGTAGAATGATGAGTGAAACACTCAATTTACATGAAAGAGGTTTTATTAAAAATCACAACAAAAATTTAGTGCATTGAAAATACATGAATTCATGGTATAGAAGCAATATAATTGCAAGGTGTTGTGAGAAGACCTTTAAATCCCCAAACATCTGCATTACACTTAGGGTTATATGATCCTATCATCTACATTTTTGGCACTTAATGCTGCTCCTGAAATTTCCAGGTTTTTTGTGACCTCATCCCTGTGTGGAATTTGGCCAAATGCTCCCTTATTCCTAAACTACTTGGAAGACAATGTCTTGTAATTCTTGCTTAGATATTAAAGTTTGAGGAATATTTTGTACAGAAGATTTCCCTTTGTTTTTCTTTATAAAGGTAGTTCTCCATCATAATAATGTTAAATTTAAAGTGCTCGAGTAATACACAAAATCCAAATATCACAAAAAGAGAAACGTTGGTAACAAAAATCAGGAGATCAACCAAAACAGTCCCTGATTGTAGTCACCTTTGGAAAAATGCAGATGGGTGCAGCTAAGCCTTCTAAGCAGTCATTTGCCTGTGAGTCTGTAACACAGCAGAGCTCTGGTTTAATGACAAAAGATGACTTCCCATCTTTAAATCAGCTGGAACATATTAATGAAATCAGACTGAAAGAAAATTCCCTGAGAGCTGTGTGGAATGCTTAGCAAGTGAGGAGATTACCAATAGGTGTGAATGTGGTATTCCAGCCTGGAAATGTACCTGTGTGACTGCTGCCATAAGCAGTGTCTTCCTTTCTCTACTGAAGTTAGGACATCTGAGAGATTAGATCTGGGAGAATGTAATGACATTCCTGACATGCTTCATACATGACAAAGCATCTACAGAGCTCTCCATGGAGGTATTCATCACTTCAGTCAAGAATATATAAAGAGAAATTTTACCTGTGAGTGCCCCCTGCACCTTAGAGGGTCCCTGCACAGCTAAGGGTCTTCAGGTATTTGTTACTCAAAAAGAAAATGTGAGAAGGAGACCAGTGTAAAAGTGTTGCAAACTTCTTTGAAACCTCATCATAAAGCTCCACTGAGTACATGCAAATCTTGAGTCTACTTAAAAACTTGTGGGATACATTTATACATAAGCTGGTTTGGCAGATCTCACCTATTATTAAATAGTCTTGCTCCATAAAAGCTTTTTTCTTAAAAAAATGAGGAAAAAAATTATATTGAAATAGTTTTTCTGTGTAGTGCTACTCTTGAAAGCATCTTCCTTTTTGGTGAAGATGAGCTAAGATCTTTTCTACCCTAATAGGAAAAATGAAATCATCTTCACAATATCATCCCTTAGTAATTCCATATTCTTTTGAACTGGTATTTTAGACAAGATGTTCTCTAATACTGCCCTGCCTCTAGCAGTAATTTATTTGATGCTACAGAGAGATTCCTCCTGAAAAGGACATTAATGGAAAAATATGTTTATAATGTGGATGTTCTTGTTCAGATGAGCTTATGTCCTGTGAAGCCTGAGAGCAAACATTGACCTTATTTTTGCAGTGTTCCTATTAGACAACTTGCACACCCAGTTGCTTTGTGTGGTGATTCAGTGACACCGTAATTCTAAGACTAAATGGCATTTCTTATATTTAACTGCAGAAGGGCTTAACACCTAAATAAATAAATACAGCAATACTTGCACCTTCTGTAGTGTTCCTCAGCAGGAGTTTCCAGCTCCTTCATCTCTTGTGCTCTGTTAATGCAGGCTGCATTTTTTGACTGTGGAAAATGTTTCAACCTAGTCCAGGTCAGCAGATACGAGACCTTCCACCCCAATCAAAGATGTGCCTTTACATGACACTTTAGAGGAGGATGCATTCTCAGTGCTAGGACAGCTGGATGACTCATACTCTGTCAATGCCATGTATTTGTGATAATTTGTCATTAGGAGGCATTTCAGCAATTTGTAGCTCTTTCAAAGCAACTTGAAAGGAGAGTCACAGGTCTTCCTCAAAGGGCGTAGAATAGTAGATTAAAGAGATCAAGAGAACAATTTAGTACACTCATGTTAAGATAAACATTCCAGAACAGAAGAACAGCATTTTGCAGCACAGCCCATGCAAGCAGCAGTTAAATTTTAGCCAATATTCAGTTTCAGTAGGGAGATTTAAACACAAAGTGTAATATAGTCCCATTAAATGTTAGCTGCTATTTAGTAGGCTGGAGTCATGCTGGGCTAACAGGGTTGGGAGCTTTCTGCCTCTCTCTGCTCAGCTGATTTGTTTGGAGTTTGATCTAATTCCTCTGAAAAAACAGCAAGCATTACTGAGTGAAATAACCACATTATTCATGTGGAGCTTCATTGTAGCTAAAACACTAAACATTGCACTACTTAGGATTTTAACTTATTTTTCTTAAATAGAAAGCTTTAAGCCTCAAGAAGACCCTGGAGTGATTTGATTGAAACTGTATGAAAGTGCTTTTTTTGTCTTTTTCATTTGCATTTCCTCCATTCTCCATATCAAAAAGTTCTTGATTACGGTGATTACACATGGAAATTTCTTTTCCTTGCATAAAACTCCACCAATCACTTTGTGGGATAAGCACAAATAAAAGATTTGAAAGACAGGTATGGGATTTAACCACACCAGTCTTATGGGATTTATGTGGCTAAACATGCTGGTCATGCACTTGCATGTACTGTGGCACAACATTTGAGAATGCTTTGTGTAAAGCATGTCAGTAAGATGGTGTCTTTTAAAGGACGGATAAGAAGATATATGGAAAAAGGAAATGATATATGAAATGGAAGCCCCCTACTCAGACCTGCTTTTGTGGCTTGAAAGTTTCTCTTTTTTTTTCTTGGCTCTCAGTCTGATCTTATAAAAGCAGTTCTCTGTCTCTGAAAATGTTGCCTCTCTTTATAGCATTTTAGGGGGAACCTCAACTACGGAAACCATGTTGTTAACTGTGGTACAAATCCTGAAATCAACTCCTTCATCCTTCCTTTCTTGCTGCTGTTGACACAGGCAAATCAGCTTCTGTGCATTTGCTTTAAGAAGCTCCTTGTCCTTTGCAGGGTCATATCTAACACAAAATTGGCTTTTGGCAGTGCAAGGGTTTAAACTACAGCTGTCTTGGGACAGCGATGATTTTGTGTGTGTAGTCTAGAGAACCGGCCTGAATCCTGGCAACTGTGATTTTAGATGTAACTCAGGTGTTTCTTGAGTGTTTAAAGCCCTCAGACCTCTGAGGGTTGTGCAGCCCTTCAGAGGGACCTCAGTAGGCTGGAGAGATGGGCAGAGAGGAACCTTCTGAAATTCAGCAAGGGCAAATGCAGGGTCCTGCACCTTGGGGAGGAACAAGCCCATGGCCCAGCACAGGCTGGGGGCTGACCTGCTGGAAGGCAGCTCTGCAGAGAAGGACCTGGGGGTCCTGGGGGACACAAGGTGTCCATGGGCCAGCAGCGTGTCCTTGTGGCTGGGAAGGTCAATGGAGTCGTGGGGTGTGTTAGGAGGAGCAGTGCCAGCAGGTCAGGGAGGTGATCCTGCCCCTCTGCTCAGCCCTGGTGAGGCACATCTGCAGTGTTTGTGCAGTTCTGGGCTCACAGGACAATGAGCTCCTACAGCGGTTCCAAGCAAAGAACTACTAAGCTGGTCAAGGGTCTGGAGAATCTCTCTTAGAAGGAAAGAATCAGGGAACTGGGCCTGTTCAGCCTCGAGAAGAATCAACTTGGAGGAGACCTGAGCCATGTTTATAAATATCTAAGGGGAGGGTGCCAGAGGATGGAATCAGGCTCTGCTCAGTGGTGCTGAGCAATGGAACACGAGGAAATGGGCAGAAATCAATGCACAGGAAGTTCCAGTTGGATATGAGGAAGAACTTTACTGTTCTGAGCACTGGAACAGACTCAGGCTGTGGGGTCTCCCTCACTGGAGATATTCAAGAACTATCTGGACACAATCCTGTGCCGTGTGCTTGGGGATGATGACCTTGCCTGATAGGGAGGTGGGACCAGATGCTCCATGGGGTCCCTTCCAACCTGACCCATCCTGTGATTTGGTGATTCTGCCAAGTTGTTTCCTTTATTCTTGTCTTGTAAATTGTGGCCCATAATTGTTCTGTTGCGGTTCAGGACAGTGAACTGGAACTTCAAGTAATCCCTTACTAGTCTGCTAGAGAATTAAGCCCTAGCCAAGTAAAATACTATCTCAGCAGGGTCTTAAAGACTAGTTCATCTGAGGGAACATCTCCCATTCTGTCCCAGTGGAAAGTCTGTATTCTCCCCTTTCATCTTTGGGTTTGCTGGTGTGAGAATTTTTTTGTTCTAGACGTGTACAAAATTATACTAAGTAGTTATTTTTAATGGAGTTTTTTAAAAAACTCTGAAAAATGCTACATTAAGAAGATACAAATTTGTATTTGACATTTATCTTTGAGTTTTAGTGTTTAGTTACCTACATGGTACATCAATAAGTCTCTTTGATGGACGAATATCCAGCTGACTACCATTAGGGCCTCAAGAAGGTTGCAATATTGAAAACTGCTAAAACCAGAAGGTACGTAACTCTCCTGTTTTGTGTTTTTTTAATTCTTCTGTTAGGTGCAAACAGAAAGAAAAATGATTCACAAGGGACTTCAGGAAACTCCTGTGAGCAGACCTCTCACAAAGCAAAGCCCAGCAGAAGCTTTAATCCTCCTGGTGTGAGAGGGAACCCCAGAACGGAGCTCCCTGTAAACAGGATAATCGATGTGGATGGGGTCAAACTGGAGGACTCTGGCACACGCTCCTGTGATGATTCTGAAGGCAACCTCAGCTTTGAAGGTTACATCTCTGAACTGAGATCTTGCCAAGGGAGGATGAGGACTGGAGTTTACAGGACATCAGATCTTCCATCTCTGATAGCTGTCAAGAGTGAGAAGAATAAGGCCACTGAGAATCAGTATAAAGCTACTTTTGTTTAAATCTCTGCTTTTAATTAAATTTTCTGGTACTTTGCTTGGCATCAGCAGCAATGGAGATATGTCTTAGAGATGTGTTTCTGCAAGATATAAGTGGTTTTCAATATCCACTTGCCTTCAAAGAACCTGCTAGAGACCATCACTTCTGATATGAGTTGGAAGCCCTAGAATGAAAAAGTAGCATTCCAATGAAAATACCGAGCTATTTGGTTTTGCTTTTTTCCATTTCTGTATTATTTTCCCTGAGATGATTCCATTGAACAGTGCAATTAAAATTATGATTTCGACCTCTGCTCTTCTTGTCTTTATTACAGACAAACTTTTTATTTAAGATAATTTCAGTTTAACCTTCTAATGGTTTTCCCTTGTCTTCAGGCTTCCCTGTGTTTTAGTACATTTTTGAAGTGTAGGTAAAATTAGTTACTGGTCTAAAAAAGATTAGGAATATTTTCTTAATATTTTCCTGTTTCATAACATTTGGGAAGAGGTCCAAGTGGAATTCAGTCTTGTCTAATGCATTGCCTAGATATATGCAAGAAGACCATAGTTATACAAGCAGCAAGAAGCAAAACAACAGCAACCCAACAAAAAAATAAAACCAAACAAATTAACAAACATACCACCACCCAACAACAACAAAAAACAAAACCAAAATTGTGAATTTCTTGTGCTGGGAATAGTAGCTGCTTTTGTAGCCAGCACTGGTGATGTTTCCATACCAGAGATAAATATCTAATTACACAGTGGTGTGATGGTCATTGGGTCCCTCCTCATCACTGCTCTCAGTGCCTTTTCACTTGGGGAAAGGTAATTTCGTTATTGCTCCTTTGATAAGGGTTCAGTGCCTCTCATACTTGTTGTTCACTGTATTTTATATTTTATATTCATTTTATCAGTTAATTTTCTAGCCTTAGGTGGAGTTTTATGAAGGAAAAGATATTTAAGACTGCTGAACATGTTGGTTTTGCCACCTGCTCCTTTTCCTCCATAACCATTTCTTCAGGAGAGGTTACAAGCCTGGACATGCAAAAGGGTACACGAAGAACTGAGAGTGTTGGAAATCTGCTCATCACATTGAGTGGATATAGAGAGTTCTGGGGGTTCACTGCTTTTTATTGTGAGACTTAAAAAGCCATGCTACATATCTCCTGGACTGCAGATCCACACAGGCAGGAGGTGCAAAGCATCAAGGTAAATATTGATTAATTCCTCTTTCTCTGCTCCTAAAACATACCAAGAATCATAAATTTTCTGAATAGCTGAGAGTACTGGATGCTGTAATTCAGTTTCTTAAAATCAAAGGTCATACAGATCATACAAAAGTATGATTTTGTAATCATAAATTAAGATTCCAAAAGCTTAATCTTAATGCTTAAGTGTTACATCGAATTTTCCAGTGAGATTAAGGGATACCCATTGGCTTTCATATTTTATTATTTTCCTACTGGTAGTTGATTTTGCTTTTGATATTGTGGAAAAATCCTTGTTGATATTAGACTCAACTCAGTGTGGGCCTGAATGAAGGTATATGCTGTGAAAATAGCTGTACTTTTTAAAACTTTCAAGCTTTAAACTAATTTTAGACTCATGATAAAATCGTGGTGGTGTAATGATTACTAGAGATTTGGGAAACACAGCTGGCAGAACACAGCCCAGTGATCTGAAAAGACTTAAATATTTATGTATTTTTAAAGAGGTGGTTTTTTTGTTTGTTTTTTTTGTGTGTGTGTGTTTTGGTTTTATTTGGTAGTATTTTGCTAATACTTGCCCTTGAGCATATATTTTTTTTTCACAGATAAATGGATATATGGGCATAATTTTTTCCCATCTTCTGGAAAATTAATAGGTTTGTTCTAATCAAAATTAAAATTACAGCAGTCAAACTCAAGAGAGGGCTTTTTGACCTGGGATACACTTCGATGTTTTTGTGTCTTATCTGACAGATAAAAACTTGAAATTCAAATGCAATCATTACAGTCTTTTATTAACCTCTGATCAATATTTTAGATGAAACGAGGTTGCTTATCTTAAACTGTGCAAGGGCACTCAAGTTACTGGGAGAGAGCAATACAGAATTCATCTGGAAAAAGAGACAGCTGAGGGGAGATGCAAGAACAGCTCAAAAGCCTTGAGTGCCGTGGAGGGGGGATTGACTTTCACACTCCTTTCTAATGCAAGGGTTAGGGGCCAACAGATGAAGCTAAGAGAAGCCAGGTGTAAGTCAAAGAGCTTCTCCTCCATCCTCTTCTGTTTTCTGTCCTCAAGCTGCTGTGCTCAGAAAAACAAGCAAATGGAAGTGCTGTTCATAAAATCTGGGTGCAACAAAATGGATTTGACTGTATCAAGGATTCAAAGGGAATTTGACAACATGGGAGTCAAGCTGTGTGCAGGAAAATGAAGTATGTGAAAGAATGGAGTTTTCTTTAACCTAGAGAAAATTCTTGGCGTAATGCCTGGAAATCCTGAAAACAAAGGGACATGGGAAAATCTGTTTCTCCCCATGCCACATTGACATGCCAGTTAATGGCAGATTGTTTAAAAGAGTAACTTCTTAGCTAGAACTAATATAAATTAATTCCTTAGAAATTAATAATACTAGCTTTCCTTTCAATATCTGGCAGAATATAAAAGCTAAACCAGCTGGAATCAGGAGTTAATAAAAAGGAATGTGGGCAGCCTGTCTCTGGCTGATGGCTTCCAATATTTTACTAGGGATGTGGTCTAGTTTTAATTACTGTGTAATTTCAACATTATAATATGATTTTAAGTTGCCTCCTCATACTGTGATTTACACTGCTAATCAAACCTACTTATAGTTAAAAATCAGCCTAATTGAAACTCTGTTTCATAACTTGATCCTTTATCTTTCCAGTTGTTCCTAAAGATAATTGAATTCTAGCTGGCTTTATTTCTCTTTTATTTTTCCCAGTTTTTCCATGTGGGAACTCCACTTGTGCAGAGTTACTCTTTTGTCTTCATAATCCCATGATTATAAATAAAATGAGTCTTTCCATCCTTTTAGGTGGAAGGGGAGATCTACTGACCTGTGTCAGTACTGAAACATGAAAGTGTAACAACCAGTGGTATAAAAAACTCCAATCCCAACACTCAGAAAATCCTGCAGCATTCCAAATTTTATTTAATGTAGCAGTTGTCTTATATTTCACTTGTTGTCATGGTATCTGATTTTCAATTGTAGTGGTTTCAGCCTCATTGGTTCCACAAATCACAGATTGTTGTGGTTTAATTTTAAAGGATTTGTGAAGAATAGAAAATATACATACAAGCAAACTTGCAACAAGACTTCCCCCATAGGGTTACAGTAGTTTTGTGCCTTGTCAACAAGTTTGTGATATAACACACAAGCAAAATGAATCACTGCAGAGTTTAGCTCTGAGGGACTGTGTGACAAGGAACTAAGGGGTTATGAAGATGCATAAACAGGCTTTGCAGACTGCAAGAGCTTGACTGCTTTGTGGGAAGGAGCCAATACCTGGCTCTATTGCCCTTTCTCATGCCCCTGGAAGTGTTCTGGGGGTTATTTAATGTCCTTCAAAGATGTTGTGTCCTTCTGGCACTGCTTCTCTGCCTGCAAGTTTTGGTTTCTTTGTGCCTTTGCTGTAGCCTGAATTACATTATTACTGCTTTTCTTCTGATGCTGAAATTTAATGTTCTTAACAGAAAACTTCCAGAAGATGTGGCTCAGCTGGCTGTCTCCTTGTCTCATTGTAGCAGAGATAACCAGGACTTATGAGCATAGTTTTATTTTTTTGGAAGGAGCTTGATTTTTGCCACAAAACTGGAATCCTTGCCAGTAGCTGTGTCTCAGCAGTGGCGCTGCTGCTCACCCCAGCCCTCTCCAACACAGATCCGACAGCAAATACTGTTATTTAAAATGATCTCTCCTGAGGTACTTGGTAGCTGGGAGACAGGGAGAGTGTGTGTGGTAGTATGATGCAAACACCTGGAGGCATCTTTTCACAATTTCTCAAAGATTTTGAAAAGTTTCCAAAGGCTCAGTTAGACAGCAGCAGGTCCTTATTGAGGGGTGTGGGAAGCCAAAACAGGTCTGAGGCACCTCCCAGTTCCCAGCCACAACTCAGTGACTTGGGTTTAGAAATGACCCTGTTTTCTGCATGAGCAGGCAGATTTCCAAGCTTTGTGGGATTGTAGCAAACCTGTGTGACAACAGAGTTGTTCTGTGGATAGTGTGGGTGTTTACCCTGCAGCAAAACAAGTGGCGCATCCAAGTGTTTCTCTCTGTGCTCTTGGAATAGCATCCCAAGTTCAGCATGGTGAGGTGATGAAGAGCTGTGAGATTTGTGGCCTGTAATCCAATGTCATTTAAAATACAGGAAAAGTTTTCATTGATCTTACTGAAATATTTCCTTTCTCTGGACTAACTGTGATGTTAGCCAGTTACTCTTGATTTTTTCCAGAAAAAAAAACCCTGTTGAGAAGTGCTGGATGATCACATGTCTGCAAATCTTGCCTGCATTACTCAAAATATTAGCAAACCCAAGATGTTGCCCATGAACCAGCATGCTTTCTGAACTATTTGTGTGAAAGATATGAAAATTGTTTATATTTTTTGTCCCAACTGATAAATCTGTTGTGCAGCTTAAAATGCTGCTGTACAGAATTTGGTTTGTATCCTTATTTGTGGTTTTGTCTTTAAATATCTATATGATCCATTTCTAATATGAAACCACACATTGGTTTTCTTTCTCATCCCTTGTCTCCCCGAAGTATTAAGAAATCATGTACTGCACAATAATGTTTATAGAATCTTAAGTGTGTCAAACTCATTAAAATGTTAATTGTGTATGTAGTAAGTAAATAATTTATATCACTAGAGCTGATAATGTTTAATTGAAATTTACTTTCAATGTAGGGAAAAGATGGGAAAAATATTTTTTCAGTTATTCTGGGACCTGCTGCCATTTAGACATTGCAGTTTAAATTTAAATATGAGACAACATAAAGCTCACATGCATTTTATTAGATTCTGCAAAGATATCTTCTTAAACCTAGCCTACATAAAGAAATTCCATTAAAAGAGGATCGTTAAGAATTCTTGCCAAATATTTATATACCTTAAAAATAGCTCATCCTCTGGAATTTAATAATAGTAGGGTATGGTTTTAGCCTTTAATTATTTCCTTTTGCTCTATTCTAGCAACACAAAGGGATTGCAAGCCTGAATAGCCGAATGTTTCCAGGTACAGTGTAATCCTCCTCTGGCTTCTCCTCTGCACAGTATTGGTGTGTTGTCTAGCTCTGTGTGGTGGTCTGAGGGGACCAGTGTGCCAGAACTGCTCTGCCCTTGCCGCTAGCACTACTAAAATATACAGATACTCTGCCTACCAGGGAGATAGAGAGAAAGAGAGAGAGAGAGAGAGAGAGAAAGAGAAGAAAGAGGAGAAAGAGAAGAAAGAGGAGAAAGAGAAGAAAGAGGAGAAGGAAAGAGGAGAAAAAGAAAGAAAGAAAGAAAGAAAGAAAGAAAGAAAGAAAGAAAGAAAGAAAGAAAGAAAGAAAGAAAGAAAGAAAGAAAGAAAGAAAGAAAGAAAGAAAGAAAGAAAGAAAGAAAGAAAGAAAGAAAGAAAGAAAGAAAGAAAGAAAGAAAGAAAGAAAGAAAGAGGAAGAAAGGAAGGAAGAAAGGAAGGAAGGTAGGTTGGTTAGAGGCATTCAATGCCTGTGTAAACTAAGCTGTATCAGTGACACAATGGTGCTTCAATCCTTCAGTAGTTTCCCTCTCATCCACATCCCTCTCTGTGCTTGGAACAATCTGTGCCAGAGCAAGAGGAATACAGGAATATGTACCAGTAGTGGTGTAAGAGAAATATGTACCAGTAGTGGAAAATAATGACTGATGGGAGTGGGATGAAACCTGTCTTCCAAGTCCATGTATTGCTGTCTGTGATAATATCTTCCCAGTTTCCAGTGATAAATGTGTATCCCACCCCTGCAGGTACACAGAGCTGCAAAGCCACTGGAGCATTTCCATAGATGCCTGTAGCCTGTAGCAAGTGTCAGCATGGGTCCTGTAAGGGCGTTCACGCCCCTCCCTGGAGAAGGTCCTGGAGTCCAAGTTTGGGAAGTGTATTTGTAAATACCTTGTGTCTGCCTTGCCAGGGAGCACCAACCTGTTCCTCATTTGCATTCTTTGCCTGCAAAGATCTGCTCACAATCTCAGAATAGTCTAGAATTCAGTTATTGTGCAGATTCGCACCTCAATTCCAGAGCACGCTCATAAACAAATGAAAGACCAGCTAGAAGTTGATCTGAATAAAGCTAATCCCTCTTGGAGTGGCACATTCTTAGGATAGGGCACAAAAATGAAATTAATGCTTCTCCCCATTCCTGAAAGAGGTAGCTGGACTATTTCTTAATGATTTGAGTCTTTTCTGGAAAGATGAAACCATGTGATGAGGAGAAATTTAATTACTATTACTTTAATTACTATTCTCCCTCATTTACAGACTTGCACATGCATCCTTTTCAGTAGCTATTTGCCATTATTTACCAGTACCAACAGCATGAGCTCCCTCACCACCTATGTAACCACCTATGTAACCTAAACTTCTTCCATGATTAAAAAATTTCCAGAGCCAGTGCTCTGGCCAGGATGAAGCAATGCCTGGCTGAGATCAGCCCTCTGTATGCAGAGCAGTTAGCTGGCACTTGTTTGCAAGCAGGAGATAATCCGTGGTGGTGGGAGCACATCTCTGATCTTGCCCTTGCTCATTGACTAAAGTTTGTGTGTTAGAAAATCCAGAGCAACACATGCTGCAACTTCATTCCCTGGAGAGATTGTGAAGGGAGGCAGATGTTCCTCTCCTGTGGGAAGGTGAGGCTTTGCTGGTCTTGCACCGCCTCCATCTCCTGGAAAAAGCTGATTCTCCCATTGCATCTTGCCTGTTTGTTTTATGCTCTTGTGAGAAAGGACTGGTGCAGATGTATGAGATTCTGCTGCAATTGCAATGTTCATTGCAATGGCATCAGCTTGTACCATTAAAACACCCACTCTGTGATGTCATAAGAGGTAATTTTGCTCGCTAAACACTCTGTAGTCAACAGGATTCGGCCTCCTGTTTGCAAAAGAAGGTCCAGTTTAGTTCAAAGTACACTTAGCAGAGCTGATATGAAAGACATGATTTCTCTTTTAGGAGAACCCAGTTGGGATCTTGCCTAACTTTAGGTGTCCAAAGCTACCTTTGTATCTGAAACAGGGGTGTTACTTCATGTATTTGTTAGTGATGTAATTAATACTGTCTGTGGATATAAAGAATTGTTTGTTTAATACCTTCCATATATATAAAGAATGATTTGTTTCATCCTTGAGCTGAAACACACTTTTGTACAGGTGACTCATACCTTAAATTTAACACTTCTATATTTTTGAGGTCTCCACTGCCTAATCTGTGAGCCTTGATACCTACCTCAGATGTAAATACATATGCAATCTATGTAGCTAGGTGGGGTGACTCTCATCTGCCAGTTCCTCCTGATCTGTGAACAATGTAAGTCAATGACAGCTCAGATTGTTTCAGCAGCAATTACACAGAGCAGCAATTACATTTCTGCAGCAATTACAAGGAGTGGCACTGGAAGTACGGGAAAATGAGGGGGAAAAGAGAGAGAAGGAAATACAGCAGGAATATTGACCATGTTGTGAAATCTTTAGCCTAAGCCTGGTTTTGAGGATGTGAGTTGTACACAGTCACTTCTGAAGTCAGGATTTGTGCAGTGGGGAGAGGGCTGCTCACCAGAAGGGAACCCAGGTTCTTCCTGGGGTGCATCTCTGCCTGCCTTACCTTTTGGAGTGCAGGAAAAATGGCCCTTGAGTTTTGCCAGGGACAGAATCCCTATTGATTTGGTGAAAAAAGTGTGCATCAGTCTCCAGCAGGATGAGACCATGGGCTGGCAAGAGCAGAGGGAGGTAACAGAGGCATCAGTAGTGGGGATTTTGTATGCAGTGAGAGAGCAGCCCTGCTAAGGGACACTATGTGATAAGGCAGCCTTATCTCTCTGCCTACCTGATATATCACCAGCTCTCCCAAATATACCCTAGGGCATGGGACTGAGATCCAAGGGTCCTTTTCCTGCATGGGAACAAGACCTTTGCATCAGGGACACTGAAGGGAGAAGCTTGAAGAGTCCCTTACAGATTTGCCACTAGGTCTGGGATGCAAAAACTCCAGGGAGGCAAACATTGTGCTAGATCAACAAATGGACAAGTCTAGGGTGAGTATCCTTACAATGATATTGAAAATGCAGTGCCCAGGCAGTCCTGCTGGCCCTGGGCAGTTGCCTCAGTGACCCTGAGGGATGGGAGCACTCCCTGCACAAGGCACAGGTTTAGCAGAGACCACCTCTTTGTCTGGCCTCCCCTGGCCACCATGGCCAAAAGGCTGATCATCTGGTGTCAGCTGGCTTCTCAGCCCTTGGCATAGCAGTTCTTTTCAGAGCAGAAAAAACATCTGGTTTATCTGGTTTATACACACACACACACACATCAAAAACATATAGAAAAGGTAGATATGTACACATATATATATACACACACACACACACACAGAGGTTTCCATACAGGGTACTATTAGGCCTGCAATCAGAATAATTGGAGCATTATTTGTGATCTCTGCTCTCCATCCTACCATAGGAAATCACCCCAAAGTCAAGGCAGGCTCTGGGGCTGGCATCCTTCCCATGAGGTTGTCCCTTCCTTGTTAGTGCTCTTTCCCCTTCAAAAGGGAAGACTTCAGCTGCCTTCAGCTGCAGAAGTGGAGCCACATCCCTCACACATGCCTGACTTATAGACCATTTTAAAGTATGCCATGGGGGCGTCTAATATGCTAATGAAGAAAGTGGGTGGAATTGCAGGAATTTGAGCACAGCTAAAAATGTACGTGCCTAACAATTGCAAATCAGCCTGTGCTCAAGTTACCTAAATGTGTTGGCATCGGTGGAAGGTGGGTGCCTCCACACCTCTTCTTGTCAGTTTTCAGTGAGTACACAGCTAAAAAAAACCCAGCACGCCTCTGTATATGGGCCTACTGTTTCAGCCAGGGTTATCAGCAAAGGTATATACCAAAGTCCTTGAAAAATACAGTTACCTATTTTCCACTCCTATTCATACAGTAGGAGGAAGAGTCTCTTCATGCAAACACACCCTAGACTGGTTGCAGGCATAGTATTCTAGATACATCAAGACATCTGG
The DNA here is from genome assembly GCF_030490865.1 of Poecile atricapillus. Classification (NCBI taxonomy): domain Eukaryota; kingdom Metazoa; phylum Chordata; class Aves; order Passeriformes; family Paridae; genus Poecile; species Poecile atricapillus. Next base: position 67,038,943 of record NC_081252.1, on the reverse strand, counting down.
GTGTAACAGAACTAGGTGTTATCCTGAAATGGACTTCTAAAAGCTTGGTTAGATCTGGGTCTGGGATGTATAAATTAAGATTCTGCATATTGTGGATCATAGCAGAGCTTTACATCACTCACAGATTTGTGTGATTAGGAGTGTATAAGCACAGCTTGGTTTTGTTTCTGCAGCTGAGGCCCAGCTCTTCCATTGCTATATTTATATGGTTTGTTTTTTCATAGCAGAACTAAAGCTTTTTTTGGATGCACCAAAAAATCCGTAAGCACAGCTGCAGGTAAAGGCATTAAAAAGATGTACCTGCAATATATGGATACAACTGCAGTGGCTGCATCTGGCTAAATTTCACAGAGAGCTCCATATGAAGCCATTACAAAAATGGCCCAGGGTGCTGGGCTGTGGAGGGTCCTGTGCCTGCTCCTGTGGGATGCAGGCAGTGAGAACAGGCTTGCAGCTCTGGGCTGGGGAGGGAGGTGAATACAACACTCTCTGACTGGAGAGGAACTCATAAGTTCTGATACTTTCAGCCGAGGGGTGGTACAGCCCTGAGTGCAGGCCCAGAAGTGTGGGAAGAGAAGGTGCTAGTGCAGAGAAGGATCAAAGAGGTCATGTCTGAGGGGCAGCAGTGAGATAAGAGCACAGGAGGGTCAGATAAACACCAGGGTGTGGGGTTTGCTGATGCTTGATGTTTAACAGAAACATGCCGAGGCCAACAGGAGGAACCATGCGGAGAAAATCCAGAAGCAGATCCATCTCCATGTGGAGATGTGATGGAAAGGTGAAGGCCTGCAGAGCTGCCAGAGGGGGTCCCAAGCCCTGCAGAAGGCAGTGGCAGGAGGAATACCCAAAACCACCCTGAGACCATCTTGTGCACAGACGGACGACATTCCCTCTGCTGCTGTGCTCTCTGAGGCGTTGGAGGCTGCTGGCAAAGGTCATGGGCCAGGATGGGACATCCACAGCCAACATGTCAGAGGGGATGAGAGTGAGGAGTGAGTGAGAGAAAAGAAATAACATGATAGATCTGAGAAATCCTTCAGTCCCTGGAGAGAAGAGAAAGGAAATCGGTGCAGAAAATCCCAGAGCTGAGAGCTTGTGTGTGAGGGAAGCCAGGAGAGCTGCTAGAGATTCTGGGTGAGTGTGGGAGGTGAGAGGAGTGAGGAGGAGTAAACATTTGGCTGAAGGCATATCTTTCTGTCCCAGGATTATCTGCTAAGTGCTGCAGCACCCATTCCATGTTTGCTGAATCCCAGCTGCTCAGCAGCCAGACTCTGGCAGCTGTGCTTTTCGCAGCCTTGCTGCCTCGAGGAGTGGGGAGGGGCATTTGTAAAAGAGTTTGTTTGGCAGAGATTATCCCCAGTTTGGGGACAGCAAAGTCTGGTGCAGAAGAGGACAGACTGGGGTTCCAGTTCTTTCTGAGAGCCAAAACCGTGTCATTTTTTTCCCCTGGGATTTCTGAAGCTCCCAGGGAAACAAGAGGGATGACACACAGAGATGTTCATGGTTGCAATGTAGCTGTTTAAGGCCCATATAAATAACTCAACTGCCCAGTTTGATTTGAGCCAAAACTTTTCTTTTTTCTTGTTGAAATAAGCAAACAAGCAAAATGACATTGGCTTTGTCTTTGCTTTAGCAAAACACAATGGCTTTTCTCAAGGCACCATTCCAGAAGACATGAGAGAAGGTGGAGGCTCACTTGTCACCCAGTGTGAAGATGCTGGTTTTGGGTGTGAGCGACAAGATTGAAGTTGCACCATCTGCTGAGACAGGTGTGACCTGTGCCCTGCTGTGTTGGGACGACTGAGGAGTTAGAAGGAGAGAAGAGGAAGGGTTCCTCATGCACTCAGAGTGCTGCTGTGCTGCCTTATTAAAAAAAAAAGTCACTATGCTTTTAGCCCATGAGTGTTGACCTCAGTTCTGGTGATTTGAATATTCATTAATTATTAGACACTCAGACTCAGTTATTATGAGTTTTGGTAATGGCTCCCAGGATGATGAGAATGATATCAAGCAGCAGAGATTAAAGAAATCCCATCTGACAGACACAACAAGGTCTCTAGTGTGGCTTGCAAGTCCACCAGAGAAAAAAGGGAATTGGTTGGGTTTGTACGTCAGTCTCATGTTAGCATCTCATCCCTTGCTAGTGTTCCAGGAGCAGAATTGCCACATGTGATTGCTTGCATCCTACACATTCCTGAAAGATAAGTCAAAAGTTGTATTTTTAATGCCAGAAATAGTTCTAATTACTTCCTGTTCACAAGTACTCATCAGATTGTACAAAGGTCTTGGACTGAGCACACTTACAGAGGCTTTAGATCCTGCCCTAGCTCCTCATGCCAACAATGCTCCTGCAACTGCCTCCTTATCCAGGAATCTGGGTCTGGGCTTTGTAGCAATAATGTCAGCTAAAGCCATAAAACCAGATCATCTCAGGGGGCATCACTACCTCATTAGCTGGGGTCATTTTATCACTAGGGAAAAGCTTAGAAATTTGCAAAAATACAGAGGAGAATCAGTCATTAGAAAAGTTTATAGATTTTCTTCAGTTTTGCAGTAGTTGAGTGGAAGTTTCCTCAGAAGCATTTGCAATGGTCAGAAAATAATGTAAAAATGGAGAACATAAGAACATGCTGCCACCAGACAGCCCTCTGACTACCTTGGTAGCTGGTACAGAGGAATGAATACAAATGGATATCTGTGTGTGCATGTGTGTGTGTCTAGACTTGTCTTTTCCACTTGTGTCTAGTCAACTAATTGATGAAAAAAACCCCTCTGCAATTTTATTATTTCATATTGATGGCTGACTCAGTTAATTTGCGTTTTGGTGATATTTAATGATTTAGGGTAGTTGTTAATATTGTTTCATTATTACTAAGTAGTTCAAAAGCTGGGCTCAGTCTGAGCTTTTATTAATTATTTTTAAATTTAAAGTAATAAAAAGCATTGCAGTATGGGAAATGAGGAAAAGGCAAATATATGAGGCAGCATTATCAGTATCTGTTATACAGCCACAGCAAGACTTCTGTCTCTTTCTCCTCATTTACTGTGTGTTTATTTACCTTTTCTTTTTTCCATGATGTCAGTAGAAAGAGGAAAAGGACTGCTGAAACAAATATATTTTAGCCTTTGATTTAGGAGGATTACAGTCTGAAAATATGAAAAAGAATTCCTCTTCTTATTTTGAAATTTTCATTGTCTTTAGTAGTAGCAGAATATGGTTTCAAATACATTTGAGTTTTGTGTTCTGCAGGAAATGTTCAATATTATATGCAGAAAAATTAAGAATCAGAATGTGCCTTTCTTTAAAAGGCAAATGGAACTTTCCTTGAAAGAGTTGGCCTCAAGTTGGAGTTTCACTGGTGGGATGAGTTGCAATGCTCCAAGCTTTAGAGCTGCCAAATATTCTATCACTCCAAAGCCAGGTTTTCCTCTAGCTCTTTTTCCAATAGTCTCTCTCTTTATAGTTTATGTACATGTATATACACATATATTTATATCCATTTAGTATTTTACAGAGCCTCATTTGAAATGAGGACCAGGTGAAGTTAAAACCTAATGTTAGGGAATTTATCTTGAATTCCATATGGATTGTTTCCATATCTTTGTTATTTTTCTTGTTGTTGTTATTAGCTCCATAGACACCTGATTCTTATTTCTCTCTACACAAAGTCTCCATCACTAGGCTGGAAACAGTGAGTCACAGATGAGCAGACTTGAGAAGGTGCTGGAGAGCAGCTCTGCAGGCTCATCTGCCTGACCTGTGGGACAATGGATTTGGCACAGATCATACTCTTTGCACCTATGAACTCCCAAATTCCCAAAGCCCTGTGTTTATAAGAAGTTTATAAGAATTCTGTATTAAAACTGGGTCTGTAGTTTTCTGACTAGTTTCCTGCCAATGAGATTAAATGGTTCTCAAAAAAAAACCATTTTAACAGTTCTATGAAATTCTTGAAGGAGGCAGACAGAGTTTCTTCTGTTTATAAATAGCTGAAAGATTCACTGATCATTTAACATAGTTTACCAAAAAAACACACCTCAAATGTTGTTTTTTTGCTATGGCCATAAGACCTGTTCAGACACCTCTCTGCTGAACAAAGGCAGGCACTGTACAGGGACCACTTGGGGTTTTTTAGTGATTCAGACCCATCTGAACCCTGAAATCACTGTTCAGACATTACTCAGGGGTAATTCCCATTTTATGGTGGGGTTTCTCTGGCAGCTGTTGCAACTCCCAGCTTTGATGTCTTTTCCTTTTACTTTGTGCCAGTACTGTCCAACCAGCTGAAGTGACTCCTGATGTTGGTGTTTATTCCTTTTTCTCCTGTTAAGGAAGCAGTTGGAGCTAAAAGCTTGGAGTTGTGACTCCCCAGAAGGACACACTGCAGCTCTTGTGGAGATCTACAGCATGAACTGCAACAACTGGGAGTAGACACACTGACAATAGATTGCATCCTTGCTTTTCTTCTACATTACTTTTAGACATGGAAAAATGTTTCCCTACAGCATGCATTGGTCACCATAGAAACACAGTGGTTTTGGTCCTGGAAATGGATGAATTTTATTCTGGAAATGAGTGGAAGAGGTATTTACACAACTTTAAAGAAGTATCTTCCTCCTCCCCTCACTCCCCTACTCTTCCCTTTCTACAAAACCTTTGGGAACTCTGGAGTGGAATAGCAGGTAATGACTATTTTTCCCCCTTTCTTTGCAAAATTTCAGTATGGTATGGTAAGTAGATGTCTACAAGGCATTGAATAGGCATTATTGATTTGAAACCTGGTGGCCAGACTGATGAATGAGGAGAGGAAGTGGAAATCTATATTTTAGCTTTGCTAGGTGTTCTCAGGCAGATCAGACTGTCTGTACATCCTATTTCCAGGTTTGAAATGAGTGAAAATAAGACAAATCTATTCCACAAGTCTATTCTGAAGCTTTATTTACTTCAAGTCTTCTGGCAACAAGCAATGCATAGAGGCAAAGATTTTTCTTCTGTCTCTTTGCTACATTTTGAGAAGGAAATTCCAACTTTGACTGCTTCTTGCTGTTCCAAGCCTTGCTCAGAGTAGCAAAGTTTAACCCATAAACATATATAGGCCTATTTGGACTAACAGGAGTTATTACTGTGATGAAAGATACAGCGGTGTGCAAATTCCCTGCACCATGATAAACTATCATGTCAAAATTGTGCAGGGATAGCTCTGCTTCACCACTGGGCCCTACTGACATGGCTTTGTTGGGTTAAAAAAGTTGAAAAGAATCATATCCCTTCCACAGCTGTGCTGGTGAAACTTCAAAGGGCAGCACACAGCTTAAGCAAGAGCTATGGTATTCTTTCTGTTGTTGAGGCTCTGGGGATTTTGGGTGTGAAGAGGTGCGGTCCCTGATTGACAGGACATGGCAAAAGCCTCAAGCACAGACACCATTGTACCAGCCAAACCTGCAGATTTTGGTTGTGGGGCAAGGTGGAGCTGATAGACTTCTCTGGTGAAATCTCAGTTTTAGCAATACCCTCTGTATCTGTATTAGAAATGATTCTGCAGTGCAGCTATCTCAGACAGGCACTTATCAGACAGAGATGGCTTTGCTCAGGTGGTTGTAGAAGGGAGCTTTTTGGTACACAAAATATATTATCAGAGTAAAGTGTATTTTCTTTCTTTTTAACTTTCCCAGTCTGTTGCTGGAAGGTTGCTGCTGCAAGTCAAGGCTGGGCAGGTAACCATCTGTTAATGAGTAATCCTTGGTATTGGCATTGATCTGGTCCATATTTTTGCAGTGTAATGCCATCTCCTGAGTGGGCTTGCTCGGAGCTCCCTGTTGTTGCTATACTATGCTTTTAATTAGCTCCTGAAGAGAAAGAGAAGGGAAACATCCAAATGATAAACCAGCTCTAGTTCAGGCAACACTGGAACAGCTTCTCTGGAGCTGCCCTTCAGTGCTTGCTGATTACACCAGCAATCTTGGGACCATCTCCAAGGGTCAGGCACTTTGTATACTCTTCACTCCTGGAGGTTTAGGGAGAGTCTCTCCCTACGGGGCATTCCCTTCTACCCACAGAGACATTAATGATTAACAACGATAACAGCTCTGCTTACTTAGAAAACTAAAATATCCTAAAGTCAAGTAAATCACAGTCCCTTGGGAAAGCTTCTTCCTGATTCACCCTCCTGCTTCAGTCCAGCCCTGGAAGTTTTCCTCTGCCAGGCAAAACCTTCATGAGAGGAAAGCAAAGATGAAAGTCTGTGCTCCTCTCACTGTTGTCTTGGCGCTGAGTCTGAGCAGTGACTGTGCGAGGATGGTAAGTGATTCTTCTCTTTCAGAGTAGTAGAGCAGCTGCATGATGCCTGGCAGGGCCAGGCTGCCTTGGGGATGGATGAGTGAAGCCACTGAACAGACCCAGAAAAAGAGATTTGAAGGGAACACAAAAGGGATTAGCCAGATTAAGGCTAGCAGCAGTGCTCACTAAGTGGGGGGACTGTGGGATAGCTGGTACTATACCTTTCTCTATTTAAAGCAATTGCTTACATCCTTGCCTTGCTATGGAGGAGGAATGGGAGGGGAGGAAGGACCACAAAAACTGAAATCCTTAAAAAATATATCTCAGAAATGTGTTGACACAAGCAGGTACCATGCAGTAGCATGGAGGGAGAGTGCTCCACAGACAGACATTTAGCTTAGGTGGCTATCTTCTTTTCAGACTTCTCCCTGTTTCCATGCAAAACCCTTCAGTGTTTTTGCAGCATGTATCTTGTGTCTTTTTTGGGGCTATGTCTGTCAAGCACATGATCCCCACCACAGCCTGGCATCTGCCATGGACTAGCAGGACAACAGTCCACTGCTGCCTTATGGTGAGCATTGTGGCCTTAAAATCAACCTTATTTCTCTAGCTGGGTTAAAACTAGCTCAGGTATGCTTAGATTATATTATAATCCTATCTCAGTGAATTACAAAAGTATGTCCTCAGATATTACCTGTGGGAACAGAGAGGAATGCTCATGTTCAAGGTAAAGATCATTCTTGGCTGAAGCCCTTGCTTGGTGGTGCAGAGTCTGTGTAGAGTGCAAAAATTGTTCTTTCCTCAGAAATCTCTATATATCTCAGCAACAGCTTTTACTTAACCCTCACTTTTTATGTCCCCTGTCCGGTTCTATGTTAATGATGTGTGCTTCTTTGACTGCTTTTGTGATATATTTTTTGCTATAGTTCAGTTGCCACTGACTTTGGTGGCAGCAGCATTTTATGTGTATTATCCTTTTTTCTATTATTTCCTGTGGCTTAAAATCAGCTTAGCCTAGTGCTCTTTGCTTGCTGATTTGCAAACCCAAATACAGTTAGAAGTTGCTTTCGTAACTAATGCCCTGGGGGATACAGCTAAATAACAGAAAAAGGCAAATGTTGGGATATTATTTGTAACTGTGAACTGGCCCCAGAATGCATCTATGCTTCCTGCTGAGAGGAATAGGAGATGTGTCCCTTGGCTATAGAAAGATATATATATATATAGATAGATATAGAAAGATAAATTGGCCTTTGTTGTGTTGTGCTGGGTTTCCTGGTTTAGTTGTCACCTTCAAAAGTCAATGTTGTTCAAAAGTCTTTCACCAGACTGTGCCCCACCAAAAATCACATCAAATAAGAAGATTTTCTCAGAAACACTGGGAGAAACACAATTTCAGGGCACCCTGGAAAGCAGGTTTTTACCAGTAGTGTGGTTCCCATAGTGAATTTGTGTCTCCAATCCACATTCTCTTTTTCTCTTTATAGCACTACAAATCTGGGGCAGGAAGAGGCTCAAAGCATGGGTTCACTCGCCCACAAGGTACCAAGTCAAATCCAGTAGGTTTCATGACAGTAAGAATGGTCTGCCTGTCTGTAACTGCGCTGTGCAAGTCGGTAGGAAGCCTGTCTTTGTTTCAACATGAATAAGGATTATAGAATGGTTATGCCAATATTAATTTCTGTTTAAAGGGGAATTTGAGATTAGCTCAGGAGTCTCAGGTAATTTTCCTTCAGGTGCAGATTAATGGGAAGGTGCTGATGGGATTTTAGTTTGTCTGAGCTGGCATGGCTTTATATTATTTCACAAGGTGGTGTGGCTGAAGATGTGCAACAACCTTTAATCAGAGCTGCAGCTGCCCTGTAACTTTCGAGCACATGAACTCTTTGTATGTACAGGTTCAGTTTCTACCCTGGCCCTTGATCTCTCTGTGGGAGAAGGATTTGAGTTGCATGCAGCTTTCTGTGTTGCATTTGTTCTGATGGAACCCCAATAATCAGACATCCTGGCTGTGGGAGAACATTGCAGTTTCCATTTTTAAAGCTGTTATTGTCCTGTGCTTTTGCTGTTAAAAATTATATGCATTGGGCCATCAATAGTGGCTTTATAGGTTATAACAGTCTTCAGTGGCCTTTGGGATGCAATATGTCTTCTGAATGGGGATGTATTTTCACAACTCTCCTGCCTGCTTATACTGGGAGTTGTCAGACAGAGAAAGCTGATACTGGAACATTTGCGTAATTCAGAGAATGAAAACTGGAATTGACAAGGGGATGGCAGAGGGGATGGCAGTGGCTATTTCACATTGATAGAGAAGGAGGCAGTTAGGGCGGATGGAGTGACCATAATTCCAACTGATTAAGAAGGGGTTGGACCACAACGATAGGTTATTTTTTCCGTAATGCCAATAATTGACCTCAGCAGCTCTTTGAGATCTCTGGGTTTATGAGAGTTAGCAGATATTGTAGAGTGTGCAGAAGCCTCAGCCATCATGGGAGGGGTAAGCACAGGACAAGGAGCAATCGTACATTGTCTCTGAGAAATGGAAATGTGCTGTGCTGCTGGTTTGGTTGAATGCCCCATTTTTCTCTTACAGCAGTGGCTGGTTTCCCATTCAGACTTTGGGATTTCAAAACAGATTACTTTTAGTTTAATGGTTAAATAAGCTCTGACAGTTTTTCACTGTCTTTTTTGTCTTCAGCCTCTCTCATTCTCAAGACTAATCTTGAAAGATTTTTTCTGATAGACTCCCACTAGCCTTCCTTGAACTCCCACCACCCTTCCTTAGACTGCCATCACTGATGTGACAAATATAAAACTTGCCCTCTCTAGACATTGGTCCCACCAGTTTCTCCCCATTTGTAAGGAACCTGCTTATCCCCAAGGGAAGGTGGTATGATTAAAATTCTCTCTCTACCCCGAACCTTTAAAACCTTCTTTCTCCTGACTGTTTCTATTTCAGTTTGTACTGTCTGGTTCCTTAATTATTTTAAACAGATATTACAATGTGATATAGAGTCTGAAAGGATATAACTTCAGAAATTATTTGAATATGCGATTACAATACTACATAATTAGAAATTATAATTGCAATTAATGGGTATAATTGGCATTTGCTCTACCAGAAATGGCAGTATATTTTGAACTGAAATGATCTGAGATATTTATTCCATTGCAGAGTCCATTAATCTTTGTTGATTCAGTCATTATGTAGGATTTTAAGCTGCTTCTTATGCACTAGACATGGCAGAGACAGAGTCCTGAGTACAGCTGAAAAACTTGCAGATATCTATCTTTTTAATTTCATATAATAGTACATAATATAATTATGGGTTGGTTTTCAGCTGCATTATGAGTTTTTTTATATTTGTATTTCAGTGTTTACAGAGGATGGACATTTATGCAAATTTCCTTTCCGGTTTGGTGGAAGGTTTTATCACACTTGTTTATCAAATTCATTTTCCAAAAAGAAATGGTAAGTTGACATTGTTCATAAATGAAAACAGCATTCAAATGAAACACCATCTTTTTAGTTCTTTAATCTTGCCTTTGGAATAATTAACATGAGCTGGATGCTGTGCCCAGGGAGACTGGTACAGTTCTGCTGCTGATAGTCATGGCCCTCAGGTCAAGATGTGCTCAGGGAAGAGAGCCCTGGCACTGGGTTTCCACAACCACAGGAGGCTCAGGAACTGCAGAAATGTTTCCTTGCTGCCCTTCCTCTTGGAACTGCAACTTACATGAGTGACAAGAGCTTGTACAGAAAAAGCAGGACCTATAGAACAACCTGGTAGAAACCCTCTGCTGAGGGAGAGAGACACAGACACCTGCAAGAGAGGACACTTGGTTAAGGCACTGTTTGATTTGTGCAGTAGAGTACTGCACTGTACTGCAGTAGAGTACATCTGATTTTTGAGGAAAGCTCTTTTCTCCCGGCCCCCATGTCTCTAATTTCCATCCAGATTGGCACCAGAACCCCTTTGGACAGTGCATTACTAAGAAGTGAGGTGTTACTCCTGTTTGTTGGTTAATGATTTATTCTACTAGTGTGTTTAAGGCCAGGTCTCCTTTTGGGCAAAGGTTACTCTTTTACTTTTGCAGAAGCTGTTAGAAGTATTCATGGTCCATTTTTGGGGTAGGAGAGTCAGGTGGGAACCGTACTGAATTAAAGCGCTGAATGAAAAAGATAAACTTTGCAGACAAATTCATATGATAGGCATATATTAACTGAAATCAAAGGCAACAAAGCAGACAATATGTGGGTGCCAGTAATGTGAAAATTATGCCCAGATGAGCCATGTGAAAGGCAAACACTTGCCTGCTTTCAGGGTGCAGGTAATATTTTAGAGTTTATTTTACTCACCCAGGCAGGGCAAAACTCTCATTTTTTATACTGGACTGTCTAACTTTTTCATGATCTGTTGGTGTCTTTCTGATGACACATCTGTTTCAAGTGTAAGTGCTGCTGTAATGTAAACACCCCACAAACCCGCTTACACAAATAGACACCGAGCTTTAGGCTAGGAAAACGCTTCAGAATTTCCCCAATATCCACCGATACAACTCAGCTAATAAAAGCCTCCAGGAAACAAGAATTTGAGACTATCTTAACTAAAGAAAGGGAACTGGAATAATTTACCAGTTTGAATCCTGTCTTTGATGAACTGTAACCACAAAGAGATTGACCTTAGTACCCACTTAATTTCAGGCAATGCTTAAGAGAGACCCTGTTAATATATGACACTGTGTGTTTGTTTTCAGCCAGTTAGGCCGCAGAAATGGAAAAACCTGTGAATGGATGGGGTCCAAGGTTAGAGCACACTTTAGAGCTGACCTTGAACAACTTGCTCTTATGCTTCCGACTTTTTAAAAGCCATTTACAAGCAGGGAGACGAGGAGGAGGACAGCTGGAGTTATTTGGATTTGACAGATCATTTCACCCTATGGGTGACCTTCTGACCAGTGTTTACTCATCACTCATAAGCTAAAAGCAACTTAACGTGTGACTTCAGGCACAGAGATGCCGGGAAAAGAGCCCCGAACAGCAGTTGGGAAACCTGCTCTGTGCATTTTTTGTGTGACTTGGCACTAACCCAGGCTGGCCTTACACTCAATAACTGATCCCAGGGCACCTGGTGGGCAGCAGGTGAGGGCAAGACTTGTGCCCTTATTGCTTCTGCCTCCTGCAAGCTGCTAGTAATGGATGATGGGAGGCTGGGTCCAAACTGCTTCTTTGGGGGTGAATTCCAGGAAACCCGACCAGGAGAGAGCTGACTTGGGCATTTTAAGTTCATGTCCTCAGTCCTCAAATTATACTTTGGGTCAGGACTACAGGCAGGACTTTACAGTGCAGGCCAAACCCCACTCAAATTTGCTTTAGATTTGTTTTCTCATACTACATATGACACTATGACACGGGTACTGTGTTTCAACATAAATCTGCTCCTGACTGCAGGAAGCTCTCCCTGCCTTCTTTGAGAGCAACAAACAAGTTCTATCTTTATAAATATTTATTGAAAATACAGGAAAGAAGACAAAATAATTGCACTATGTAAATAAAAGAATTCCTTTAACAGCATCCTGTATTGCTTCTCCCCCTTTATCTGTTTTCACAGATAAATTTCAATTTAGTGGCCTATTACCTATTACCACATGATATCTTGTTAAAAATGTAGTGTAAATTTTCCTTTTGTGCTGAGGAAAAAGAATTGCTACTGAGTTTCATTGGTACCTCTAGAAAGACAGAGCAGTGTAGGGACAGACAAAATGGGGGTGCAGTGAACACCTGTGAGAGCAAAAGGAGAGGGTGGTCTGAACAGGACCAAGCTGTGGCTGCAGGGAAGCTGCCAGCAGCCTGTCCCTGTGTCCCAGGGTGGGATGGATTCCTCAGATTCTGCTCAAGGGGAATGGCAGGAGCAGGCCCTGGCTGAGATTTTGGCTATGCATTGGAAGGTGTTGACTCATACCCTGCAGAAGCCTCATCCTGTGCTTGAGTCCTGGATGGGTGGAGCCCCTGTGCAAGGGTGAGCTTAGGTCTGCGTAGGAAGGATATGATCTTGTCTTCTTCCTTGGAAACAAGAAGAGTTTTGATATGTTGGCCACAGACTAAAAGCAGTACAGGGGACAGCTTTTTGGCCAGCTGGATTACAAGATGGGGAGTCTGTGACAGTCCTGGAAAGAAGTACCTGTGGGCTGAGCTGGGAGATATCAAACATCAGGCTGTGAATTTTCCTGGTGCTGGTAGTAGTTGGTCTGGTGTTGTCAGGCAAAGCACGGCTGTGTCTCATGGTCAGGACAACACCTAAAAAGGTCTCAAACAACCTCCAAGTCTCAGACATAGTGACAACTTCAGGTACGTTGGCAAAGCTCTTTCCTTACACCTGGCCTGGGGCTTTGCTTGTTCTCCAAAACATCCTATTTATAAGGCTCCCTATACTCCTGGTGGGAAAAACTTCCTACTTTCCATTTATCCTGCCTGCCAGTTAGACCTCATCTGTGACACACCCTTTTTTCAGTCCATTCCCATGTTATTTACCATTTATGGGTTGAAAATGTTAATTATATCAATCCCTTGTAGTGGATTTTTCTGATATAATTAGTTCAGTATTTCTGTCTTTATGTTTTTACTTTCATGTTAATCATTTTATATGACAAGCTTATGTAAAGATATTTGCAATCCCATAAATTTTGAGTGTGGGTGTGTTTGCAAATAGCATAAAGAAATAATAAGGCCATTGGGTTGGTTTGGCTGCTGAAGGTAACATTCCTCAAGACTAAAATGTCGCTACATTTTTGGTAAGCCTCCAATCAGACAAAATGTTTTTAAAAGAAAAGGAGGGAGACAAGTGAAATAGCTTTGACGATGAGCTGAGATTCTTACAGAGAGTGAGATCTGTAGTGGAAAATATAAAAGGATTATGTCACTGTGCAAGAAGCTTGGCACCAAGGAGGCAGCTTGGCATCACAAGGGAGGACCAACCTCGCTGTAGCCACTGCAAGGCAATAGGGAAGGCCTGGCTGTGGAGATCATCGAGTGGGAGGATCAATGCTTTGTGGAGAGCTGGTGGAAGAAGCCTCTGTTGGGGTCTCTAACAACAAGAAATCTTTTAAGATGGAAACGTTTGTGATTCCTCTGATTAGAACTTGGCTGCTGCTGGACAGTGACAAAAGCAGTGCTGGACACTTTAATTAATTTCTCATCTTCCTTCTTGTGCATACTAGACCACCCTTTAAAGAAAGCACAGTCCACTTCCCACCAAAGGATCTTTGAGGAATTCCCATCAACTCCCAGCAGTTGCATCAGCCTTAATTCCTGTGAGAGAGCAGCCTCTTTAAGTACGTGCCATGTTAATCTGCACCAGACTACCAAGCACCTCTTTTAGAGCACCTTATATAATTGAGGTCACCAAAATTAATATATGTGGCCTATTCAGATGCTCCATAGGAATTAAGCATTTTAAATACCACATAGCATCTAATTAAGAAGAAAAATAGGGCAGTTAGAATGTAGACATGAGCTACAATGAAATTTCAATCTAACTTGTGACATCCTAGGTGAAAAATTTGACCACACAACTGCTCAAGGAATGATAAAACCATGCATAATGAAAATAAATCATCCATCACATTAAATAAAATCCAGTGATTTCTAATGTTCTGTAGCTGATCTCTATTATTCTGCATTATAACTGGCTAGGGAGGATGTTTTAGTGGATGGTGCACTGGGACAGGACATGGACCTCCAAGGTTCAGCCTCAGTTCAGTCACGTGCTCTCAGTGTGTCCTCAAGGTAAACTCCAAATATACTCCAGCAAAAGAAGAATAGCAGCTCAGTGCTCCTTGGAGTGCTCTGAGCCTGAGATGGCAGACTGAGAGAACAGAACACCACTGAGGGTGTGCAGGACTCAGTCCCCTGCTCTGAAAATTGGAGAGGTTTTATCTGCGCCTTTGGAAATCACCATGGTGTCAGTTATTTCCTCATTTCATCTTGCAAGTTCCAAAATAAGAATGCTTTAAAGGAACTGAGTGCAAAAAGGGTGAAATACGCTTGTCACTGAAAGTCAGGGAAAAGTCCCTTTTTGGACAGTCTCCTGCCTCCACAGATTATTACTGTAACTGTCAGGCATTAAAAATGGGCTGGGTCCTGTTTTGCTTGTTTTGTAAAAAGTAAAGAAGACATAATTTATTTGCTTTGCTTTTGTTTTCTATTTCTGTCTTTCATTTTCTAATCCCAGAAATAGAAAGAATGTTGGGTATTTCTAAATGATTCATTGAAAATTCCAGGTCCTGCATTTACATCTTATTTTTAATCTGCTTTTAATTTGAGAGAAGTGGAGCAGAGCAACTTTAACAAAAGAAAGCATATTTTTTACTCTACTTTTAATGAGTTTGAATGAAACTGATGCTAATTAGAAAAAAAACAAGCATGAATTTCCAGGATGCCAGAGTGTGAAGGCCCGGTAGTTTCAGTGTAAACATCCAGGTTGTTTAAAGATGCACTAAGCTGTACCTTTGATTCTTTTCAGGTGTTCAACAACACATAATTTTGACCGGGACAGGAGCTGGGGACACTGTGCTTTGCTGCCCAAAGACCACTCAGGTAAGGCAAGCCACTGCTGAGTTGCTGCAGATACCTGGCTCCTACTTTGCCACCTGCAGGAAGGAGAGACAGTGCCCTCAATTTTTATTTGTGTATTTATTTTGAAGCAAGCCTTCACATCAGCTGTTTCCATAATCTCTCTGTGACGTTGCACAACCATAGCTTTAGACTGTGAATATCAGAGTCTTTAATTCACTGTCTGTTGACTAACTCAAAGCCATGGAGAGAAATTATGGTAATGCCAGCATGGAAATCCAAACTCCTGCTGGAACCAAACACAGAGGTGATCATCTTCTCCTCCCTCATGGCTTGGATATGCCTTTTAGCTTTCCCTTCATTTACCGAGCTGCATTTTCTGTCTGTTTGACCAATTAATTTTTTAGAAGGTACAGAAACATTTGAAGCAAAACACAGCCAGCACTTCCAGCTTTCCTTTCTTGAGATCTCATGGGAAAGAGCAGATCTCAAGCTCAGACTTCCCTGAGCTTTGGGCTGTGTCAGAGAAGACAAGAGGCCAGACATGTTCATTGCAGGAGTCCTGAGGGATAATGAAAGGATTACTTAGCTGAACAGCTCTGTGGCTTCATGTGGTCACCACACTCCAGGGCTACAATTACCTCATTGCGAAAGTCTGTCTAAAAGGGAAGTCAAGGTCTGTGGCAAGGTCACCTTTATATATAAGAATCACTTTAATTGACACACTGGGTGAAAGTTCACCTTGGAATATGGATCCCTGTCCTCAGCAGTCCCTCAGTGACTGGCCTTTGCTTATCTCTCTATCCCTGGCTCCATGTTTCATGAACTGCATGCTGGGGAATCCCATTTTATAAGGAATATATATATATAAATAAAAATATAAAAATATAAATTCTCATTTCAGACAGCCACAGACCAGAATGAAAAATCAGGTGTTGCACTGGTCAAACTTCATGCCCCTGAGGCTTTTTTTGGATCTGTGTCAAAATTCTGATCATGTTCCTGTTTTTGCCATGTCACTATTTTCAAATGAGACACATCTTATTTAGCCTGCAGGATATAACCAATAGCCTTAGATATTCACTTCCCACTTTCAAATGAAGAGCTTTTTTCACCAACCCCTTTCAGAGAGTTCTCCTACAGTGTCAGGAGTCTTATTGCCAAGCTGATTGCAATCTACCAGAGCACTTGAAAAGCCAAGTTAGCTGAATCACGCTGACAGTCTAAAATTAAGCAGTGCACAGCATCACCTTTTTAAATGTAACTACTTTAAATTATTTTCCAGCCCGGCTTTAAAACAGATTAAAAGTAGATCATAGGCCAGTGACCTAGCCCCAAAACAAGCAGCAATATACACAACTTTGTAATGCAAGTGTGGCAGACATGAACATAGACTTTATGGGCAGTTCATGCTTACAAGAATCAGGTTATGAAGGCTGCACTTTGTTATTCATCGCTGACTTCACAGAGCTTAAAATGTTGTTGGTAGCTGTGACTTGTGACTGCTTTAATCCTTCAGTGAGCACTCACTGTGATGGTGACAGCTGGCTGACTCAAGGAGACTCTTCCAGGAGCTGAAAGAGCTTTCCAAGCCCAGTGTCACACATCTGGGGGTACTTTGTGCCACCTTTGTCCCTCTGTCTGCCCATTACCATTATCCTGCCAGACATCTGGCTGCCTGCAGGCCTTTTTGGGCTTCCTGGCTCATTTTTGCCTGTTACACAGCGTTGTATGGGTGTGTTGGAGCAAGAAAGCTGTCCTGTCTGCCTCCCAGGTTATCTCTGTGGATATGCCCTAACATCACTGAGGGCTTTTCCTGGCTACTGGTTTTCCTCCAGAAAAAAAAATAATATATATATATATGAGAGAGGAAAGGAAAGAGAAAAAAGGATGGGGTAGTGGCATAGCTGGAAGAGATCACTGCTGGCTGTTGCAAAATATAATACAGCCCCTTTATTTCTGGAAGCATTTAAAATTTAAAAAAATTAAAAAGAAGGTTTTTGGTTGTTATTTTATTTATAAATGTAAGTCTACTTAGCTGTTTTTTTTTTTTTTTTTAAGCAGCAAGCACTGTATTTGGACTTGGGAAATGTTTAACAGATCACTAACCATAGCTTCAAGAGAACAGGTTTATGAAAATGTTGAAAGGAAAAGCAACATAATGGATGAAGGGAATTTGAAGCAAAATAAGGAAATTTTGCCCACTGTGGAAAAAATAAGCAGTCAAACTGAACAATGCTTGTCTTTAAAATGTGTAAAATAATACTTTTTTTTCCTGAAAAATCCACTAAAGTTTTAAATCTTTTGGTGGATTTTTCATGAAAAACAAGATAAAAATTGAATTTCAGGGAAAGAGTATCCTTTGGCAATAAGAGGTTGGTGAGCAGTGGCATAGAGAAGGAGCTTCTTTAGAGCAAAGGTTGAAGCACAAACTCTCTCCAGGCCAAGAATACCACATGTATGCAACAAGTCAACTTCAAAATGCTGGAGGTGCTTACAAATCAATGTTAAACAAGTGCTGGAGGCTTTGATCCAGAAAAATACATCTGCCAAATTCAAGGGAAAGTTTAACCTAGAAAGCTTTGGCTTAAGGATGAAGTGAAGCTTGGGTAGGAAGTTTCTGCTGGAGGGAGGTGTTAGTACTGCATACACGTGGGCCAGCTGGGTTGTGCATGCAAAGCTCACATATATGTACAAATATCCATAAATGTGAAATGCCCCTACAGGTGTGACTTCCAGATTTTGGGTAGTCTGGTAGGACTACTTCTCTGAATGTGTGGAAATCTTGGACAAATAGCCAAAACACCAGGGAGACCCAAATATGGGGGAGAAAATTTCCAGACAGTATTTTTAAGAACCCTCTGATTGATACAGAAAGAAATAATACAGTGGTGTGGGCTGTGCAGGCAAGAGGAAGAGGCATCAACCCAGGAGGAGCTCTGAGGAAGGTGGGTGGCAGAAACAGAAAGTTTTTATTGGGAAATAAGGGCAGAAAGGTGAGAAAAGGCCACTGCTCAGCCAGCAGAGACTGGCAGAGGTGAAGCTGCAGTCAAGATGAGAGCTAGCAAGCATGGAGTGTTTTACCCATGAGGGTGCTTTAGGCAGTCTAAGAAAGCATGGACTTGGCGCTGCCCAGTCACTGGATAGTTAATAGTGGGCAGGATTCCCCACTGGGAAGTGAGATGTGTCCATCTGCTTATGAACAGAAGTTGTTCTTGGACTCCAGGAAAGATGTGGAGAAACACAGAATATGCCTGGAAGGTCAGACTGGTGGGATGTAGTGAGGGACAGATTGAGAAAGAAATAAATGAGTGGAAGTGCTATTTGCAGATTTAACAAGGGTACAAAAATTTATTGAGCATTTGTTACAGCAGAAGATGACTTGGAGATCAGGTCATGGTTTGGATGTAGTGGGAATAGGAAATACAAGATTTTCCTTTGAGGAAACATTACAACATTAGAAGTTTCATAACTATCAACAGCAGGAAGTGTAGGAATGTCACTGACTTTACTTGCTTTCCCTTGATGTTATCCTGGATTGAAACTACCAGTGAATACACCCAGACCTGCTATCTGATAGGAATTACATCACTCTCTCTTGAAGTAAATATTTTGATCCCTGCAGGGGAATCTCAGATTTACAGTGCTGTAGCAAACTTCAGGATACACCTTTTGTGCATCACTTCAGCCCTGTTCGTGTGTGCCTGTGCCTCTACAAGTTGCATCCCATGTTCAGGACAGGGTGTCTAGCTGAAGAAGCACCTGGATTGGGTAACCCTGCAGATGGCCTAGCAGTGTTTGACTAGCACTAGAAGGAAGGTTTGAATGCAGACAAGATGTTGGGCCAGCTCTGGAACAGATGTACACATGCTGTTGGTTAACTTCAAGGGAGATACATCCCCTGGCAGTGCCTGAAATCAGAAACACTGCCTGACCAGCAAGACTCTTACTACTTTTGTATTGCACATTACAAGTGAAGCTTCTATTGCAGGAGTTGTCCTGGCACCTACTTCCTCTCCCACCACATTTTCCCATCATTCAGGAAATTCCCTAGTAAATGGAGATATGCTAGACTGGTCTAGTTTTCATCTTTCTTGGCATGATTTACTTGGATGTGCTTCGTGGTTTGCTTCATCATCTTTCCCTTGGTGCCAGTTGTCCATTAGTTTTAGACATAATCCAAAATCCCATAGCAAATTCTTCTGCCGAGGGCTGTCCTTTGTGCAGTTTGAAGGAGATGCGTGGTCCCTGTGGTGGATGTCGCAGTGCAAAGGCTGCAGGCAGGAAGCAGGGCAGAGGCAGGGCAGAGGCAGCACTGCAGCCTTCCTCCCTCCCCAGTGTAAAGGCACAGCTCCATCTTGTGGGCACCTGTCCCGTCGTCTTCCTCACCACAGTGCCAGCTCTGGTGACTTCAGGTGTGCCTGGACCTACCCCCTTCAGACAACTTAGTCTGGGGGGTGAAGGGTCAGCTCAGTGCTTTACCATATGGTTTTTAAAAGCTGGGTAAATAAATACAGCTGTTTTACAGCTGGAAACAAACCCACTGTCAATTGGTTGGACCAACTTTGTTTTACATTAATAGATGGTATTAAACCCACTGAGCATTGAACCAAAATGGCTCATGGAGCTAAAAGGACAAAGCAGGACTTATACCATACTTATTAACAACATACAACTTCTTCTGTGGCCTCTCTAGATCACTGTGCAGACAACCCGTGCCACAATGGAGGGACCTGTTCTCTCACTCACAGCCACAGGATGTACCACTGTACCTGTCCTGAGGAATTCACAGGCGAGGACTGCCAGCTGAGTAAGTGTCTTCTACCACCAGTGTTACAACATGAAATATGAATAGTAAGTAGGGCTCATTAATGTTTGCTTAATGAAAAGGTAGTGCTGTTGTGATGGGAAAGACCACTGCAGCATGAATGTTTGTGTAGGTGGATTTCCAAATGGTTATGACAGACGATCCATTCCTGACAGGACAACTGAAAATAGCTTGACTGTACAATTATAAATCCAAATATGCTCTGAGCATGGGAAATACAAAAAACCTCTTCCCCTTCCTTTGCTGTTTTTTTGATTTAAATACCTCTCACATGTTTGGAAATTACTAGTATCTAGTAGGCAATGCACAGAGACATGAAAAAGCAGCACAATTGCAGGTGATGCCTTGTCCCTTACGTACATGCATGCATGTACTGGGTACAGTGATGCTGTCCTGCTCTCTGGGCTTTAGGAGAAAGTCACCGCTGTCCCGAGGTTCCTGGAGCTGCTGCTCCACTGGCTCAGTGCCTCCACACTACGGAGGCTGGCTAGCTTGAGAAGCACTGTCAACAAACATGGATCTGCTCAACAGGAAAAAAAGGGATGAGCAGGGAACGATAAAAGAGATTGTGGTGCCATTTCTTGCAAGAAATAACATCTCAAAGCTTCTGTTGTTTGTAAAACTTTGTTTCAGAGAAATGTTTTGACAACAGTCTCTATGAATTCTTTGATGTGGGCGCGAGCTGGTCAAGAGTCCAACAAGGAGTAGTGGAGCAGTGCATGTGTGTGGACGGCCACATGGAGTGCAGGCGTGTGGAGCACAAAAGTAAGGCATTATTTTGTACCACAGCTGTAGGTCTGCATGGAGTGGGATAAAGGACAGTGAGTGTGTCAAAGCCTGAGCAGGGCTGCACACCCTAATGCTGCCCTTGCAGCTCGTGTACCTTCTCTAAAACACAGTATTTTAGCTTTCCTTTCCAAGAGTGAGTGGTTATACTGACTCCCTTCAATGTGTCCGTACTTATTTCAGGAAGCAGCTATATGTATTATGATGAATTTTAGGGACACACTTCAGTGTTTTCTTTCAAAGGGACGAAACCCTGATTTGCAGCACGTAAGAATATACAACAGGTTGTATAGTAGAAGTGGTAAAATTTTTATCCAAAACTATAACCTGCCTGAGAGGCACACCCTGCACACCAACAATCACTTCATACTGCTCTTTCACCTTTGTGTTTCTTCCCAAGCCCATCCCACTTTTAAACTGCCAGCATGTACATTTCACCTGCCTCCAAGATCCCATAGGGCTTGCGTTGGCCCCAGAGTCCCCATGCTTTTTGGCCCATTCCTGGGAGTGGTGATGAAGCCTCCTCCAGAAACCCAACACCCTGGCCAGCCAGCACAAGATATGCACTTTGAATTGTCACCCATCTGAAGAAGCCAGCACAGCACCTTTCATTTGGAGAAGAGATGTTTGGAGGGAGGCAAACCATGTGCCTCACCTATGTATGTGCTCTGGTATGGCTACTCTGTTACTCAGTCTGGCTAACTTTTACCCTGCCCAGATTCTCAAATACGTTACAGTACAAATAAATTTCATAAAAGCCCTTGGAAATATGAAGGTGCTTTTATTCTCACCTTATGTGACTGGAAACTGAAGTATGGAGAGTCAATGGCTTTCTAGGACACTGAGAGTCTATGTGAGAGTTGGGAAATTTGATAGCACTCAATACATCCTCACAGATTTTAAATATTTAACTGAGCTCCTGCCTAGATATGTTATTATAAATTCTAATAAAGCTCAGTGGCAAGCCTGGAATTGGCAGAGCCCTCTGTAGAGAAAGAAGTGTTAATACCATCACCACTAGTAATAATAATCACCACCCCCATTTTTTCTATTGTTCATTGATAGTATCTTTCAATAGCTGACATTATCCAATAGCAGTGAAAACAATGAGACAGACCTTAGTGGGCAGAAATCAGTCGAGTTTCCTTTTCTTTCATTTATCACAATTATCACAATTTATCACAACTATCACAATATCACAAAAGGGTCTGAGATAAGCAAAAAAGAAAAACTTCCACCAAATGCATATGCATGGAGGAGATGTACTAGAGTAGGTTAAAATGGACCAATTCCCTTGAATAATTTGTACCTTTGGTTTGATCTTTGGTTGTGTTTTCTTGTAGGTTGTGTTCATGATCCTTGTATGAACGGGGGAGAGTGCAAGATGGTTACCTCCACTGGGAAAATAGTATGTGATTGCAAAGAAAATTATGCAGGGAAGTATTGCAATATTGGTAAGTATAGCAACCTACAGGCAAACAGAATTAGGAGTCTTCATCTGGGTATCAGACTGGTGGGTTTGGCTCTGTTGTATTCTGCATTTAAGGACATTTCTTGTAACAACTGAAGAGTCACACAGAACAAGGGCTTAATGTGTTTCTCCAGTGTAAAACAACACACATTTCACCACTGAGACTCTGGCTCTAAAAATATTTTTTCGTGCCCTTTACTTTATAGAAAATCAAACACAGAAATTCTAATCCAATTACACATGCCTATAAAATAAGTGCATGCCTCCATTTTGCAGAATCAGTTACAGAGCTGTACTCTAGAGCTACTGCCTCACTACAGATCCACTCGTTCCCTCATAAAGCAGGGAATGTAGCAGCCATTCTTTGGTAGCACTAAATGACTGTGGGACGAAGAAAATGCTCACCCTTTGGGTTACCTTACGTTTTAAGTTAATAGCACATTTAGCCCAGCACAGCTTATACAAAACCCCTTCCTTTCTCTGGTGGGTCAGGGCACAGAAATCTGATTTTTTGTATCTATGTGCTAGTCCTGCTTTGCATTTTAGATGCTGCAGAGTTTTGATACAACTTTCCTCCAGAAGAATTAACATTTGTCCCTGCAGGGGTTAAATCTGCTGGCAAAGCTTGTTTGCATGCTATATCTGCAAGTTATGCCAGTGGCTACTTTTTAAATAAATGCACATTTTAGGCACAAATTTTAATAGACCTTCAGTCACACCATTCTGTGACCCCATCAATTCACTGGCTTTGTCTTTCTGAGTGCATAAATATCATGGCTCATCAAAACTGAGGACGTGACTCCCAGTAGCTTTGGTGAGCACTTTCTTAATCCGAATGGGGAGTGGGGTAAAAAACCTGTTAATGAACGCTGCAATTTTTATCTGGCATTATTTTTGCTCCTCTGATAGTTAACAAATGGTGTAGCCATCTATTCTAGCTGGGGGAAAAAATACCCATTTGGTAGACCAGCAGTAGAGTTGAAATAGCGAATAGCAGGAGTGAATGGGTAAACTGGACAGTGTATGAGCTGGTCCTGAATGTTCACTCACAGGGTGAATCATGCAAAATGGGTTTGTGACTCTTTCAAGTCATTCATAAGGAGTGCTATTTTAGCTCAGTTATTTTGTCCTTTAGTCACCACTGGGAGATACCCCAGGCTTTGGGAATGCTGCTGCAGGGGTCTGGGTGAGGGGCTGCACAGCACACGTGTGACCTGGAGCTCGGGGCAGGGCTGCACTCTGCTCATTTTCACTTTAAACTGCTTTTCCAATTCCTGTTTTATTATCAGCTTCCCCTGCCTGAAGCACAATGGTGCACACAGACATCCACCCAGTAGGGCCTGGATAATAAATATCAGGATGGCAGTTCTGTAGTTGTCATACCAGTTTCTGTCTGACTACCTTAGAACAAGAAATAAGCAGGTGTGCTTTGATTACTCGAAAACAATAAAGCAAACATTTGTTTTGCTAAACAAGTGGCTTTGGAGTCTTACAATCCATCTGTGTTCAGCTGCCTAACACCCTTACACAGAGCAGGAGCTGAAGGATTGTGTTTATGTGTTGGGGCCTTGCAAAGAATCTTAAAAAAGAAAAAAAAGACTCTTGGTCAGGATTTAGTCATTCTAAATGAATGCAAATAAATGAGGCTTCAGGTCTATAGACCTGGTAGTATCACCACCGTAGGGCAATGACATTCTGGTGGAAGTGCTACAGGCTTGTATTCTTTGAGCACTCAGAAATGATTTTTTAAATATTTGTTGGATTAATTTTTTTCTTTGACACTTCAGTTTGATGCAGTGAACAGAAATGGCTTTTTTCTTTGTTTCCTTTTTACTGTCTTGTATAGTTTCCCTTGTTTAACAGGATGTACTTATGAGGTTACCTTTTAGTCAGAATAGCTGGTGGCTATAATGCTTGATTCAGAGAATGTGTTGTAGTATTTCCTCTCCAAAGTGTTCTGAATTATCAGTTAAAGAGGCAACCTTAAAGACAAGGTGTGATGCAAAAATGTCCTTTTATATTTCCTTTTTTTGTTTTTAAAGCCGAAATCAATCAATTAATAAACAGGAAGTCTCCAAGCTATAAGGTGTTTGAGGGATCTCTGATGTCCTCTGCCTCTGACTTACACATAGAATAACCAGCCTTCTTATGTGTCTGATGGAAAGCCAGCAAATTTATTTTAACATTATACTCAACAAATATTAATAAATGAAAGACCATCCTTCATCTGTCAGATCACAAACCTAAGTACCACTGTGACCCAAGCATTGGTACAGTAGACTGAGGAGCAAAACCAGCAGGAAAATACTGAGAAACACTTCTCATGGTTGAGGACTCAGCAGATGCTTGGACCATCATATCTGTCAGACCTTTACCTGTTTTCCATGAATTTGTCTAAACTCTTTATTACTCCTTTATGCTTTTCCCTTTCACAGCATTCCGTGTCAAGAAGTTCCAGAATTTAAATAGATGTGATGAAAAGAAGTATTTTCTATTGTTAACAAAAAACCTACTGCCTGGTAATTTTATTCTTCCCTTTTGAACAGTGAGTAACAGAATAATCATAACTTTTGTGATTTTAAAGATACCTATTTATCTGTCCATTACTTTTTGGACTACTGTGTCCCTGTCAGTACTCAAAACTCATCTTTGATGTTAAAATTCTCTTGCAAACAGTCATATATATGTGTATATGTGCATATATATGTGTATATATATATATATATATATATATATGTTT
Source organism: Poecile atricapillus (assembly GCF_030490865.1). Lineage (NCBI taxonomy): Eukaryota > Metazoa > Chordata > Aves > Passeriformes > Paridae > Poecile > Poecile atricapillus. The sequence goes on along the minus strand of NC_081252.1, from coordinate 67,014,266 downwards.
CTAGGGAATTATCATAAATGACCGTATAGCAACTGGAAAATTATGAGTTGACTTCAAAAAAAAAAGAGAGGTGATAAAAGTAAGAGAGAAGATATCCGTAATAAAGGAGATTGATATACAAAAGACAGTTTCTAATATAGATTTCTATTCTTTGTGGAAATACATTATTTTTTTCTTAAAGAAGAAACTTTCAGTACTAAAGAAAGAACTGCCATTTAAAAAGTGTTCTGAGACAGTTTATATGCACAGGATTTCAGTTAAGTTTAATTTTGAAGGAAATTAAATACATCACCAACAAATCTCTCCCCAGACAGATGCTGTTTAAAATTGTTCAAAGAGCCATGTTTAATCAAGTTCATTTTATAATAATGGCCCTTAAATATGCACCTATTTTCAGAAATAAGGATTTTGTGTTAGAAGAGTAGCTGCATTCTCTTTGGAAAAAATTCTTGCTGAGACAGCTCTGAATCTGGGCTCTAGGTGAAGATTCAGAATCAATTGTCCAATCAAGAGTAGCAATGGTTGTCTCATTGAACACAGAAGGTTATCAAAAGGGCCCAAATCCAACCATTTTGCAGTGGTAAATGTGGGCAAGAAGTGAAACCTGAGAAAGATGTGAGTGGAATAATTTACCTCTAGCCTGGGCTGGCCTAGGGAATGGACAGCGAATTTATTTGATAAATAATTAACTTCAGAAATATTTAGTTTCACTGGAGGTAATTACTGATGACAAACAGTAATAAACATGTAATTGTAAATTTACTTTGACATTTTATGTTTCTTTGATCAGATAGGAGCCATGGTGGGGATGTTGGATAAAAACAAAGGGATACACAGCTAAAGACAGAGGAGGAGTTATCTGGTCAGAGGACAGCTAATTCATTATAATATGCATTTATGGAGAAGTTACAGGGGTTAAAGGATAAAGGAAGGAGATGTAGAATTTTTTTTCCTGGAGTTAGTGCCTTTAGGTTTCTGTGGTTGAAACCCCACCATTGCATTCACACTTTTTGCTTTACTTGATAATATATGAATGGAAATGAATATATATTTTGGAAGATTTCCATGTAAAATAACTTCCTTTTCCTTACCACTGCTTTGTCACTGCTGGTTGTTTGCAAATTTGGGGTACTTAGTTGTATTTTAAACTTATTCTTGATTTCTTCTTATTTCTTCTTTATTTATATACTGATATGTTAGTGGGGGTTTTGTATTATTGTATTTTTGTATTATTTGTATTATTTTGTAGTTTTGTATTGTAATTTTGTATTACTTAGTCACCAAGTCTTCTCCTGAAGCATTTGCCCACTATGGTTGTGGGTTGCACTAGGTGTGAGCATACTGGGAACACTGCACAGAGGATTATATATTTTGAGTTTTCTTTGGATTAAGGCTTAGGTAGCCATAATGGTTTTGATAATATTTTGGTCATGATGAAATGTGAAGTTGGTGAAAGGATTTTTGAAAACTCTGCTTTGTAGTGTTTGGGGTATTTTGCTCATTAGGCTATGGATAATGGAATTAGAGGGGTACCATATCTTTAAAGAAAGCATGAGCTGGAGTGCTAATTGTGGAAGGCTTCTGGTTATGTAAGGAGATGTGGTGTATGTCAGAAGTAGGTTGAGGATTTTCAGAAAAGGAAGATGATAGAATAGCTGAATATATAATTGCATACAGGAAAAAAACCTTTTTGGCCACATCTTTGGGGGTTAAACTGGGGGAGTTCGAGGTAATAGAATTAGCAAAAATGACAGCAAACCCACCTTTTTAGTTGTTCTTTTACTGAAATAGTGTGTTGGCAGTTTTCTACTAAAAAAGTAAAGGAAATTCAGCTCTGGAGGCTGGAAGGAAAGTTTTAAATATTTTTTTTTTTCCTGAAGAAGACAAAAAATAATGAATTTTAACTTTCTGGTTTATATTTACCCTGTACTAGAATGCTTTTGGATTAGTGTTTAATTTTTTTACTTTCTAGAAGTGCAGAGGGAAATAGGGTGAAGTATAACAATAAGGTGAGTTGACTGACAATGATAAATGAGCATTTAACTGGTCAGTGAATCCCCCACTGAACTTGGACAAGTAGGTCTGTAAGTAAGACTTGAAAAGGATTTCTAAGTGGGGCTAGGAAGATTCTTGTTGCTTGCATGTATGCAGTGCTGGGCTTAATAATGAAATTAGGTTGAAAAAGAATAAAGTCATTATTTCTCCACAGTTATGGAAAAATAGATGGAACAGCAGATAAAACAAAGCAACATTATGTATAAATATGGCTTGGAGAGGTGATTATGTTATTTGCACAGGACAGATTTTATAGGTCACCATGGAATTTGAATGAGGGGAAGGCATGGGTTAATAATTCAAAGATAATGAAGAGAAAGCCTAGACCACCACTGTAGAAACAGTAATGGTGGATTGGATTTTTATCAGATTTTGAATTATTAAAAAAATCTGCAGTGGTGGAGTTACATGGATAAAAACCCTGCACAGTAGACTGTTGCCTGCGATGATTAATGGTAGGAGGCATTGGAAGATGAAGAAATGGGTGAGCATGGCATTATCCAGTAAGTCCACACCTCTGATTCATTGCACTGAGACAGTGCCACTCTAGGGGGTGGCGAACAGGAGACCAGAGCCAGATGTGGCTTTGCAAAACAATTCCATGTCATTTATGGAGGTGGGAGATGTGAACAGTGATAGACAGGCTCTTCATATCTCCCAGCCTTCTTTATAATTTTAGGACCATAATAAAGCTTTTGGCTAAATAGAGAAAAACAAAAATAAAGAAGGAAGTACTGTTTGCATGGAGGTTATGGATTAGTAATTTATGTTTGACACCATGGCAAGTGTGGGCTAGGGAGGAGAGCTAGTGAGCTATGCTGGTAGCAGCATGTAAGTAAGGACTACCTCTGTAAAGATTGAGACATAAGGCAGATACCAAAGAAGAGGAAAAAATTTCTCTGGTCAGGGATAGGAGTAGGTTCAAGATCCACAGATGACTTCTTTTCATGTAGACATGCATTTTCCAGGTACTGCTGGACACAAAGCTTTCTGTGTTTTGCTCAGTATTCCTACAGTGTTGCTTTTTTAGGTGACAAGTCTTTCTTGTAATCCTAGTATAAACTAATATGATTAATATTAGCAGCTGCAAATATGAAGCAGCTGCTTTATCCTTACTTTTGTGAGAGTGCCTGACTTGGCAGCAGTGTTATTGGGTGCTGGTTAATTGAAAGCCAATAGGATGTTTTTAAACCTATTTTTGATTTATTTGAGATGTGACAGTGGTTTCCGTTCATTGTGTTTTATAGAGGGCACATCTTCTCTTGAAGTGTGAGGGGACTGACATCTCTTAATCCATGCAATCTGTCCTGGATAATTGTCAGTTAGGAAGGTGGTTGAAGGGAAGATGTGGAAGATGTGATGCAGCTCATCCTAGAATTACTCTATTGTTTGTTTCTCCCATCTTCTCAGCCCTTGCTGGATGCTTCAGGGGCTTAAGAGCCCCCACCTCTCATTACAGTCTCTCTAGAGAGCAGCTGCTCATCTGCTGACCATCAATAACTGCTACACAGTCTGCTCCTTTTCCTGCCCAGAGAGTTATTTTGGCTCATGCTCTAAGCACATCAGGACCTACAGGTATATTCAAAATAATGAGACCTTTGACTATGGATTAGACACTCAGATATTCTTGAAAATCCTGCATGGCAGCCTGTGCAACTGTCAAAGTAATACAGCACTGATCTTGGCTTGCTGTTGCTGGAATTTCTTTCCCCCAGCTCTTGACAACCTATTTCCTAAATACATTGCTTCTATTAGCTTTATATACCTACCTATTGGATTGCATTTATGAGACTGTAAATCATAACTATTGTACTAAAATTGAAGATAATAAATAAAAAATGAAATGGAAAAAGAGACAGTCCTTTCTCTTATCTAGGATATTACTTTTTTAAGCTGTAAGAAAATACTGGAAGAGTTTATAGATTTCTGGATTTAAACTTTTATATTAAAGAATTCAACTTATTCAGAAGGTAGCTTTATACACTAGCTTTTATAACAGATATAAATCTTTTCAATTTTACCTCAAATGATCTAAACATTGGCAAGTATGAAGGTACAAAGACACTTTGAAAAAGAAACATATTAAAAAATAAGCATAGTTTCAGTAAATGCAGTGTGCCATCCTTATGTCAGGATGCAAATGAAAGAGATTTTTTGTGCATGTAAATCACTTTTTTTTTTTTCAGGCTTAAATTCATCCTTGTTTTACAGGGTAATTTTGTGTTAGATTTATTGATTACAAAAAGATGCCATATTTTCTACCTTTCTGCCTATTTTTTAGCTCAGACAGATTTTTTGTGTCATAATCAGGCTGCAGTTTCAGTGGAGATTCATTCCAGTGATAGCTGCTGTCAGTCCAGAGGTTTTACTGCTATTCAACAAACCAGAAAGTGGCACAATTATTTGAATCAATTATTTGTTATATATAAGTGCAGTCTGCTGTTCATGACCCTAAACAGAAATACTGAAATCTAGGTAAATATTATAACAGTATGATTGAACGATGTTGAAATAATAGGTCCCCTTATATTTCACTTGTGGTATGTATTCATTAATTTTAAACTCTGAAAGCTACAGTGGGTGCTGTTACTCCTCATATTCACAGACAGGCAGGAAAATGTGAAGCAATTTGCTTCAAGCCAGGAACAGTCCAGTCCTGGTGTTGGTGCCATGCAATCCTCTGCCCCATATCATCAGACTTCATATTCTTATCATTAAAGAGTGAAAAAAAAGGCAACTGATTTCTTCAGTGGGGTCTGGTGCTCACTCAGGCACTTCCTAGATATGTACACAGATTTTCAATGGCATAGGGACACAGTGGAATATAAGCCAAATCTTCCTTTGAAAGCAGTACTTGGTTCATGTGGATGTCTTTCAAAGCTCTCTTCATGGTGTTTGTTTCATTTAGCACAGAAATATTTGCTTTCAGAACACCTGGCAGGGTGTGTGTGTGTCTGTGTTTCAGTGCATAATTTGATGAAATGAGGTGCCTGTAAGAGCAATCTCCACGAGCACTGGAGACTCTTTTCTCTCACACATTTACTGCCAGCCCAGAGTAGTGGTTGGCTGCCTGTGCAGCAGGGGAAGTGCAGCTCCCCGAAATCAAAGGCTTTCACACCTTTTATCTCACAGCTACCCAGGAAAGGAGATCAGGGAACTTCTAGTTGAATGAAGGAAAGACAAACCCTTCTGCAGGCATCTGATGAGCCTGAGCTCCTCTAGCAAGGAAATTTGGCTTGTAATATCCTTGTAAAGAATGTCTTGAAGAGCAACACGTCCTGTGATGCTGAGGCCATGTAAGCAACAAATTTATGCAGAAGCATAAAACATCATTGTTCCTTGCTATTTATCTCGAGGAAAGAGCACAAAGCTGAGTCAGGGGAGGTTTATGTTGGATATGACCTTTTCCTCTTCCCCCCTCTCTGTTCCTGCCACCAGCTTATACAGAGCAATACAAAAAATTAATCTAACAGTGTCTTTAATAAAAGCATTACATGTTGGTCAGGGATAAATCAAAGCATTGCTGAATGAAAGGGATACTTTAAACAATCCTGTCCCAGAATCAGAGCCATTGGTGGAAAACCATATTTTTATAAAGAGAATGAAACAGCTCATGTGTATCTGGAAACAAAATACATTCCAAGCTCAAAAACATCAGGAAAATGGATGGTGAGGTGTTTTGGGGAAAAGAAAATGTCAAAGATTCATTGTTTTCTGCAGAGAGACTTTCAAAACAAACTCCTTAAAAAATTTCAGGTATGTAACTACAGAACTTGAAACAAGATATGGAGAAAAAAAGTCTTGTGAAATGCTTTCAGGAAGTTAGCAATTAGAACTGGTTGGATAACTGCTATTTCAGGTTCCTGTTAATTTTAAGACCCAAAACTGTTTTATTGGAAAAGGCAAATATTTGTTGTGACTTGCTTATAAAATATAAAATCTTAACACATTTGGAATATTTTACACGATCTATTGGAATGCCTTGGATTTAAAAAAGAAAATACAACAAGAAATTATTTCTAATTTTAAATTTTAATAATATTTTTTCTGAAAAGAAGTGAACAAGGGTGATAGTGGCATAGGGCTGCAAAGTAAGTTGAATCTGCATTTGCATCAAAACTTTCATAATCTGAAGGTTTAGGCCATTTCTGCTCTTAGCAGTGATTGGGTGGTAGTACAGGGAAGTCAGTGAATAAGAAAACACACATTACATCCTCCATGACCTTCTTCCACATAAAAAATTAAATACGTTTCAGAGTTATGAGATGTTGTGGAAACTATATGGATTTGGGACTGAACAATTCCCAGTCAGAGCAATCCAGTAAGAGCTGCTGAAAGCAGACCACCTACACACTGTTTCTGACAAAGAGGGAAAAAGAGAGTTTTTCAGTTCTGTAACAGTTCCAAAAAAGAGAATTAGAGGCAAAAGATCTATATGACTGCAGTAATTGCAGAGATATGTTTTAAAACTGTTTTTCCTGAATTATAGGTGATAAAATGTATAAAGCTTTGCAGATACTTCTCATGGCCTTAGTGGGTACCATGGTGCTGCTGCCAACCACTCAGATAAAGGTTTCTGGAGTGGAGCACAGACCAATGGAAAGCTGTGAAATGGAATGAAACAACTGTTTCACCTCAGGAGCTTCTCCACAAAATAGCAGATTAACTAAAGTTATGCCTTTGTCCGAAATACTTCTTATAAAAAACCAAAAAGAAACAAAAAGCTTGAGCGATATTACTGTTCCTCTCAACAAGTGCAAGATGTAATCTAAACTTTTTAGCTACAGAAGGAGAATGTGAGAAATGATTAGAAAGAAGCCAAATTCTTACAGTTAAAATATGCTGGCAGCTTTAGCAATGACTGGCAGACCTGATGAAACAGAGATACATTGGATTTTAAGCCTGACAAGGATAAGCACAACTTGTAAACACCATCTGCAAGACGTCCAAATCATTGGTATTACAGAATATGGCCTGGGGTCTATACTGAAATACAATCTCTTGTTTCATTCTCATGGAAGTAGTCACTCAAAATTGTTTCTGAATGCAATAAATACAGTACAAGTAAATACAATACCTGGCACTTCCCTGCATAAATGAAAAAAATTAGCATACAGCATGATTGTGGTATTTTCATGACTGTTTCAGGCAAACAAAGCAATGTAACTTGCAACTTGCTCAGAAAATAAATGGCAGGTTTGCCAAGACATGGTTACTCTTGCTAACAATACAAATGATAGACAAATTATTTTCTGTGAGATTCTGGATTATGGCTGTTAAAATATGAGTTTGATTTAATGTTATATTCATAGCCATTGAATAAAGGGAATTTGATTCATGATGTGGGTGGGAGAAAATGTGGTCTCAGCATGTCAGAAGTGTCTGCCAGGCCAAGCCAGAAAGTGGATTTAGCTGTTTGTATGCTGACTAATGTTCTTCCACCAAATTTCTTGACCTTTGTCTCCCAAATTTATGCCATATGCTTGCTTGTGGTTTTGAGGTCTGTCACTACACTGATGACTTGGCAGGGTAATTAACAGCAGCAGTTCAGTACTGTGGTTCATTATTTCAGTCCTGGTTATATGCCCTGTTCATGTGTCACCTTATTCTGTCAAAATAAACAGATCTTTGGCAATTGCTGTGTGCACTGTGTGGTGTGATGGATCATCCTCAGAGGGTGTTTTTCAACAGTTGGTCAATGATGTTATATCTTTAAGTATGTCTATAAGTTCAGAAGAAGATTCCACCCATCTTGTGACATGTCAAGGACATGTCACGTTGACATGGCTGGGACAAGGAACCCTCTGAGGCTTGGTCACAATTAATCCTCTTTGTGCATTAGATGGTTTTGTGTTTCCTTTGGGATACTCTTAGCAGTGTTTTGAGGTGTAGGCTTTCTGCTCAGTGTAGCTATCTGTATACAAGTGCATCCCCATATGTTTTTCAGCCATAATGCTGGTATGTGCTGTTGATAGATCTTGGCAGCTGAGTATACAGGTCATAGAATATGTATGTGTCAGACCTATCTGAAGAAATAGCCATATGCAGGTGACACAGATGTGGGTTTCAAATAAGAAGATTCAACCTACTAGTTAGAATTTTGCAAAATTGATGTATCTGCCATATGTAGCTAGATATTTGTAATATACATGAGTATAGTGTGTATGTATATATGTATATATATATATATGGGTACATATGAGGCCATTAAAAGAAGTATTTTCAAAAATGAGGCCTTTGGAGCTCTTGCAGGGCAGGATTATTTTTAGTACTATATCTCTACCTGAGCTGGTTGCCTTAAGCACCCTATATTTTCAATGGAGATTCAGTCAATGTGGACGGGAGTGTATGGGGTCCGCCTTATCTTAAAAACATTACCTCAAACAGGCTGGATCAGTTTGGAACTAGAAATCTCTGTTTCTCTTAATTAACTAAAAAGGGAGCCTCCAGAGATGAGCTCAGTTGTGTCTAAAATTAGACCAGAGGAATCCCAGCCATATTGCTGACTCTGCTGCAGATTGCTGACTGAAATCTTCCATACACAGTACAAATCTGAGGTCTAATTTTCTGCCATTCTGTCTCTTGAGTAGTTACTTGCTCCTGTGTAAAATGAGGTAAACTCACTACTATTTTTAACCAGACGTTTTAACTTCTTTGGTTCCTTTTTTCTTTATTAAAAAAATCCTTGTTTGGGTCATTCAGGCCCTGTGCAAGGTTAAAAGCACTACGGAGTTTGGCCCTCATCTGTGAAGTGAGTATTTAACACGCAATTAGCATTGATTGACCAGTCTCTTCCTCTGCCAGTCCCGGGCCAACGGTGCTACATTGGCAATGGCACAGATTACAGAGGTACAGCCAAGACAACCATTTCTGGACACAGCTGCTTGCCCTGGAATTCAGACCTGCTTTACCAAGAGCTTCATGTTGACAGCATTGGGAAAGCAGTGCAGCTTGGCCTGGGGCCGTTCCCTTACTGCAGGTGAGGAAAGTTCTTGCTTGGCTTGTGTTTGTACATCAAGAGATGGATGTGTTGTGGGAATAAGAAGGGCCACAGGTTACCACGGCTCAGAAAAGCTAAACTGATTTAGTAATCAGCCAGCCTGACAGGAGTGATTGTGCAGAAGACAAGATCTGGTAGGTAGGCTCAATCAATAGCTGGGTCTGCCGAGAGAAGCTCAGACACAAAATAATGTTGGAAATTCCAGGTCCTTTTTTTTTTCCCCTAAGTAACGGATTTTTTTTTTTTTAAATGAGACCATAATGCAAAACTTTTGACATTGTTCATTGATGTTATCCAAAAGGAAAAATCAACGCAGCAGCTAAATTAAAATGTCTAAAATTAATTTTATTCTTTGCTTGTGAAAGCCATACCATAAAGAAATATTTTCAAAAGAGAAAAGTTATTTGAAAATGAAAAAATCAAAGCACTTTATTTAAATAAGGTTGAAATGGGATGTCAAATTTCTTTTTTGGATTTATTGCAAAGGAAAGCTATTGCCAAACAAGATTTCACAGTGTTTGAATTTTGATTGCACCACATAGTGATAAACTACATTTCTGCTGAAGTTTTCTGTTAAGCTATAATGAAAATAGATTGTGCTATGTAGGTTAGTGCCTTCTCCTCAGTCACCTTATGTTCCCTCCATTTCTGAGGTCTCCATGAGCTCAATGGATATCCACAAATAAAGGAAATGTTTATATTTAGAGATAACATTTCTTATCCTTGAGATGAGAAAATCCTAAACCTGCCAAACAGGAGATGATTCTCCATAAATTACTGGTTGATGCCTAAGATTTTGTTTGTTTGCTTGATTGCTTATTTTTGTGTGTGTGTAGTTTTGTTTGTTTTCTTTTTAATGGAACTTAGACCAGAAGTTCAGGAAAATCAGAACCTACTGGACTTCTTAATTTGTTTGGTGATAAAAAACACGCACACATGCTGAAAGTAGCTCTTCCCCATCTAACAGAAACTAACAATAAACAATTCCTATCTCCTCCTTTAAACCCTCCCATCTTGCTTTCCAGGGCTTGGTTGTCATGCAAACACTTCAGTATTTGATTTATGGTGTACCGGTACAGTATGGCAATTTATCTGGCACACATTTCTTGCTTTGATAAAACTTGAGCCCTTTGATTTACATCATTTATGCCCAATATTCACTTTCAGATTTGAAATGCAGAGAACAAAATGGTGTAGGAGCTGATGTGTTCATGTTCTGTAGAGCTGAGAAAAAATCTTTTCACTTTTTTGTCAGCTTGTTACAATTTCTGGGGATATCTCTGCTGTACTATATAATCCTGCAGATATCTTCTTCTTCAAATAGTCTAATTTAGAAACATTGTTGGCGGAAGATGACTCAACCTGTGTTGCTTCTTCAGTTCTGAGAATTTGAAAGTGCTCTAATCTTTTTCTGAAGAGCAGTCAGATTTAAAAAGTAAAAAATAATCGAATAACCTAACAGTAACAGATAGCGCTTGTGATAAATCCAACTGAAATTAGAATTACTGCTTATCTGGAGCTCTGGATTACCTTGTCTATTTTTCTTGGTCTAGTAAAGATCTTTCTGGGTCTTCAAAGTCTCCCTATATTCTTGGAGGTGTAAACTGGATGGTTTCTGGTTACTTATAATGCACTGATAAAGACAGGCTGTACCACAGAGAAACCCTAATGGAATCATCCCAAATCTGTTTAACCGAGGTAACAAAGGGCTAAACTATTTCCACTACTCCTTTTTTTTTTCCCCAATCTTTTTGAGGAATACAATATTTTCTTGAAATAGTCTTTCATTTCCTCAGACTCTCCAGGGAATGTGAACCTGAGATTTGCAAATTCATTTTGCTAGCTATTCTTGTTATGGATTTTCTATGATTCTACCTGTGTTGGAATCTCCTTGCCTAAAAAATAACCTAAAACAGGAATCTCTCCCATGGGATTTAGTTCTGAAAATAGCTGAGCTGATACCTGTGAAAGCACTTCAGTGTGGGCTGTAGTTAAACGCTGTGAACGTGCTTATGCATCCAAATACTTGTAGGCAAGTTTTACAGGTGTTCAGTTGTGTCTGTATTTCAGGTCCTAGAGAGCCTTAGTCTTGGATAGTTTTAAGATGAAGAATTGTATTGAAAGGCTGCTCACCCTTGTAGGTGAGTGCTTTGTCACCTCTTTGTCAGCAGGCTCAAAATCTGAGAGTCCAGTCAGTGCTCTGCAGAGTGCAGGAGGAAAAAGCAGAAAACCTTTGGAAAGCTTGGAACAACATTAATGCTTGTAATTCCCTCTTCCCCTGAATTAACCAGAAATCCAGATGATGATGATAAGCCCTGGTGTTACATCATGAAGGACAACAGTTTGTCTTGGGCATATTGTGACCTTCCAACTTGTGGTATGTAAAGGCTTTCTTAAAATCCGTTTTATGAATGGATGAAAATTTATTGATACTACAACCTTTCACTGTATAATTTTGAATGTTCTACTGTTCCCAGGAGTGCTGAATATTTTACCATTTCCCATAAACAATGGGCATCTTTTGCATTTTTTAGAGTTGTGATAAAATCTGTGATCCTTGTCCTGAAATAGTAGCAGTGTTATACTACTGTTTTGGTCACAATCATGCCAATATCTGCAGATTTTCTGCTACCATGTGCAAGGTGCAAGAAATGACTGATGCTTTGGTAAAAATTGCCATCACCCTGGGAATTACAGGCCCAGAAAAGGGAGTGGGCCTCTGTGAGCCCATGATGAGATGAGATGAGAGGTCTACATCCTGAAGATGTATGAGCCATGGTGTTTAATTCCAAAACATAAAGATTCTGGTAGTCTGATGTCATATCCCTTTTTATCTCAGCAAGCAGGGAAAGGAGGCCACCAGTTCCAGACACAGTATATAGTTCTGCAAATACCAAAAAACCATGTGGAAGAAGACATAAAAAAAGAAGTTTTGTGAGACCTAGGATTGTTGGGGGATCTTCATCTCTGCCTGGATCTCACCCCTGGACAGCAGCTATATATATTGGAGAGAGTTTCTGTGGGGGAAGCCTGGTTCAGACCTGCTGGGTGGTGTCAGCAGCACACTGCTTTGCTAACAGGTAAACTCACCCCTTAGTGGGACAGTGGGTCTTCACAGCAAACCTGAACTCAAACAAGAAAGAAGATGAGATTATAAAAGACCAATGTGTCCAAAGGAATTTCTGTCAATTTGAATACCTTCCATCATCTAAAAAATGGCATGGACTATTTTAATCTCATAAGCCCTTATCTTGCTCCTTAAGGAGTCTCAAAGAATCTAAACACCCTGACTAAAGGAATAAGGTAGGGTAAAGCAGCACATAGAATGGGGCATCACATGTGCAAGAATCTGCAGGGGAATAGAAGTATTTCTCTTCTTCTTGGTTACCTTTCTGAATGTTTATGCCAGTTTTGAGATATAACAGAGATGACTATGCTCAGTGCTGTGTTTTGTTCAGAAAGGCTGAGACAGCCAAGCAATGATTTATTGGAGACGATAAATTACTCTTGTTTGACACAAATAGAGTGGGCTGAGCTTTACAAAAAGCCACATGGAAGAACTAAACTGTCAAACTTCTGAAGCTTTTTTTCTTGAAAAAAGAAAAGAAAAGAAAAGATTTTTTTTCTCCTGTGGGACACTGGAGAAAATATCGATTATAGGATGCTCTTACTTTATTCTAAATACTTAATTTTCTACAAATGTTCAACACTTTCCCTGATTGCAGTTTGGTCACATTAAAGGGAAAAATATTACATCATTGATACCCATTGTTCCTTTGCACAGTAAAGAAGCCAAGAGAAACAGAAAACCTTTTGCCAGAATATAGACACTGATAGCTTGTAGAGCTAATAATACCACTGTGAATGCTGTACTGAAGCATTTGGAGCTCAATCCACAATGCATTTGTTTTTCAAATGTTGTGAAATAGCTACTAACTTTGGCAGCTGTTCAGGACATTTCCACCCACTTCCAGCTGGTCGTTTGGTACATACAGATTTTCCATAATTACTGCATTGTAATTTGTGCTCTTCTGATTGTTTAATACCTCTGGTAGTCACAATTCCAACTGTTTTCCACTAGGAGACAATCGATACCTGTGCAGCTCAATAATATATTTTTTCTTTTCTGTAACCCCTCCTGTTTTATTTCTTTTCCTGAATGAACCATCTATAAGTCATAGTAGAACCATTCAGTGCTTCTAAAATTATTCCAAATACTGTTACAGAAAGTGAACTTCCATTGTTTTACAGGCCCAAAATTTGATTTTCAAGGAGGTTGATTTACTACTGCAAAAATACTGAGAAAATCATGGCGTTACATATTGATCGAAGAACATTTTATTGTCTTCTTGTTTTCCAGTAATACAGAATACACTTTACCCTTGCCTTTGTTAACCTTAAACACAGTTCTTGTAGCTGTCTCTCTGCACTGCAATTGTCCAGAATCTCTTTCCTCTGAGTCCCTGGCTGCTGTTCCTTGCTGTGTACTCAGTACTAGGGAGGTTCTGTGGTGCTTTTGTACCTGATGGGCACAGAAATGCAACCAGGAAAACTGCAATGATGCAAACCACTCTGCATCTGTGCATGATGTCTGACACCAGATATTTTCTTCTCCTGCATTGGATAACAAAACATAGAAGTGTTCCAATGTTGAAGACACTTCCTAACTAAATTCATTGCAGACTTATGCAGTTTGAATTGGTTTTAGGACAGGAGAAATGTGAATACTGTTGCTTTCAAAGCTAGAGAATATATTGACTTTCCTAAACACTTCCTGATTATTCTCAAATGTCCCTTACCTCCCCGTTGTACTCATCAGTTTTCTTTCCTAGGACACTGGATATCAGAGGACTGTGGTCATCTCAAAGTAAAAAACTGATAGCTGGAAAAGATGATGTGAATTGCAAATACTGTGTTCTCCTCTGGCTGTGAAGTTTCCCATTAAATCCATGTGCTTTTGGGACTTCACCAGATTGCTTTTGATTCTGGACAACAGATTTAACATAGTTAAGCAAATCTCAGAACTGGTGGTATATTTTAGGTGGAAGTTTCCCAGATGTTCCTGAATTGTCAACATGCCAGCACCTTTAAATCTTGGCCCATGCCTGTAATGTTTTTCAGGAGACTGGTTGCCCAGAGAAATGAGATATCCACCACTGACTCATCTTTTGATCCCTCCTTTCTTTCTGAGCAGTTTTTGTAATCATTGGCTAAGTCGAGTTTAAGTTGACTCAGCTAAGCTTCTAGAAGAGGTTTACACCCCCCAAAGATGCCTCTTAGCCAAACAGGCTGGGCAGCAGTGCCTGTGCTGGCCTTTTCCTTCTTTCAAGAAGCAGCAGCCTTTAATTAGGCTAATCAGGACCCACAGAACCTGGGTCTCACTGTAACATCTTTTTCATTGCCCTCTGTAGGCAGGAAGCCTGGGAGACAGGTAAAGGCATTATGAGAGGGTAAACAATGGACGTGGTGGGAGGCTGAGGTTATAATGGTTCATAGGGTACCCAGCCACTGGAAAATCAGCTGCATTTGTCCTGCTAATCACAGAACTGCTTGTCTCTCTTTTGTATTACAGTCCACTAAAATCCACTATTAGAGTAGTTCTGGGTCAACAAATATTTAATAAAACGACTGATGTAACACAGACATTTGAAATAGAGAAATACATCTTGCATCCTCAGTATTCCGTATTCAATCCTACTGAACATGATATTGGTGAGTAGTTTTGTTTAGACAGTTTTATTTTCCATTTACTCGACCTAGTTTCAAGTTTAGATGGTCTGTTAGAAACTGCCTTTAGAGTGGAAAAATCATAGATACTAGGAGAGGCTTTTGAATGCAGAGGGTTCTTAGTTCTACCAGAGTTATAACAGCATCTGAAAGCTAGACAAATTCAGATGAAAAATAAATTGCAAATTTTAAATAATTATGATAATTAGCCTTTGGAGCAATTTACCTAGATGTGTGGCAGATTCATCATCACTTCAAGTCTTTGTGAGATTAGGCATTTTTTCAACTGAACCAGAAGCTGTGGGCTTGATGCAGGAATTACTTGGTAAAATTCTATTGTCTATATTGTATAAAGGATCTGACTAGATGAGTGTAATAACCCCATCTGCTCTGAAAATCTGTGGTACTAAGAATCATTTTTTACACTGAGAAAGATTTAAAAATCAGCTGTCTTATCAGTCAGAAGTTAAATGCCCTTCTGATTGACCTTATAATATTAGTCAGAATGACAATGGAGCAGCAACTTCTTATTTTCTGATCCACTCTTGTGAAAGTTGTTGTGTCACCCCAGGGCATCAAGCTGGGTGAGCATTTGTCTGTGAGATTATTTAATAGCCTGACATTGGGAATATTTTACGTCAGGCATGTACTGGCTTTTTTGCTCCCAGATGGTGAGTATTTTCTACTCCATAGCAAAAAGCATTCAAGTTCTGTGTTGGTGGGAGCTCTGTCACAGCATACAAGGAGACACTAGATTTGAGGCGTTACTCTGCTCTGCAATATTCTGGTGAAGATCACCCGTGACTCTTTGAGATCTCATAGCTTTTTTAATTACTCTGAAATTCGGTAGGCATGCCTCACCAGTGTGCTATGTCCAAATCCAGGGAGAGCTGAACATGGAGTACCTAAGGCAAGCCCAATAGCAAAAATAAATGAGAAGGCAGAAACTGTTTCTGCCACACTTCTGTGTAGGGGATGATGCAGGTTTCTGTCCAGTCAGTGACTTCTACTGATGCAACAAAAGAGTTATGTCCTGCTGAAAATTTTCTAAAGGAAACAACTATCACATTGATTGTTTGCTGGGAAATTTGAGGGATTCAGAAGCAGGCAGAGTTAGTGGGGAAGAGGAGCAAGGTGAGGAAGAGCAAGATGCTGAGTGTGGGAGCAAGGTTTGTGTGGGCTTCTCAGGCTGTGAGATGCTGCTTCTATGTTCCACTAAGACCAAAAACTGTACCTGATAGAGAAGTAAGACTATCCAGTGAGGTAATTTGATTTCCACACAGATGTGCTCACAAAACTTTGGGCTTCCTGATGGAAGGCCTAATGAGAAGGTTTAATAGGTGTGTCCACATTACCTCATCTCTGTTCTCTTTGTGTGGCCAAACCAACATGCTGCCCTAGTTCCACCCAGTACAAAGCCCCCTTTGCTGCTTCACAGCTAAATGAAAGAGATTTTCTACAGGGGAACCAATTTTTGAAATCTTTCAGTATTAATCCCATGATGCTGCACAGCTTTACACTGTCTACAGCCCCATGACTGGTTAGTAAAGATTGGGTAGTTTATGTAATACTTTGTAGCTTCTAGAGGCTTGGTTTTGAAGTGTCCTGATGTTTTATTCCTTAAAGATCTTGAATTTTGCTGAACTCAGTGATAACAGGACACAAAATACACCAGCTCTTGGAGCTTTTTTTAATGGAATTGGAATTAGGCCAGTGTCCAAACTTTCAGAAGCAGTGAGTATTTGCACATCCCACTTATTTCAGCTGAAAGTTGGGGATCTGTCACTGTTATTTAACTATAACAGTGGGAGGAGACACATGTATTTTCTATCTTCCCCCTTCTCTACAGAGGCAGTGAAGCAAAATCTGCTCAGTGAGCATAGCATAAAATAAATATTCCCACAAGGGGAGTAGCTGAATGTTTCAGCCTTCAATTTGCTGTGAAATCAGGTGCTGTTGAGATGAGTCTGTCTGTCTTTGATTGAAATATCTTAATTAAGAGAGGCTTAGGGGATAATTAAATTTGTATCTGAGACCCATTACTGCCAATCCCATTAAAGAAAGGGAACAATCACTTTCTTCCTTCTGTATTTTCTGTTCTGCAGCATTGATTAAGCTGAAGAAGAATGGCCAACGTTGTGCTGTCAAGTCCCAGTTTGTTCAGCCCATCTGCCTGCCAGAAAGTAACACTGTTTTCCCTGACCAGTTGAAATGTCAGATTTCTGGATGGGGACACAAGCATGAGAGTGAGTAAAATGACAGCTGGTGTCTGTAGAAAGAAATGATGGTAATAAAAACATAACACTCAGGTATATGTCATACAACAGAGAGTTTGGTAAAATGTTTTGCAGGGGACTTCTGGTGGGATTCCTTTTACTTACCTTTGGAGCTTACAGCATTTACATCTGAAATACTCATCCTGAACTTCTTTTATAGGCCTTGGAATTTGGAGTGTGGTTCCCTTGATCAAATGTTTGCACCAGTTCTGGGATGGAATGAGCTAGCTAGATCTCAGTGGACTGGGAAGGGAGAAAGTAGCCCGTTGGGGTGCCAACACCTGGAATTTTAGTAAAGTGAATCCTTCCCCTGATTTCTTCAGGCAGAGAAGTTTCAAGAAACTTTGAAAAAATCAATAAGAGAAGGTCAGATAGACTTTGGGCTAAGAAGTGCTTACATCCAGCTTGAGAAAGGTGGAAAAAATGACCCCATCCTTTCAGAGGAGGAATTTCAGGATAATGAGTCTGGACCATTCAGTGTTGAGATAGCAAAGACCTATGTAGGTAGATGAGGAGGACTGAGGAGCTGGCTGCCACATTTTGGTGACAGATATATTATGAGCAAATATCCCAGTCTAAATGTGTGATCTAAAGACAAAAAGAAGTAATGGAGCCTTTGAAAATAGGTGATTTATTATCACATCTGAAAAGAGGTGAGGACAGGAGTGCTGGGCTACTGTTCCCAAGTGTCTAGAAAATGAGAGAAGTGGATTAATTACAATACTGTTATTTTATGGAGTCTGACTGGAGGATCAGAAAGTGATCACTACAAAAATTATTTTATTTTAAAGATATCCATAACATAAATATTATTGAGAGGTGTTAAATGTGTTTAATATGTGTTAAATGTGTTGCATTTTGCCTTGTGCTTTCCTGTTATGCTCTTGACATTCTATAAAAATGACTTTCTTCTCCTCTCTGGGAATTTTTTAAAGATGTATCTGGTTATTCAGATGTCCTTCAAGAAACACTGGTTCCACTTATTCCAGAGGAGAAGTGCAGAAGTCCTGAAATTTATGGAACAGAACTCACAGAAAATATGTTCTGTGCCGGCTACTTTGATAGCAAATCTGATGCTTGTCAGGTAATGCTGGGTGTCCTGTCCAGGCAGGTGATAGAAATGTATTTAATCAGAAATGTTTCAGTTTTACAATTCTTACTTTCGACTTTATAGTGTTCCTAAAGAAAAGAACCTTATGTGACTGCTTCCACCTTCATTTTTCATCGTGTTCAATGTCAATTAAGCTCTACAGAAGGGCTCCAGGGTATTACACTCTCCTGTGGCTGTGCACTGGAGGGTGTGTTGCTCTAGCTCCTGGCTGAACCTGCAGGTGGTGGCAATGGATTGCTGCCCAGCTGGCAGGAAAACCTGCATGAACCTGTGTGGGGACAAATCCCAGAGCTGCTGCCTCTTGCCTGAGGGAAAATAAGGACACCTGGGTAGGAGGTGAGCAGCAGTGGTGAGGCTCGGAAGAAGGAGCTGAGGTTTCTACGGTGGATGTGACTGGATGGTGTAGAATGTCAGTCAATTGGAAACTGTGTTATGTAACCTCAGTCTTTCACGGAATGACCTCATGCTCTTACTTCTTTCAGTTATGTCACACCTCGGCTCCGAATAAAGATGCAGAATTGTTGTGGTGATAGATGAGACTTCTTAAAATGAAGGCTCAGATTATTCCTTACATAAAACTTCAGATTTCATCTACAGCTCATTTTGAAGGAGGAGGGTTTTTCTCTGTTAACATAGATTTGTGAAAAGGCAGCGCATAGCTAATAGCTGGCATGTAAGTGCAGGAAAGAGTATCATGTATCCTGTGTGCTGGAAGCCCCACAGAGGTCATAAACATACCCAAAGAAAGGTGTCAAGAGTGAAATGGCAGCAGCCAGCAGTGGCTCAAGGCCAAGGCTCAGACTGAGGCTGCAAGGATTCACACAAGGCAGAGATGGAAACTGCCCTGCCTGACCAGCTCCTCTTGCCTGTCCCAGGAAGTGCAAATACAAGAGACAGAATTATAGCTGATTATCCCTGCCCTGGAAAAACAGAAATCAGGAATGAGAAGGAGAAAAGAAAGTAGAGGGAAGGAGAAAAGAGTTGCACAAAACAAGTGCTCTAGAGAGAGTTCCAAAGTCTGAGGAACAGCAATTTAGAGTCCCAGATGCTGCTGAAGAACAGTGCTCGTGATGTGAAATCATTATTAGTGAGAATCAGTAACTTGTAGTGTGGTCTGAAGAGAAATAATGCAGACCTCTTAATGTAACCACAGATGTAGCTGACCTCTGGGTTTTCTGAATGTACACTTAGGATATTAACCTGTAAATCATCTGCTGTGTATGAAAATATTCCAAGACCAAGAAACTTCAAACAGACAATGTGTTTTCCTTGATTATTTTAAAAATATTTTCTTGAGAACTTTTTTTTCATTTGATCAGGGTATTGATGCCAAAGTTGCAATCAATTAGATTAATTGTGAAAAAATTCCAACAGATGAGGCTTCATCTGATGTGCCTCACTTATCACAGAAATCTTCAGTATAAAGGAAACACAATTTTCCTATGTATTTTGCTCTCAAGGAATTTTCTTTTGCACTAGGAAAAGATAGACTTCTCCTTGGTCTCAAGTAACTAGAGTGATGGCTGCTTTCACCAGTGCCGTTTACTAAATCACATTTTTAATTTCTAACATTTTAATTTCTCTAGAAAGTCAATCTAAGAGTAATAATAATATTAATAATAATAGTAATAATAATTATTACTATCACTATCACTAGTAATTATTAATATATAACAATAATAATTTTAATATAGTAATAGTTTATCAACATAGTTTATTAATATATTAATATTTTATATTAATATTTATATTCCTGACCTGGATGTTTTCAAGGTTTAGAATAAGTAGAAATGGTCAAAATGAACCCTTGCTGTAGTGTAATTTTGGCTACTTTTTGGTTTATGGTTTAATGACAAGGTAAACAGTGAGTAGCAAATTCAAACACATGCAAAATCCCATGTGCTACATAAAATTACAGCATCCCACAATCACAAAGTGTGGCTGTAAGCAGCACCTTTCTTTGAAAACTCACACATTCTCTGAAAGTTGCAATAAACTGCATTGAAAAACTCTCCAAATGCACCCATGTAACCCCTCCATGCAGTGCTGATATTACAACACAGTGCCAAGCCTCAAAGGCTTGTTCACTTCCATTGAAAATGATCTAAATCAGCCATGCTTTCCAGTAGGTGTCTGAATCCAAAAAATTCATTTTTAAAAAAAATCTATTTTTTTAATACTTTTGTTTAATGCATAATTTAAAAAATCCACCATTATATTTGAATGTGACTAAAAATGCTTTCTATAATCAAGCTTCAGTAAAACGCTTGGCTTTTTTATTTTATTTTTTTTCTTTTTATTTGTAGTTTAAATGTCATATGCAAGCATTCCTATTTTAGGATTTTTCCAAACCGATCTTCTGACTGCTTTCTATCTTTCTATCTATGAGGATATTATTAGATAACTAAATTAGATAACTAAATTAGATAACTAAATTAGATAACCTTTGCTTACTTTTGATGCAGGGAGATTCTGGTGGACCTCTGGCTTGTGAGAAAAATGACATCTCTTACCTCTATGGAATTATCAGCTGGGGAGATGGCTGTGGCAGAGTCAACAAACCTGGAGTATATACAAGAGTGACAAACTATGTAAAGTGGATTAATGAGAAAATAGCCCCCAGAAAAACTCGTTGAGCAGTTAAATACACTAACATTTTGTCCCAGTCCACATTTGAAACAGGGTTCATGAGTCTTTTGGTTTTAATAAAGTGACATAAATATTTTATTATAAGCTGGTATGAAAACTGTTATGGTAATTCTTAGCAGGTCCAAGCCAGACCACAAAAAGCAGGCCTGCTCCATCTGATACCAGCAACCTTTATCTAGAATTCTAGGGCTGTGGATTGTTCAATACACACCTCTGCCTTTATTTGTATTAATAAAAAATCCCAGACATATTGAGACAGTGCACAAAAATCGACAACTCCGTCTGCTTAGGGGATTACATAAAAAGTGATTTGATGTGTTTTGCAGTTTCTGGTGGAGCTGTCATCCCTGAAACCAATCTGCAACAATATTGTCCTTTTATTCTCGGTTGAAATAAAAAAAAAAAATCAGGAGAATCAAAAATGAAATTCCCTCTCCCTGAGAAATGATCTCTTGAAGCTCAGGGCGAGAGACACCAAGAGAACAATGTAGGTAAAGCTGCCCCTCAGCTAACTGCAACAACAGTTCTGGGGAAAGAAACCAGAGGGTTTAGGTTTTGTTTCAACCAAACACGTAAGCATATTTTTATATAAACATATTTCTATGTTCCACTGACGTAAAATCAGGAACGTCCCTCAGAGCTCTGCTGAGTCTGGTGTGCAATTTTCCAGCAAGGTTAACGCAACACCTCCTGAGAGCTCAAAGGCTTTTGCTGAAAAATGTTGGAAGTTGGAGCAGCTGATTTAGGTTGATACAGCCAGGACCTTTTGCAGACTGTGACCTGCTCCTTGCCCTGAGGATAGCAATGGAAATACTTCACCTTGATGATAAATCCCTAAACATTTCTTTAATTTGACAGTGTTTTGAAGATGTCTTAGGTTTTGTATTAACAAGTTTTTCAACTATTTAGATAATTCAGAAAGGAGGTTTCTTGTAGCAGATCTTTCACCTGGATGGCTGGAGTGCAGCTTGACATTTTTCTTAGGGATTTGGTGATATCATAAACCACAGGCTTTACTGTCATGGTCTATGGAATTGTTATGGGAACAATCAAAGCAATTATTACAATACACAGCTCTTTAGAGGCAGTGGACTCAGCTGTATCAGCAGAAACAGGCAGAAAATGATTCAACAGAAAAAGTCTGACAAAGAATGGAAAATTCTTTTTTTTCCTGTTACAGGGAACCTTTAGCTATGTCAGATGTGTACATTTAAGTGTTGATGTGAAATGTATTTCTTCAGTGAACATTTATGAACTCTCTCAAGTCTCTTATTAACTCTCTTAACGAGCCAAGTTGTGCTTTAAAGTAATAGAATTTTAAAGTGGTGCCTAGATATTCAGATGTGTGTTTTGTTTTATGGTACTTGCAGGGTCCTCACAGATTTCTTGGTAGTGGTGAATGTTATCTACAGTTAAAAGAGATTTTTTAAGGAAAACCAGACAAAACTTGCATGTGTGTAAGTACAAATGTACAACAATGCTAATCTAGAAAAATGATGTAAACTGTTTAATAAAAACATTTGCCCTCTGTTTCTTGAACTTAGTCTGTTGTGTGTAAAGTTACAGCAGGATCTTTAAATCCCTCTGTAGGTTGTTCTGCAGGTTGAGAGCTGGTAGAAAGATGCAATAACATTTAGTGCTGGAAGGCATTGGAAAATCTCTCTGTAAGGGTCAATTTCAGCTGGTGATGCTCCCAGTTTAGTGCAAGTGTCATACACATTTCCAGGGGGCAGATGTAAGCACCTGGATGTTTTTCAGCTATTGATATACTTAAACAGTAGCTTGAAAGACTGATATCCACCTCTGGGATCTTGATTTCAAAACAAGCTGTAGACTCTTGTTGTGTGGCTCTGCCTCCCTGGCCATTTGCAGTATGAGTCTGGCTTGCTTAATGTCCTAAAATGAATGTGACCGTGTGACAGGACTAACTGTACCTGCTGCTGAGACAAGTGCTGCATCAGCAGGAAGGAGCTATTTGCTCTTCTTTGGAAGGGATTGATCAGGAACAGGTTTGCATTCTAAGATGAAGCCATTCTGAATTTCTGTATTTGTTCTGTGACTTCAGTTTCGCTTTGAAATTAAAATCTGTCCACACTGTGCAGAGTATGATCTTGCAGTTTCGTGTTGTACATACTCTCTTGGTCTTCTCTTGTGGTACAGAAGGTGGCTGTTTGATAGGAACACTGTTAGACTGGTGTTTCTGACAATTTGTCAAGAGTTCTTTAGCTGTCCTGTTTTCAAAAATACTGCTTGTATCAGTACACAGCAACACCAGTACAAACAATAACACACCTAAAAAAATATATATTGAATGGTCTGCTTTCTGCCCTCAAGGGTCTAAATGACAAATCTCCAGCTGATACTAATTTGAATACTTTGAGTGCATTCAAATGAATTTGTGGCTTTCAAAGCAGCCAGTTTATCCACTGTGACTGCATGGACTTGGTGGAACTAAGTGAAAATCATTTGAGCATCAGCTGTGAGGTGATTAGCACTGTATTACAAGTGCAGAGTAGGGTTGGCAAGGAGATGTCCAGGTTATGTGGCATGTCCTGGCCTCTCACGCCCTGACATCAGTCACGTTCCTATGGGGTGCTCCAGCATCTTCCTCCTGCCTTTCTGTTGAGCATTACCCCATGGAAACTCATTCCCCATACCTTTCACCCCCTTTAAGCAATTATTGTTTTCATTAAAATGAAAACCAAACTCAAATGTACTAGTGAAATTTTTATCAGACATTTTCCCTAACTCTATATTGAAATGAATTACAATGCAAAGCCAGTTGAACAAATACTTCCCTAATTCATTATGAAAAACACTTACAAGATGATTTTATTAAATTCTATGTTATTCCACGCAAACTGACCGATTTAAAAGGAAGAAATAAATGCAAACATCTAAAAAACCCCCTTCTATTATGCTACTGAAAGAAAAATGTGCTGCAGAGCTGTTTAAAAAAAGCGGAAGAACTAATTACCATCAAATAAGATGCAGCAGGAGTATTTTTGGAATAATGGACTCTAATTAGTCCATTGCTCGTGGAAATAAATCTGAGGACATCATTAACACATCTTTTTCTATTAATTGTAGCTGTTTCGGGTTTGGTGTAAGCGGGTTGTTATCTTGTGACAGTTGCATTGCAAAGAGGAAAAAAAAAAAAGTGAGAAGAGTATTTTTATCTGGGGTAGTTGGCAGTGCCTTCTGGGAGCCAAGGAGAGCTGTAATTATACTTTTGAAAAGTGAAAATTGGGCATTATAAGGAAGGTGCGGGAAGGGGGCGTTTTGGCCGGCCAGAGGCGGGTCCCGCTCCACGCAGTAAATCCGGTGCGGGCTTTGCGGCCGCCCGGGCGCGGGGCAGCCCCGCGGTCAGCGGTAAAGTCCGGAGCCGGATCGCGGCGGGGGTCGCGCCCGGAGCGGGTCCGCGGCGCTCCGGGTGCCCCGGCCAGCGCCTCGCGATCTGAAAGCCTGCGGAAAAAAAATAATAAAAATAAAAATAAAAAAATATCAAAACCCCCGCCGGAACGCAACAGTAAAACATGTGAACAGAGAATCCCTGGGACGGCCCGCAGACCCCCTTGCCCGGGGGCCGGTCGGGGCCGGGCCGCGCCGCTCTGGCCGCCCGCCCGCGCGGGGCCCTAGCGGAGCTATTTTGGAAGTGACCCCTCGGGCGGCCGGAGCGCGGGGCGGGCGCAGAGAGCCGGCGCAGCTGTCCGGAATCATGACTGAAGATGACGGATTCCGTGGTGGTGGAGGGTCACGTCAAGTTGAGAGACGGAAAAAAGGTCCCCGCTCCCGGCGCCCCTTCGGCCCGCGGGGGTCCCCGACCGCCGCCCCCTTGTCCTGAGGGGAGAGAGCCCGCTCTCCCCTCCCGGCCCCGGCTAACCCTGTCCCTTTGCCTCTCGTTGCAGTGGAAGAGCAGGTGGCTGGTGCTGCGCAAGCCCTCCCCGGTGGCAGGTAAGGGGGGCCCGGCGGTGGGGATGGGCTCGGGGTCCCGGAGCTTGCCCGGCTCCCCGGGGCGAGCAGAGCCCTCGGCGGGGCCGCCCCAGAGCTGCGCTCCCCGGGAGCCGCGTCCCGCCTCGGGGCGAGCTCCTGCTCTCACTAAAAACAACGGGAAAAGTGACTTTCCGAGGCACAGCCATTGGGCTTGGTGCCCCTTCAAAATGCACCCTTTTTTTTTTCTTCTTTCTTTTTATTATTTTTTTTTAATTTTTTTTCTTGGAGGGGGGAGCTTATTTCTTCAGGGTGATTGCTGGCTGTAAAAAAGAAAAAAAATAAGCTGACATTGTAAGCTCAGTAGTTATTTTTGATCAGTGTTTTGACAGAAAATATCACTTCAATTTAAAAATAAAATGACATTTTGAATTAAGGAAGAAAAAAAAAAAAAAGATCGTTTCCATGCTTCTGAAGGGGAAATTGAAAATGTTACACAGAGCTGATGTTTTACTGCTGCAGAGGGAAAAGTAGGCTTCAGGTTTCCCCATCTGTTCCCAACAGGGAAAACATTTGGGCCCAGAAGTATATCTTTCCAGGGCTAAATGTTGCCTACACTTAGAAAATGTGAATCCACATTGCTGCAGAATGGATTATGGCAGCCTTTCTTGGATCTTGCTAGAAAGACAGAAGACTTCTTAGTAATTCTTTGTTACCTGAGTTGTTACAGTAATAGTTTAGTGTTTAAAATACCTGGATCTCATCTAAATCTGTGAAACCTCCCTGTGTAAAAGGGCATCTGTTGGTCGTAGAGCTAGTATATCGACCTGTGAACATGGGCCTGACTTTCTAATGTAAGCCAGCTTTGAAGGGGGTAGATGGTGGAGACTGACTGATAATGGAACTTATTCCTCAAAAGTGCTATTTTTATTCTAGCTAAATTAGCCAGGTTTACTTAGAAAGCCCCTGGTGATTTGCTTTTCTTGGTATGTAAACCATAGCCATTCTTTAGACACGTAACTGTATTGCAGAATGTTCAAATACCGTGGGTGCAGCTGTTTTTGCTAACAGGTGCACAAAGACAATTGGGCATCCATGCAAAGCGTTGCATTAGTTAGCAGGCAGTTCAGTCATTTTTCATTTCTGGATGGAGATTTTGCCAGTCTCTTACCCAGCTGAGAGCTGCAGGGCACCTCAGTGGGGCTGGGATCACCATCCCCAGTATTTATAAACTGGTGCATGGGGGTCTTTGTCTTTTGTGGTTTGTAGCTCAGCTCAAGATGAGGATGTTGCAGCTTTGATATTGACCATTAATTTCATCTACATCTGAGTGCTGTGTGATAAGAAATGAACATGGGGAAAAGAGTGCTGCTTTAGTCATAAATACAAAAGGTGGGAGAGGTTTCTCCCCTTTTCTTTTGGGTATACTTGTGAAATGCTTGCTTTCCCCATGGGGCCATGTCACTTGAACTGGTTTCTTCCATTGCATATTTGCTGTGCAATAAACACCTCTGGGAAGGGATTATAACAACTGGTGACACAAGCAAACATGAATAAATAAATAAATAAAAGAAGGTGTGGCACATAATGGTTTTTAGCAGTGGCTGCTGGGTAGCATTTAACTGGGAAACCTGAGCCGACAGGAGCAGTCTCGCAGTGCACTCTGCTTGCCATTTAGTGGTTGGGTAATCTGTGAGCTACTGTGAGATTTTCATTTGTGGTTCAGTATGTTCTAATGAAAATACAGACAACAATAGCCTCTCGGTCTGTAATGTGAACAGCTATCCTAGCACAGTTCCTAATGCTCAGAATTAATGAGTCAGTCCCTGCCAGACGCAGGAGAGGATCTGAAATGCCTCTGGGCTTTGAGTAAAATAGGGAAGATTTATTACTGGCCTCCTTATTTCTGAGCCTGCAGATTACCCTTGAAACAGGCCTTCAGTGTTTGTTTCCTGAAAACAAGGACTACAAACTACCTGGGGGTGGGCTGGGAAAAGAAGTCGGAGTTTTACATTGACTTGATCGAGCTGATCCTGCAGTTGTCTAAAGCTGCTTTGTATTGCAGCACCGTGCTGAGAAATTTGTTATGGTCTGTGCTCTGCATCATCATCTCTGACAGTTTTGCTCCTTTTAGACTGTTTGCTCATGCTGGTGTACAAGGATAAATCTGAACGAGCAAAAGGGCATAAGGAGAGGAGCAGCATGACCTTAGAAGACATCTGTGGCTTGGATCCTGGGCTCTCCTATGAGGGCCTGAATCACACCCTCGCAATCATCTGTCTCTCCCAAGTTGTGATGCTGGGATTTGAGAACAAGGAAACAATGTATGCCTGGGATGTACGAATACGCTACAGTTTGGGGGAAGGTAACCTTTCTCTTCTCACACTGTTTGTTTTTTTTTTTTTAACATTTTTTCCCCCCACAGGGTAAAAAAAAGCAAAGACAAGTGAAGCAAAAATGCAAATAGAACATTTGCAGTTCAGGACAAGATTGTCACTCATTTGAGAGTGGAGATACTGTTCTCCCCATGAGATGTTAAAGCAGGTATCCCTTACAATAGGTTTTGACTACAGTACCACCCAGTACTGGTGGATAACTATGGCACCTCTTAACTCAGGGTTTTGATTTTGACACTGATGGTGTGCAGCTTTGAAACAAAGTGATCAAACTTCTACTTCTGGTCCTACAACTGACTCAGGGATCCTGGCAAAAGGCCTCAGAGGGAGCCTGAATTAAGAGATAATTCCTGAGTAGAACTTTGCCAGTTCATGCCCAATTTGCTAAGCTGCCTACTGGGTGTTGCATTGAAAATTCTCATTGCTGCTACTGTGCCATTTCAGAAAGAGACTTTTTGCAATAAGGAGTGTCATCAGACACATTCTTTCCAGCTAACTTCACCTTTCTCCATCCTCCTATTTTATTTTCTTGATTAGCAGCTCTAAAATGTACCGTGGTGAACAAAGAGTGATAATGTTGGTAATCCATAGTATCTGTCTTATGTTTGTTTAGTCATAACGAGGGAAGGAGGGTAGGTGTGTGGGAGACACACATTAGCGATCTTTATCATTTGTTACATATGCTCTGCCATCTGTTGGGTTTGTGGGCTCGTTCCTTTGCAGTGCATATGTAGAGAGACGGCCTGGGAATTTTACAGTAAAAATATGTAGAACTATCAGAAGTGAGATGTGTAGCTGTACCTCTCAGGGCTATCAAATATGAAGCCTTGCATAACAGCAAAGGTTAGAGGGGTTACTGAACGATGCAAGCTTGAGTAGCTGGAGTGGTTGGTGCCCTTTGGTGATACAGTTCTATAGTCTTCCAGTGCTAGTTTTTGTTTTTTTTTTTTACTAGGTTTGGGATCTATATATAGCATAGACTTATCCTAAAAGCCGAAGGAGTATTTGAATATGACAGAGTAGGTCTGTTTTATATGATTCTGCACTAATGTAGTGTTGGAGTAATCTCAGTCTGGGTGTGAGGGTTATGGTTGGGATTGGAGGACATGCAAAAGCAGCAGAGTTTTTTTCAAGGAAAACTGTGAATGAGGTAGGAATAAAGCCTACTGGATTATGACATGTGCAGACATGGAGTAAAGCTGAAGTGGGAGAGACTGTGTGTGTGGAAATGAAGAAATGCAGAAGTAAGAAAACAAGTGTAATTGGTTGAACTGGCAACAATTTATATAAAGTTAATTGTAAAAACGCTTCAGGGCAGGAGAATAAACCAAAGCATTGAAATTTTTTTCAGAATTTTATCTTTCAGTGCATGTTCAATTAGGAGAACGAAGTCAAAGTGAGTCTAGTTTGAGTAGACAGAAATAGAAAAAAGAGAAGATGTAGATAAAGAGAGGATGGTGACTGGTGTTTCTTCTTGAAGTGTAGTAAGGGTGCCTTTGTGTGCCTTGAAAATAAGGTGGCTGGATGATAAAAATAGGCTAGGGAGAGATGACCTCAGAGTCTGGGAAGCAAAAAAAAAAAAGTGAAAGGAGCTGACACTGTTCTTGAATGAGGACCACAGAATGGAGGTGTTCACACTGGAGTTCCCAGTGTTTTCTCTCAGTTTTTAACAGATGAGGTAGATGTGATTCCTGGAATGTGCTTGGGCTCACAACTCATTTTGAGAAGTTAGCATATTGCAGGTCAGTGCATAACTGTGAAAAGATGGGCTGAAGAAAATGATGGATTTTAGTAGTATCTTTTATTCTATATTGGGAATATACTCAGCTCTGTGTCCTCACAATGATTTTTTATTTTTTTAATAGAGTAGGAGAAGTCAATGGGGAGAGTTTTGAAAAAAATTCCAATTTACCAAGAAAACCGTGTATGGAAAAAGCTTCATTTTCAAATATGCTTTTCCTTTTACTTTGGCTTTGTTCAAATTTGGGTAGGCTGTGTTTTGACAGTGGTCTACAATTTGGGCTGGAGCTCTTTGTTTTCAGCAGCTGTTGTAACTTTCAACTGATCGTGTGAAGAGTGGGCTTCATTCCTCGATTATGAAGCAGAAAGAATCCTGATGCTGCTTCTCCCATGGTTTAATTGCCAGGAAAATACTGGGCAGAGTTAACTGAGCAGAGGAGTGCAAATGACATTAAATATTCCTTTCTGAGCATTATTGATCACAATGGTTTTGCTGCTTTTTTCACAGCTGATGTTTAAGCAGGTTGCGTAACAACCGCGTGCCCAAAAGGGGACATGGTGTGACTATTGATTTGCTCCCTAGCAGTGCTACTGGCAGAGCTGTAAGCAGAGCTGTGGTTAGTTAGATCTATCTCTGTCTCCTTGCACATTTCACTCGGATGACTTTGTGGCTAATTCTGCTGGAGCCTTAGGGAACTTAGCAAATGCATGTCATAGATGAGGAGTTGGCTTACAGCTCAGATCGTGACTAAGAATACAGCAAGCAGTTAGATGAGAAGCAGGACTCAGACCCAGATGAAATTTGTGATGCTTGAGGAAGCGTGGACAAGAAATAAGGAAGAGTGGATGTAAGAACTGAGAGTACCTGGAGTTACCCCGTAGATTTTGTAGTCAGGGAGCTATTTTTGTAATCTTTGACACATAACCAAAAGATAAATTTATGTACTTCTTGATAAACACCACCAAAGAACTCCTCCTGGAACTTTAAGAGTCTTGATGCTTCTCTCTACCAAGACAAGTGTTTGTTTTTTTAAAATCTGTTGTGGGTTTTTTGTTTTTATTTTGTTTGTTGGGTTTGAGGGGTTTTTTTTGTGTCTAATCACAATATGAAAGAAACTAGAACTGTAGTGGAGTTCAAAACAATTGTTTGAGAATTATATGCTTGCTCACTTAAATTGTTCCCTTTGAAACACTGAGATTTGAGCCCTTGAAGTGATCCCAATAACTTATTATTCAGAATGCAATAGCCCTGGAAGAGAAAATGGGAGACCAGTCTAGAATAACTACTTTAGGTAGGGATACTGCAATACAGATGATACTGGAATTAGGATTTGAACCTTGATTTTGTAAACTTGTATGAGATAGGTGTTTCTTTTTATTTCTCCACCCTTTTAAAATTCAGGATGTGAAATATGAAAAATTACCTGACATCCGAAAGTTTTTGTTACTTATAAATCACATAGTTTCCTAGTAATTTTAAATGTCTCGGCATCTACCGTCACCAAATCATGAAAGAATTGCAAAGGCAGAATAATGTAATTTTCCTCATTTTACTGCTAGGGAGGAAGTGAAGCAGTTTATTAAAGGTTGCAGATGAGTCAGTGATAGAGAGATTTGTTTAGCTCTTTGAGCCTTGGCTTTGGGGCTTCTTGAGCACCATTTTATTTTTGTGCATGGATGTGGGAGAGACACAGGTTAGAGGAGGAGACGGAAAGCATGTAATGATGCAAGGATGGAAGAGGTAAGTCTGAGCTGGATAATTGACTATTCTGAGATAGGGATTAGCCTGGAAATTTAGGATAAATTAATGTAGCATTGCAATTTTAGTAATTTGTAGCATTAGGCTAAGATATGGTGAATTTTTCCAATCGTAAATAGGCATAATAGGGAGTAATGATCTTACAGCCACTTACATGTGACTGTCTGGGCTCCACATAGATCTTTATGCCAGAGTCTCATGGTGTGGATAGGGTTTGGTCCAAGTACCACAGCTGAACAGAATGACTTACACAACACTTGTATATTCTGTAGTAATTTTTTTTCCTTTTTGGTAGTTCATAGATTTCAAGTCTTTGTAGCCCCTGGCACAAAACTAGAGAGTGGGCCTGCTACCCTGCATTTCTGCAATGACATCCTTGTCCTTGTGAAGGACCTTCCTCCCAGTGTCATGGGGCAGTGGAAACTCTCAGATCTGCGTCGCTACGGAGCTGTCCCAAACGGATTCATCTTTGAAGGGGGAACCAGGTGCGGCTTCTGTAAGTACAAATGGAACCTCTCTTCTAAACACTGCTTGGTGCCTTTTGCAGAAATGTAAATGTGCTCTCATTCCAAGTGGAGACTGCAGAACCAGCTGTGCTACTTTGTCAGACAGGCAGCCTCTTATCTGAGGGTCTGTTCTGAGTAGATTTCTGCAGGCTTCAACCCTGGTGTTCAGGAGAAATGTGACTGTGTGCAGTCCTGGCTGAAAATCCTGCCCTGTGGCTCTCCAGAAGATGTTTAGTCAAAAGCTGCTATTGAACACAGAGCAAAAATAAGGCAATGGAATTTTATGGCTTGTGTTATGCAGGAGATAAGGTAAAATAGCTTAATGTTCAGATTAGTAAATTGTGATTAATTATTTTGTCATTTGGTGAGGGGAAAGTGATATGGAGTTTTGAGGTTACAGGCAGCATCAATGTTCTCATTGTGTAAATGCTAATTTCTAAATCCCATCGAGGACTTTTTGCTCCTAAAAGTTAGAACAACTCTCTGGTCCCTTTGCTATTAGCAGCTTTGTAACTACAGGGTGGGGCTGTGTCATTTATGGGGTCAAAATGAAAGCAAGCAAGCTGAAGCTAGTTTCTATAGCCTAGTAGCTAAGCTACACCTTTATATGGAGATAAAGCTCTTGTTTCAATGGCCAAACTAGAACAACTCAAATTCTCACTTCAGATAAAATGTGTGCAAGATCTGAAAAAGATAATTAATGCACAGGTACAATAACATATCATTAGATTTATCTTAATAAGGTTTTAATTTAATAAGCAGAGTTTGAAGCCATGCTGAATTGATGATCTGTGAGCACAGGTGGATATGCAGATTGCCAGTTTGGATGTGAAGTTGATTGACTTGCATACTTTCTTCAGTAAACTGAAAAATTAGAAGATTTCATAGTTGATCCAAATCCAAATATTTTCTTCCTGGGACTTGCGTACTGTTGCTCTGCTTGTAAATTCTGGTTGCTATATTTCCATGGAGTAGAAACCCAAGTTCCTGACCTCTTTCTGACCTAACAGGAGGGTGTGGCTAGGTGGGGATTGGTCTCTTCTCTCAGGAAACAGGAGACATGATGAGAGGAAGTGTCCTCAGGCTGTGCCAGAGGAGATTGAGGATGGGCTTTGAGTGGAATTTCTACACTGGAAGGGTTGTCAAGCATTGAAATGAGATGCCTGGAGAGGTGGTGAAATCAGCATCCCTGAAGGTGTTTAAGAAATGAATGGACATGGTGCTTAGTTGGCATGGTGGTGTCCAGTCAAAGGTTGGACTCGATTGTGTCAGGATCTTTTTCAGCCTCAATGATTCTGTGAAATGAGGAGCTTTGGGTGATAGAACCTGAATTATTTGTGGTGGTTGTTGTGGGTTTTTCCTCCATTAAACTTACACTAGTTTCTGGTAAGAAACAGGAGGTCATCAGTAGCTATCCAGTGTGCATGCTTTTATAAATATGAAATTATTATTTTTGTAAGGTTACAAGTGAACAGAATTAGAAAAGTGCTTTGGAAAGGGTCCCACTACCTTGTGGATCTTTCTTAAGAAATGTGTCTGTTGGTAGCTGAGACCTTTTAGTTGCCATGAAAGGGCAACTAACTATTTTTGCCTTTCCCCTACATGTGTGCATTCAAAGAGAACAGCATAGTCAATTTGGTACAAAACAGCCTGCCACAGTTGGAAACTCTTTACGAGTTCAAGCTGATCTCGTTTAAGGAGTTGTTGCCCTTAACTAAGCAGTCAAACATATCCGCAGGCATAACAACATTTAAATATGTGTTTAGTCTAAACACTTGATTTAATATTGCCACTATAAGAAATGGCTTTTTGAAAATAGAACCTAAAGAAAAATACAGTTCTGGTTATTTGTTACAGAAGTGTGTTGGTAAAGAGAAAGACCATCTTTCTCCAGATATCTTTTACCTCAGTCCTCTGCAATTCTTGAGGTAAACAAGTAGTGCTCAGGAAAAAAATTGATATGTTATTACAGAAGTTGTTTAATTCCAAAACAAAAGCACTATCCATTACCTTGTCATGTAAGTGTAGTATAATATTATGCAGACTCTGTTATTAATGTTACTTTCCTACAGGTTAAACCGTATCTTTGCTCACATTCATCCTGTGAAGCTCTGAATGCAGAGGATTAGTGAATTTAAGGTTTAAATATCACTGTAATAAATACCTAATAAAAAGGAACTAATAATTTTGTGGTTCGTTGCCTCTCCTCTCCATAATAAAACATATGAAGCCTCATACTGAAGCAGAGCTTTTTTGGGTATATCTGTGGTAGAACTGAGGTCTAAAAGGATTTGAATTTGTTTTAGCTTTCTGTTTCTTGCTTCCTCATGAAAGTTTTTATAAATATGAAATACTTCATTATGTTCTTAGTACAGGTTTAATTCAACTCCAAAGGCTTTGGTGCTCAATCCAGGAAGAGGGAAACCATCTGATTTAAATGGTGCGTTTTCAAGATGGTTCACACAAGTTTATTCATAAATAGGAAGAAGAGCATTTACATTCTGAACTCCTCTTGCTCTTAACATCATAATTGTACCACTAGAGATTAAAAAAATTAATTTCTTCTGCTTCTGAAAGCTGCAAATAAGTTATTTCCTGGTCAAAAATTTTGTTGTCTGTGTAGCTGAAGCTTAGTCACATGCTGTTTTCAAACAAGCAGGTGTCTTGTCTTAGCCGTCAATTGAGAGGTTTACATGGAGGAACAGACTGGAAAAAAGGAGCCTCTCACTTTCCCAAGTTCCCAGCTCAATTAATGTGCACCAGTTAAAATGACCAGTTGCCAGGAGAATCTTCACTTGGAGGTCAGTGTGAAAAAATTCAAGAAGGGTAATAAAAGGGCACATTAACACCATGAGAATTCAGGCTCTCCAATGTTCAAGTGCTTCAGGATTAGCTTCCAGAGCCTGGTTTAAAGCTGCCTCATATTTTCAGCATCTCCTTGAAGAAAGGAACTTGTAGGACCTTTAGTGCCCTTTGAAAGAATAAATGCTAATTGTAGGATAAGCAGGAGTATTTCTGTGATAGTTTTGGTGTTTTGATAGAATTTGGTACTTCCTTCCTTCTTTCCTTTCTTGTTTCCTCTCCTTCATTTATTTAAAATTTAGAAGCAGTAGGGGTGCTTAAACTGGGGCAAGATCTGGAATTTTTTGAAAAATTCTGGGTTGCATAGATTAAAACTTCTGTTTATATGCAGATATTCTGTGCTGTCTCCTACTTAGGCCTACTGCAGATAACCAACATTTATCTATTTGTCTATTTTTAGTTGTCATGTCCATATCTTAGTTGGCAATAGTAGGAATAGTCTTTGTCATTTTCCCCAGAGAGAAGAGCAGTGGGAGATACCCTCTGAAGGGAGCTGCTCAAGGCCAGGCTTGGGATGTACATGCTGATTGCCATGGAATGAGCTGCTGCGGTTCCTACCTGTCCTGCAGCTAAAAGGCTTCAGGTTCTAGGATTGTCTGGCACCTGTTAGGAGTAGTAATTAATGGGGAAGAACTGACTCTTCCTCCCTGCTTTCACACACACCACAGAGATAGAAGTAACTTTTGGTTATTGTCCATGTTGAAAGTACGTTTGCTTTTTTAATACAATGAGTTAAAATCAACATTGGCAAGATTAAGAAGTACTTAGAAGTTGTATGAAATTGGCAGCTTGTCCTGAATGTTTGAGAGACTGTACAATGCTTTCCTGCTGACTCCACCGAAGACTGGCTGAGTGTTTCAGTCTTGTGCAAGAGGTTGGAGGCTGCTTTCCACCAAGTCTCACAGCCCATGGAGAGAGCTGAGTGAGCCTTTCAGTCTGGTGAACAGCTGCATGGTATTACAGTGATGCATACCACACATTCTTTGACTTCTAAATGCCTGTGCACCAAAACTGTTCCAACACATGACTGAGGTATGCAATTTCCAGTAGTGAATTTCTCAGTTTTCTCAAGAAAGTAGAAAAGAAATGTAACCATTTGCTTTTATGTTTGCTTTAGTTAAGCCCTACCTACTCATTCATCT
Organism: Poecile atricapillus; assembly: GCF_030490865.1. NCBI lineage: Eukaryota > Metazoa > Chordata > Aves > Passeriformes > Paridae > Poecile > Poecile atricapillus. The sequence goes on along the minus strand of NC_081252.1, from coordinate 66,979,113 downwards.
CACTTGATGTTTTTTGCAAGGATCCTCAGATTTCTTCCTTCCCTTGCAAAACTAGAAATAAAATGTTTCCTGTTAGAGTCAGTCAGCAATTAAGGTGCTTATATGAATTATAGACTCTATAAAGAAATTATTGTATTTTTATGTTGAATTTGTATCCACATGCACATGGACATACACTCTTTGCATTGGTTATATAAAGGTCACTGCATTTGGTTTTGGGATTTCCAAATTACTGACAGTTATTTACAGAAAAAATCCTTTGAGTTAAGCAGCCAGCTCACACACACACACACATTTACTTTCTTTGTTTCCATTCCAGTCAAAGGTTTGTAAAGCCTCTTAGGAGTTTAAGTAACTCTTGAAAAAGGTTATAAAAGAACAAAGTGGTCCAGAGGTACTCTTTATGTACAGAAATATTTGAGAAATCTTTTTTTGAGATCTGAGTGGCAACAGGGAGGTATAGGATTCTGCTGAATTATCAGCCCACGTAGTATATCATTGTACTTGAGACCTGAATGTCCTCTGCTATGTTGTGTCTATATCCTGCTTGCTTATGATGCATGGAATGCAAAGGTCGTGTTCCTGTAGATTCTCTGTACTCTGTTCAGGGAGGAGAAGTCAGCTCAAAGAAAAAGCTGAATTTCAAATAATTCCTGAATATATTGCACTCGGGATTTTTTTATCCTAGTACAATGTTCTCTGACTTTGGTATCTCCTGGAGAGGGGAAATAGGGCAAGACTACAAGCCAGCAGCAGAAAACTTCATATCTGTCAGGCTGTGTGATTAGTGTTGTAGTCTCCTAGATGGCCTCTGATCCTGAAGCCAGGTTGTGTTCATGTTTCTTTGGCTGAAGAATTCTTGATAGGTAAGATCTGAAGAGATGCAAATGTGGTACAGTGACAAATCAAGTTATGAAGATGCCTCTAACAGTGTTGTCTTGAATAGATTTAAGCAGAACTGACAGAGACCTAGATGTGACATAAATTGAGAATGACAAAAGTGTACGGACCAGAATATGTTTTTCCTAGAGAGGCTAGTTTACAGCTTGCTGGTTATACCTAATTTACTCAAATAGGTATTGTGGTTTGTGGTTCCTTTTTTTTTTTATCCTTTTTGTTTGAATCCCACAGCCCTTTGTCAAGTTGTCAAAAGTGTATCCATTGCTTAAGTGAAATGTGAGTATCCTGTTGGATATGACAGGGTATATGTTTGGAAAGTAATGGGGATGTAATCATTCTGGTCAAGATCAGCTCTGCTTCTTCGAGTAAAATTGAAAAAAATACATATGCAACTCAGAATTGGCTAGAGACATGCAGAAGTCAAACATGTGTCTAGATTAGGGGCTTGAGTCACAAGGAAAATAATGTACAAAACCCTACTGTAGGTTTAAGATTTGATATTGGAGTTTTCTAATATGCTTGGCTCTGGAGTGGCAGCTCTTTCTCAAGATCTATACACTAATTTAATTCCCCTTTTTGTCTGGTATTGAAGTTTTATTTCCCTGAAATTGCTGGTTACTTGGGTGGTCTTTCTTCTGATGTTTTAAGATATTTTTTTTTTCCCTGATGTGATTTATATTTGGACTGACAATTTATAAAATGTTCTGTGGAGCCCGTCTAGTCTTTTGTGTTGTTCATGTAGCCATGTGTCATGGAGCTCATAACTTGTTTGTTTATTTAGTGATTCTCATTCTAATTTTGCTTGGGGCTATTCTTAATGAATGGAAAGCAAATATCAGAATAGAGCAAAGGGTAAAGATCTGATGACAACCTGTGGAGTTGTGTTACGTTCTGTTAATTATAGACACATAGGACTTAGTCTAGGAAAATTTATACTATAATCCAGCAATATAACCAAATTATAATTTGTTGGTGTATAAAAAGCTCACTTGCTTAAAACTGGCTAAAAGTAGAATTAACTTAGTTCATTCTTTTGAAGACACTTTAAGTATCCCTTATACTTCCTGCATAGTGAAGTTTGACTTGTAAAATTTTAGGTGTCCATAAGAATAAAAGACCTGGGCAGCTGTTGAGAATAAGGTGCCTGTTTTGACATTCAGGGGGATTGTGATTGGATGATCCTTAAGGTCTCTTCCCACCCAAGCCATTCTATGATTCTAGGATACTGCTCTAACTGCCTGAATGTCATAAAATTAACATAAACTATTAGACAGCTATTGAATTTATACGTATGTTTGTGGGATTGTGTATGTGTGCTGACATGAATTTTTTTCTTTCTCTTCCCAGGAGAATATCTTGTTGACTTCTTTTCATGGCTTGCACTTAAAACTCTTTTGATTGCTACGTTATAAATATCTTCAGCTAAATATATTTCTAGTATTTCCAGGTGAAAACCATGAATATTTATGTTGTGCTTTCTTGCAGGGGCTGGTGTTTTTTTCCTCTCTTGCACTGAAGGGGAGCAGATCAGCTTCCTGTTCGACTGCATCGTCCGCGGCATCTCCCCGACCAAAGGCCCTTTTGGTTTGCGTCCAGTGCTCCCAGGTTAATACAGGAAGTATAGAGTAACCAAGTGAAGTGGGAACTTGTCATGTCTCGCACCCACTGCTGCTGCTGTAAGAGCAGCTTGCAGACACTGAGGGTGTGTGGAGTGCAAAGTGGTTTTCATTCTGAAATGTCACCCTACAGATTTATAAGCTGGATGTACCCAGTTTCCCCCTGCTGCTCTGGCTCATTCATATTTCTGGTGATATTGCTAACTCCAGCCATCTCTTACTTAACAGTACTAAAAATGGCAATTTGAATTGAAAGGAACACTAACTTTTAGTTTTAAACTTACACATTTAACTTGGATCCATGTCTGCATTGCTATTTTGATAGTTTAATGGAAACTATCTGTAGCATTTTGAGTTTATCCAAAACACAATGTTCCAAGTCTTTTCAGCCTTAGAAAACTTTGTCAAGCCTCCACATCACATTTATATTTTTCAGCTTGAGCTTTTTTCCTGATTCGTGAGGATTAAATTCATTCTCCTATTTTATGATAAATGCTGTATGTACTGCAATGTTCAAAGAGGAATTTGGATGGCATCGTAATAAAGCCTATTGTCTTTTGATTTCAGCAGATAAAATATGGTATTGAGTCAGAATGACTCTGTCAGACAGGACAAAAGTGGAGAAATGAGATTGCAGAAAATTGTCTATGGTTTGGTGGTGGAATACAGTAGGAATATGTTGCAAGAATGGTGAAGGATGAGCTGGGATTTGTGGAATACTTTGAGTTTGTGTGTTAGGCAGTTAACAAGTGTTCGACAGGGCTTTATTGCTGTTATAAGATTAAGATAATTGCAGGAAAGAAATGTGATGGAAAAGATTAGATCTTTAGATTATTAGATCGTTAGATTATGTGAAGCTTGTGTAAGTAAATTATGAAAAATTAGTTATTATTTAAAAAATAGTAAATGCAGTAAACACAAAGCTCAGTTCATGTTGTCTTTCTCATGGTTGTAAGGCAGAAGTAAATTAAATAATCTAGCAGAATAGTAGACAAAAAAGTCATTCTTGTGATGATATATGTTTGCATTCAATTAACTGGAGTGTTAAAGAAGCAAACAGAAAAAACCCAAAATCAGTGTTTATACTTAAAGCTTTGCTATTGGACACCTTTTTCTGCATATCTAAAACTATATGTGTGTGTATATATATATATACACACATATATACAATCTCTATATCGCTCATGTAACAAGAATTTCTGTCTGGAAAAATTAAGCCTACAAACAACTATTCTGTTGTCTTTTTTAAAAATTATTATTTTAAATTTTAATTTTATCACAATCTTTGAAGATTCATTTTTCAGAAGCACGTAGGAGTAAATCTGCTTTCACGTGTTACTTATGACTTCTGGTGTTTGTGGGTTGTTGTGCCACATACCACAATCTCTTCCCTCCTTCAGGAGCTCTGTCCTCACTGAGGTGCATGAAGTAGACGTGGAGTGTCCTAGGGAGTATTTGGTTTTTTTGTAAGAGAAGATCTTTTTCCTGAGGTATTTTCATTTCTCTTCTGTGCTTAAGGTACTTGCCATTAAAATCTCATCCACTTGACTTCATCTCGTTTCCCTGGACAGGAGAAGTGTTTTGTCAAGAGTTGTGCTCTTGTACTTGCAGAATCCTCTGCCTTTATTTGTCCAAGCTACCTTGAGCCCTCTAACATTCATCCTGTGTATTTCTACCTTTGCTTCTTCCAATTTCTTGTCCCTTCTTATGTACGCATTCCTTGAAAAAAAGAAAAAAAAATATGTTCTCCTTTATTTATTACTCCATGTGGAAGCTTGTACAGATCTGTTTAAGGCACATGCACATGTACAGTTCTTGTGATTCATCCATAAACCAATTTTCCTTATCAGGTATGTTGTTACCCAGAATGTACTGTATTTCTTGAAAAGGTCAAGTCTACCAGCTGCACACCATGTATGAAGTACTGAAATTCACTCAACCTTTGAAAGCATCAGTTTGTAAACAGATTAATTATCTGTACACTTCAGGTAACTAGATCAAAACTAGATCAAAGCTTGGGGATTCTACCAAGAAACCTCTTGTCTATGTAATTCATATTTGCTTCAATGCAGAATGCTACACAGCCTCAACTGCACTTTATGTATGCAATATTCTTCTTTTGTGCAATTTAAAAGCTTTTAGAGAAATACTCTCTTCACAGTTTGCTACTTGAATTCGGCATCTTGCCTTTGCCTGTACCTTTCCAACTTAAACATGAAATATGCTTGAAGCACTGTGGTATTTTCAAGCAAGGAAAATACACAAAGGGCTGATATACAGAGAAAGAATGTAATATGGTAAAAACAGTGACAGTGACACCAACACCCACAGCACAAATATAATCTATAGATGTTATGCAATCAATGTAGTCTGTCTTTGTAGAAAAGATGAATGAATGAAGCCAGTCGCTTAATGTGCAAACAGCTCAACAATATGGTTAAAAGGGTTGCTGAAATATTTATGTGTTAGCATGAAATTAGTAGGAGATGGTAGAGAATGGTTTGAAAGGAGTGAGAAATGACCAGTTTTCCTGCTTGCCATAGCGATTCTTAAATAAATGTAAAACAGCCAGTATCCAAATGGAATTTGTGAGCTGGATGTGAAAGGACTGTTTGCTCAAGGACAATATGCACATCTTCTTTTCAGGACTGTAGTTTTAAAAGCTGTGCCTTATTTCCTAAAATACCTGATGTTCTTATCACATGGCTATATGATTGCTGCACGTATTTTGTGATGTCAGCTATAAAATTTGCAGTGAAAATCCTGGGCAGTGGAACTCATAATCTTGATTTACCTTTGCAAAGTATCAAAATCTGGTCTAATCTCTCAGCAGACCAGCTTTGAGTAGCAGATTAGACTAGAGAACTCCTGAGATCTCATCCAACCTGAATTATTCTGAAATGTTTTGGAAATCAATCAAATTACTATTCTCACGATAAAAAATAATTATATTATGTGTACATCCAAAATAAATTGGAAAGTGAAAAGAACATTAATTTTATGGTTTATTACTTGTCATACTTCTTTTTGGAGTCCATTAATTTTTTGAAATTGTACCAAAATATTCCTATTGATGTCTCAAATAGCAGATTGGAGGTTTTGATTTGTTAAAAGCTGCATGATCAGGCCTCATAAAACCCCCCCAAAAGACATAGAAGATGGGAATGTGAAGGTCATGTAGGTATGGGTGCCTGTAGGTATTTTTAGGAAGAGTAATATTTTAAATAAAGGACACAAATGAGTAATGGCTTTGGATGGTTGTTTTTCCCAGCTACTAGTTGGAAGAGAACTGCTGTAACTGGCTACTAGCATGATGTCTTTTTTTCTCTTGAAGAGAAATTTAGAAAACAGTCCAGAGAATTTTACTTTCTGTCTTGACAGAAGTCTAGATATGGACTTAGTAATGAATCACTGATTGCATGGTTTGTAACCTATACTATATTGCATGCTTAATATTTGATAAATGTTTGTGTTGAACTCCTTTTTCTCACTAGCAAGATTTATGTTGAATGCCAAACCTGAGCACAGCAAAGGCCCAAGAGCCCATCAGTGATATCTTTGTTCAGTGGGCAGACCAGTACTCTCTCTATCTGATTATGTGACAGACTAGTCCTGCAGTCTGGAAGGATCCCAGGTGTAATGTTAAAAGTCTGGATGCTGTCTTTTAATTTTGGAAGCTTTTTCAGGCTGCTTTGTGACTGACTGGAGAGTGTGTAGTGCTGCTTGCTGAGGATCCATCTGATGCTCTTTCTTTTTGTTGAAGCTTGAGACACCTTTGGCCATTGCAAGACAGCTCTGTGGCTGCCTTCTGCAGTATCTGTGCCCAGTGGATCCTCCTCAAACTTTTAGGACATCTTTTCATTCCTCCAGACATCTTACAAGGTGTGGAAATGTTAGCAAGAAGGTGAGGGTCCAGGCCTGATTTACAAATGTGCCTACAGTTACACATGAAGAAGAAAAAGAGATTTCAGCCTATTTAATTTTGTTTAACGAAGTAATTAACCAATGTTGCATTTTAAAGATGCATGAAGCCAATTAGGTAGCTGCTGACTGAACTGGATACAATACATTTTTTCCTGACAGGTGCTTATTGAACAACCCCAGAGCTTTGAATTACTGTGACACTTTATTCGTATGTTACCAAAGTATTCAAAATCTCCCACGATGAACAGCTGATGTGGCTTTAATGAATACCCACCAACGTAATGTAAAAATAAAATCTCCAGCAGAGGCATTTTTAGTCCAGCTAAATTTGATGTAATCCATCCCCTTTGCCCCAAAGCAGTGTTTGAGATGATTCTGATGACTGCCTCACATAAAAGATTATTTTCCTCATAGCGAGGGATCCATATTTGATTGGAAAATGCTAAAAAATTTTATTAATTGAAGGGACTGAGTGAGTCACAGGACAGGATACATTTGTTAAGGGTTTGGGAAATTAAAGTACTAATACTAAAGAGCTGCTTTCGGATGTTGTGTGGGCAGAAGCTGTCGGAACTTCCTTGGACAGCTGTCTTGGTACCGGTCATGCTACTTCTGTCCCCCTGAGTTACTAATGTGGCAAATTGCCACAAAATTATTAGATGTTGTATGTTGGGCATGCAAAAGGCAGAGGATGATGCCAACAAATCCAACTTTATAGCATTATGGCCTAAAAAACTTATTAAAAAAAGGGTTATTACAACAGCGCTCATGGGAGGTCATAGGTTATGCACCCCAGTAAGATCCCTAAAGAGTGGCTGCCAGTGACTTCAGTCCACAGTCTGATCCTGTAGGAAAACCTCCTGATTAGAGCTTGATCATCTATAACCAAAAATACTGGTATAAGAATCTGTTACTTCTGGGGAATAGTCCTGTGTGTGTTTTCCATAGATGTCTGGCTTACTAGCAGAGAAGACTAAAGGTGAAATGAAGACTTAGGTAAGCCTCATAGATAATTACCTAAAACTTAGACTCTCAATATGTTTGTCAGGTTTTGAAGTTATTTCTTTAGGTATTTCTTAGATCTTGATGAGGAAGGTTCTTCTGCTCAATCTTCCACAAAACTGGGCAATGAGAGGTCGCAGCACGTAATTATGAACACAATTTTATACACGTTTTTATCCATAGGCAATCCTTAAGGGGAAGTTTAACCAAAAAATTATTAGGTCTATTGGACAGACTCTATGCCTAGAGGTTTCATGTTGTTGGGTGAAACTTGGTGTGTTCTATAGCTGTGAAGCTGATAGGGAATTTGGCTCCTGGGAGCAATTGAATGTGTGAAGTCCAAACTGTCTGACTTCAACTTCCCTCCTACCTCATGTATTTTATTGTAAGGCAATTTTACTAGATCAGTCATTTGACCAGTTTGTTTTTTTGTTTTTTTTGTTTTTTTTTTAATTGTATCTTTTGCTCTCTGTGAGAGGGACATCATTAACTTAAAAATCTAGTTGTTGTGTAGGTGCCCTAGTAATGTTCTGAAAATCTGCATTTGTCAAATAATCATATTCTGAGGAAAGTGAAAGGACCTCTCCTACTCACAGTTCTTTGGTGTGGGAAGGGTTGGTGTCTGTTTGCATCTTGGTTTGACCAATTTGCTGACCTGTTATGACAACTTTATACTCAAAGTGCTCGTAGAACATCTTCCTTGGACCTTTTTTGGACACAAGGCATTTAACTAGATAGAGCAGAGTAACTGGAGCAGAGGACATTAAAAAATAGCAGCTTGTAATGCTGTATGCTACTGAGCAGATCCTTGCATGGACCTGTCTGGGTTGCACCATAGGTGCTGGTGGCCAAATGTTGTGTTTTCCTTTGGCAGAGGTCCATATGGAAACCTTGGGGGTTTGTTTGAGTAAGCAGTTGTGCAGGTTTGAACTAGTCAATGGCTAATGAGAGCTGTCTTGCTGTGTAAATAGGAATGGACAACCAACAAAATAATCCACATCAAACATTCCTATTTTCTGTTCTTAAGCCTGAAGTGTGTCAAGCACTATCTGAGCTGGGAGACACAGAGGTCACAGACCCTGTTTGTCGTTGGTATTGTTGCCTTGTCCCTGTTAGAATGCCCGGTGTATGTTGTTGTAGATGGACTGTGCATATCTTGGTTTTGATGCTCATCTTACCCAGATTGCAGACTGCCAAAGATGGAAACCTTCTTGACATGAGAAAGAAGTTAGAAAGTTCAGCACTGTCATTTCTTTTCCTACCTAGGGCAGGTCAGAAAGTGAATATGGTTAGGGAGGAGAGATGTGGCAGTTTGTTTCTTGGGACAGTTGATAACGTAGGGAGCTCCCATGGAGCTTCAGCTGACCTGGCAGTGCTCCTTCCCCTGATTATGAGCTTGCTTTGACTGCTGTGTTGACAATATCAAAACCAAGTCTTTTAAAACTAAAAGACCTGGGGTGAAAATGAAACTTTTCTTTCATCTCTCCAACTGGTTTTTGTCCTACTAACTCAATCACAAGAATGTATAGCCTTTTTCATCTGTTTCTTCCCTCTTATTAAATGATTCAGTGTTTTTGTGGTGTGCTTCTACTGCCCAGTTGATCAGATAGACAAGAGCAGCAGTTGTGAGGAAGCTAATCTGTTTTCACTGTCATTGATTACTTTCTGTGTGTATTAATGAGAATTACTGAAGTTTCTGATGATGAACAAATTAGCAGACCATATCTTCTGCAACCACTGAACATGACACGCTCATCAGTGCTATTTGAAGGAATCCATAAGGTTTCTGTTTGGATAAGGCTTATGATTACTTCCAACATCTGATTTTATTGTTGTGCCTGCTGGAAAAAAAATGATTTAGAGGAAACTGGCCTGTTTCCCTGATGAGACTTCTTCCACATTCTGTTTAACTTTTGGTCTTTCTACTGTTTTTTTGGAATATAATGAGCCACCACCAGTGAAATAATCTCAGCTGGAATGGCAAACACACTAAAATGTATGGGGAAAATCCATGACAGTACATTTTAGAAGTGGCTTTTATAATCCTAACTTGTCTTGTATTAAACATGAAGATAGAACCACCAGATTGGTTATTTTTATCTCTGACATCTGAACTTAATGACCTTCTTAATACCCAACTTGAAAGCAAAGTCTTTGTAAATAGATGATCTGGATTGTAAGATGTCAGTTTAATTGCTGTGATTCTGGCTTTATGATGTAGATTTGGAAATTTCTTGGATGAAAAATTTGATCTTTCTGGATGTTAAAATTCCCAGCGAATCCAATGAATTCAGGACAGAATTTGTGTGGGTCAAATTAGCTTTCAAGTTCTTTAGACTTGCTGGATGTTAATTATTTCTGTAGCTGTTGACTTTGTGCTGTCCTCTTCAGTGTTCTGCCCCTGGTGGTAACTATTACAGACATTGGGTAAAATCTCTGAAAATCTTTGACACTTTTAATTTTAAATTACTTTGTCCAGGATGTGCTTGAAGTCAGGTTGTCCCATACATTTTTCCAATCAACATTTCAAGCATAAGAATGTATTTTTCTCTTTTCTTCTTTTTAAATTTATTTTTCATGTTACCTCCTTTATTGATTTATTTATTTTCTGTTTCTTTTTAAAGATCCAAGTACAAACCCAGCCTATTCAGAAGAAAGACTGGCTCATGAAGCTTTGCAATTAGAAAAGCGCTTGAGCTTGCTGTCCCATACAAGTCGCCAAGGTAGTGGAGGTAAGTACCTCTAATTAAATAAAAAAATGTTATGTTCCTTCCTGCCCAGGCTTTAAAAGTTATATGGCCTGTCTTATAAGATGTGGAGCTTACAAGAAAAATAATAGAGAAATGGTGAAAACGTTAGATTTGTTATGTTTCTTATGAGGCAGTTCTTTAACAGCATTGTCTGAAGTCCTTTGATGTAGATTGGAAGCTTTCAACTCAGCAGATTGAGTTTTGAATCAAACACTATTAACCCAGGAGGACCATTTAGGTTGCTGAGTCCTACTGAATTTTTGCATGTAAAACTCAAAAAGAATTGTCTACATCAAATCTGATATCTGCTAAAGTACCTTCATCAGTGCAGCCCATGTGATGGACACACTTGTATGGCTCACACATCAGGCTTACAGCAGACTTTTGCAGTAAAACATAGAACTCCTGTGCTTTGCTCTGCTCTCTGTACATGCCTTCTCTGGAGTTAGTAGTGTATCAAAGTCGAATTGGTGTCTAGCACTGGATTTGTAAAAAGGCCTGTGCTCTGAACTGCCATTTGAACTGTTTAATAGCTGAAGTTAGATCATCCAAACACCTGCTTTGCTCTTGATTCTAAAGCCTTCAAGCCTAAAAAATGTCCCTGTGCAGATCCTCAGGAGCTTAATTATGTGTTTATATACATGTCCATGGCTGCTTTGGCCTAGACACTGCTGGGTAATGTGGTTTGTGACTGTACTCCAGTGAGACTTCCTGAGGTTTTTCTTAATTAGCACATAACTACTAGGCTTAACTGAAAGGATAGAAAATGAGACTTGATAGATAAGCATGCCTATTTTTTTTTTTAAATTCAGTTCCTCTGCTCAGAAATCATGGCCCAACTTCATATACAGTTTCTGCCTTTTTTTTTACATTGGTTTTATTAAGAAAAAGAAAATAACATTGTGGACTGTGTGTGCTACAAGAAAATGGTTTTGTATTTATTTGATTTTGTATTTGTTTGTTTGTATGATGTTTGTATTTTGTCCTGGTGCCCTTTCCTGCCAATGTTTAATTTTTAAAAAATTCCTATTCTATCTTTGAAGGCAGTAATTACCTGTTAAAATGCCTTTCTTGCAACTGTAGTTGAGGAAAACAATCTTGCAATATAGGCATAAATGAATCACAGATAGACAGATATACAAAGGTATTTTTGTATATAGATATGTAAACATTTTCATAACAGCATTATTTTTATTTGTACTGTGATGTACAACTGTATTTTGGTACTGCAACCCAATTAACCATATGAAAGTAAAATATGTTTGAAAAGGGGAGAACTTGGTGCATAAACTTAAAAAATTTAGCCTTGAATGCATTATGTTCCACAGTGTGGTAGGGCTATGGCAAGGTAACATACCATTGCATTTTATTTTTCCCGTGGGGCTATGAGTTATTGCAGGAATTCTAGCTTTCTGACAGCAGTTCCACTTACAAAAAGCAGATGGAATCTCAAGGCCCTTTCTGTTTGTATGTACTTGCCATGCTTGAGTCTGTTGATTGTGTTTTAAACAGGTTGATGCGTTTCCTTCTTTTCTAGGAGATGATAGGAGTATTTCAAGCTCATCTTCAGATACCAGCCACTCGGATGTCAGTGTTGGGAGCAGGTTGACAGTGTGGCCTGAACAGTCTTCAGCCAGCACCTCTCAGGAGAGCCATGGGCTGGCAGCTGCAAAGGGCATTCACCTGGGAGAAGAAAAGACCCTTCCAGAAGGGGCACGTGGCACCGCTAAACCCCCTCCGAAGCCCCTCCGATCCAGACAGCTGCAGGAAATAGGTCGTCAGAGTTCTTCTGACAGTGGAATAGCTACTGGTAGTCATTCTTCCTACTCTGGAAGCTTCTCTTCCTATGCTGGGAGCCTAGACATTTGCCACGGTGATGAGTTTGGATCACTGCTAAGCTTGCCATTGAACTTTCCTTCGGATCAGAGTCTATGTACTTGTCCTCACAGTGAGTCCCAGAGAGCTGTGGGATCAGAGTACCAGGTTCCCAGCTCTCTCAGACACGTTTATGATATACCCAGGAGTGTGTTACAGGCAGCTTCTAAAGAAGTGCAACTGAAGAGTGCAGATTCCATGTTACCCAAGGACCAGGCCCTGCCTGCTCAAGGTGCCAGTGACCCAAAACTGCTACTTCCACACTTGGAAGCACGGAGGGGACCTGAGCACGGCCAGCACAGAGGAAGGCCTTCATCCTTACTCACAGAAAGCAGCAAGGACTCAAGTGATGAGACATATGTGGATTTTGTTTCAAGGTGGTCAGACACAAAACCACAAGGACAGGTGTCAGACTCCAAAAGTAGTGAGCTGTCACCACCTGGTGGGGCCTCAGCTGACCCCTGTGACACATGTAGCCCCCACCCTGGGATGACAAGAGCTCTTTTTTCATCTTGTCCAATCTGTGGTGGACTAAAGGTAAATACCTAACACTGAGCGGATGCTAACGAACCTTAGTTAATATAGCATGATTAATTTAAATTTATGTAAGTTGTAGGTCATAAGTAAAATAGTTTCCTTTATACTCTGAACAGGTAATAACTTTTTCTGTTGTTTATGCTGAAATGGAGAGGCTTAGCACATGGTTTCCTCAAAATCTGTGCCTAGTCAAGGAAACACTGAACAATATAGACCACAATCGTTACTTTTAAATCAGCCAATTTTGGCTTTGGGTACATGTAAGTGAAAGACAAAAGTTTTGCAGGCAATGGATTTGTCATATAATGGCAAGCAAGCATGGAAGACACTAACCTGTCTTGCTGCTGATATTTACAAAGAAAGAAGTCAAATGCTATGTGCTGCTCTTAAGGAGATCTGAGTGCGTACTTTTATGCTATTGATGTTTTTCTTTTCCTTGTCAATGTAGTTTGAACACACCTTGCACAAGAAGCCAGGTTAGACCCATTTCTCACTGGGGAAATACAAGATATTCAAGTCAGCATGGCAGTCCAGTAATGTGACTGGCCAATGACAGGTACTTCAGAGCAGGTACACAAAAACTCACTAGCAGTCTACAAACAGGACAGTTTTTTTGCAGGAAAATTTATTTTTGATCACCAGTCACATAATGACTTAATACCTAAATTGTGGAGGTTCACTTGTCTTTCCAAACACATTTGCCAGTATCTGTTGCTAAGACTTTGATGTTCTTATAAATTCTTTTTTGACCTGCTACATTCTTGTCTTTTTATGGCAGTAAGCTTTATACATTAATTATACATTGCATGAAAATGTATCTGATTTTATCCACGCTGGAGAAGATTTTTTTGAATGTGTTTGCTAAACTAGAAGAAGGTAAAGCTGCTTGTATTAGTGAGCTGTTGAAAGGCTGGAAAGGTTAGAGGGAGTTCTTAGGGAATGTGTGAAGCAAGGATTCAGCAAGAGAGACTTCTTCATGAGGAATCAAACACTGCCATTGAAGTGTGTGCATTTAATTAAATGTGAGATTACATAAACGACTGCTATGAAAAGGGCTTGAATGCCTAGTAGGTGATGAAAGAAAAATTAAAAGGTTATAAATGTGGATTGTTTTCTTCTCATGAGGTGTTTCATGCATTTCTGTCATTGAGTGCCTTTGCATATTTGCAAACTAGAAAGCTCTGTCTGCCTGGGACACTTGCGCAGCCCCATCACAGCACCTTGGATGTTCCTGTGTCATGTTCCTGTAGCACTTGGCAGGTAGGGAGGCCCTTGTGGGACAGACACATTTTCTAAGGCTGTGGTCAGTAGGATCAGTGATCTTCCAAGGCCATCCTTGCCAACCACTGGCACCACAGATCCTCCCGAGCCCTCCAGCCCAATTCTGGAAGCGTGGCTGCGGGCAGTGGGGTGCAGCCCTGTATCTGCCGTTGGTTTCCTGCGGCTGCTCCCTGTAGGTAGGGAGAATTTGGGAAAAATGACCAAGACTGATTTCTGGAAGGGCTCTGCTTTGGGATTAGAAAGCTCAAAGGTGGCTTTTTTATAGGCAGGGAGGAAAGAGGTAATTCAGGTACAATCAGCTCACGTGGTCTAAATGTTGTGATCTGAATTGTTGGTTTAGAGTGAGTATATCAGATCTTACCCTGGATATCTGTGGAAAATGGGAAGATGAAAGTGAGTATTGGGTATCTTCAAAATCATTAAAAGCTAAATTATGTCACTACAACTGCCTGTTGACCCCAATGACATAAATACCCACCTCTTTTATTGCAAAGTGCTGTCAGGTTTAATGGTGTTTCTAGCTGCCCTAATAAGATAACTTGGCAAGAATTTCAGATATTGTCTATACGTAAACAAATTCAGTGATAAACACTGGTGCAACCTTCTTACTGACTTTTGTTTTAACATGAGATATGCGCATCTGCTATTTTTTTTTTAAGAACCCATTTATAAGCAGTCACGAAAGAGGTCTCATTAAATGGGATGATTCATGGCTTTGTTTTTACTTTTGAAAGAAAAAATAACCCTTTGATGCACTCTCTTGAACTGTCAAGAATGAGTTATTTTAGCAGTATTTAATGGACGCTGTCTTTGGCATTTCTCCTGATGAGTACAGTAAAAGCCCAAATCCATAGACTGTAACTAAAAAATAATTATTGCACCTTTTACTTGGAACAGATGATATATGTTACGGTCAGGAAGAGTTGATTTATGCGTTGATGAAAACACCAGGTTATCATGTGTATTCAAATTTGTGTTCAAAAAAGGTGTGCCGGTGTTTGGAGTTCCTGTGCAATTTTGAGTTAAGCTGTTAATTAAATTGTGTTAATGGCTTTTAAATGCCTACTATTTAAAGTGACCCAAGTAGAGGAAAGCCTGCAGCAGTAATTAAGGCTATAAGCATTAGTTTGTTTTGTGCCCCATATGTAACCTTTGGCAAATGGAGGTTAGGTTTGGGCATGTTGCGTGTGCATGTTGGAGTTCAGCATGTGAAGAGTTGGAGAGAGGTTGCAGGATGAAGATGTGCATATGCAGGGGCCATGGTGGGGGTCCTGCCTGGGGCTGACTTGTTAAGAACCACCTGCTCCTCTAATGACAAGGATGATGATGAAAACAGGGAGGACAGGCCCTGGGAAAGTGGCAAGGCTCAAACAGAAAACAGGGAAAGGAAGCCTTTCTGTCACTCTGCATGAAAAATAGAACCAGCATGAAAAGAGTTACTAAATATTGCTTCTATTATTTGTATATTGTATTTCATATTAGACACTGGGGACTAAGAAACAAGCATGCAGGGTGATTTGCTTTCTGCTGTATGTAATTGTGCTGTGCTCAAGATGTCCTTTACAGACTTCCCAAGGTATGCCTTTGCTATGTAATTTGACCTAGTTGATTTCAGTGCTGTAGATGATTGCAGAGGTGAATTCATTGTCTATTGTAAGTATAATTTAAGCTCAGAATTGATTGTTACAATTTCTGAGTAAGCTGTAGAGATTTATTATTAGACTTTACTTATTAAATTTTTAACTACTTAACTAATACTAATTTGATGAATAGAATTTCATTGTATGCTTGTTGCTCTGTAACTTCCTTTGATGCTATAGTTTGAGAAATGTCAACTTTTTTTTATAGGGTGTTCCTTTTTTTTTTTTTACACCACCATTGTTTGTAAATTTTCTTAGAAGTCTGAAAAATAAAATTATTTTCCAACTGGTTTTGTCCTTTTCCATCTGACAAGTTCTGGGTTTCATTTTGCTTTGCTTTTTGTCCCCTGACCTTCTTCTTGCAAGCTGAATTAATATGGAGTGTTTATTGCTGTCTCTTCATGCTGCTTAGTGTTATATTCAAATCACTGTTGACAGCTCCAAATGTGCCTATTAGTAGGAATTACATTTATGTATGGCTAGCTCATGCTAAACTCATATTTGTGTCAGTGGGAGTTCTTATTTATGTAGAAATATAGTCACAAGTACTGCTTTGGTAGTTAACTTGCCATGATAGAGGGGAAAAGAGGTTGTCACTTTGTGTGTGGCTGTTGTCATCAATCTCTATTGATATTCAGCCACCTACTTAAGTTGATGATTTTAAAATACTGAGGCCTCTTTGGGGACAATATGGTCCCAAATTATGAGCTGATCTACTCAAATTATGAGGTGTACAATTCCTGCTACCACAGTGGCTCTGTGCCTCAAACTTTGAACCTCCCAGCATATCTGTAGTAAGTGAAAATATAGAAATGTTGTGGTCTTGCTGGATTAAAGGGATTTTGGCAGGCAGAGGGTTGCACAGCACTGAGGGGCTGAGAACACTACACAACATAGGGAGAGCTGCCACCTGCCTTGGGGGCACGTGGGCCTCAGTTTAAGTGAGGAGTTGGTTTGGCTAGGTGATAGGATATTTAACTCTTTTAGTCTGTCCTGTAGAAATTGCTTTATTTTGCATTACAGCTGCTCAGGAAGGCATGTGCATGCCTTACTGTCATCCTTGAGCAGGTTCTTTACTACCGTGTTTGACCGTGCAGCACCACATCTCCCTTTCAGAGCTGGTTAATCACCTGCAGCCTTGGGTGAGTGCAGAGTCCCTGTGTTCCAGAGAAGCTGTGAATATCTGTGTGTCCCTCGTGCACTCTAGACCAGGCAGAGAGCCTAAGCCTAGGGAGAAGCACAACTGATATGAGAAGGCAGAGAAGAGGCTTGAACTCTAGAGCATCCTACACTGAGGTCTCTTGCTGTCTTGCCTGGACTAATTTCACCAGGGTCATGAGCAGCCTGTCACTGGGTTGGGAATATAGCCTTAGTCTTCCAAATCCTGTACAAAACCCTTAACCCCAGAGTTAGCTGGTGTTTCTCCTTTCGTTGTAGATGTTGCTTTTGAAAGTGGTGAAAGAGAAGGCCTGTAAGGTGTTAACTTGCGTAGTGAAATCTGAGAAATGGCAGCTGCATGACTACATGGCCATATCTGTGTAACTGAGAATGTTTTAATTTTTCTTGGCTTTTAATCAAGTACTTTTCTAATGTAGTACTAAAACAGATACTAAAGAAATCACAATGTACTGTTAGCTACAACCTTAATTTAGCTATTTTTTTTTTCTGTTGGGAGTCATTACCTCTTCCCAGGAGACTGAAAACCTTATGTGTTTATCTTGTACTGTGTTTATTTCCATGCCTGCTCTGAGAGTGTAGGAACATGATTATTTGTAATTGCACATCTTTTACATCTCTTTTCAAAGATTTTTTTTTTTTACGGTATTGATGTGTGGTGCTGTAACATTTTATGCTTCCTCCCACCTTTAAAAAAGCTACAAGCTGTCTACATTCTCAGCTGAGAAGGATGCATTCGTCATCTTCTACAGCATTGTTGCTGCTTGTATTTCTGCTCTAATCTCAGAGCTCTGGGCAGTTGGGCAACAAACACCTAGTCAGAACTATAACAGGAACAGTTTGCACCTCAGAGGAACCTGGAAGTCAGTTGTCATTATTGACCCAAATTATTTGTTTGTGAGGTTTCTGTATCTGCGTCTTGCTGACTTGTTGCATGAATTAGAAAACTTGCTTTTGCGCTCTTTTCTTTCAAGATTTGGTTCCAGTTGTTTTTCTATGACTCCTGACTGTGATACATGAACCAGCAGTAAATGCATCTCTCAGTATGTGTCACCCCTAAATGAGGTGTCTGCACTGGACAATGATTTGGCTATCTGGCATTTTACTTACATTTACCATTATTGTAAATGTCTCTGAAAGCTCTGAAATTTTTCAGTAAAATAGTGTGGTTCTTCAGACTTTTCAGAGATTCAAAAACATCTTAAAGCCCGCCAATTTCCACACGGCATCTTTCTGAAATAGAAAAAAACAACCCCATGATCACTGCTGCTCTTGACAATGAAATGCAGTCATTTCTGGAGGTGGTTATGCTGACAAAAGCACCCAGTGCTGTGCAGATCAAAGATGAGCAAAAGTATGTTCTCCAGTTGAAGGTGACAGAGAAAAGTGGCATAAAACAGGCGGATTTAGTGTCAGGCTTAAAGCTACATTTGTTTTGTTTTCCTCTTTGCAGTTTTGGCCAGGAGCCCAAATCTATTGTAGATATGATCTTCATCCTCTTGGTCTCATCCCCCATCCAGGTCTGCTTATGCACTGTGCAGAGATATTGCTTCATGTCAGCTTCCAGGAAAGGAAGGATTTTTTTTCCTTCCCAGTTCCTCAGTGAACTCGTACAGTATTGTAATGCTTCTTGGCAGCAGGCTTCACTCACAGGTGATGAAGAAGAGACCCAGCTTCCTTTTCCATTGCTGTTGCTGGGAAGAGCTCATGTAAGTGACCCAGCTCTTCCAAAGGTGTGCATGGAGGAAGTGAAGGGGTAAGAATTTGGATTTGAGGTGTCACATGAGACATGCCAACCCTACCAGGGCAGTGCAGATCTGACTTGCTTTCAGCCCTGTAGGAGGTTACCTAAAAGACTGTACTCAAGGTACTCTCCATCTATCATGAAACAATCCTCACAACGTTTGTGCAAAGAATAAGTGTTTTAATCTAAATTTGGAATAATAAGAGTTGGCACTTATTGGGATCTGCCACTAAGGGGAACAGACAGCCTGTGGTCTGTAATGGGAAAAGAAATGCCTGCCACAGAAGCACTGGTAAGTGAAATAACAATGTCAAGAGAAGAAAGCATCTTTCCTTACATGAGGGAATGCAGACAATGTAACTCAACAGAATTTATTCTTCTGTACCAAACACAAGTGCTGCTGGATTGGTTTTCTGTCAGAGAGCCTTGGAGATTATTGATAAACCACAGTATGGATCTTCTATCCCAGTCAGAATGAACAAATGGGAAAATTGGCTTCCTCCCCTAAATACAGTCAGGCTGGGTAATAGCTTTTATTATTACTAATACCAATGGCTACTTCTTACTCTGTTGGGAGCTTTTCTGAAGAGAGAGAAGGAAATGTTTTGAAGGAGGAGTCATCTGACAATAAAAGCTGGAAAAGATTTTTCCCTTTGGAATGTAGGGTTTGTGGGGTTTCTGGTTTTGATCCAGATGTAAAGGAGTCTCTTCAGATTGCTTGGAATGTGGCCAAAATGAGAAAATGGAAGACTTTGTTTTTCTCTTTCTGTCTTTCCCCACCTCCCTCCTTAAATAGAAATCCATTTATGTATGGAGAAATTCAAAAGAATCCTACAAAGTGTTAACAGACACTTTCTGACTTCATTTTCTAAAAGGGAGAAAGTAAAATTCACCTGCAGAGGAAGGAAACACACAAAGGATGTAAGGAAAGCATAGATTACATGGAGCTGAATGAAGGGGAAGTGAATAACTTCAGTAGCAGGCCTGGATTAAGATTTTCAAGTTTGATTCCCATATGGTTTGTCTCCTTCTGGAAGATCATAAACAAAGCTACTTTCAAAAAAACCTCAATTCCTTGATTTGCATTTCTGAAAATGTTTGCAATGCCTGCCAACATTCTGTTTTTAAGGTTGTGCATTAAAAAGACTATGCAGGAAATATTTTGTTTTGATTAAGAGTCAGTGATATCAAAGTAATTGCATGGCTCAGAAGGAATTGGCGAGTGTCAGTAGGATAGCAATCATTTAGATGGGATGTCTGGAGGGCTGACAGCAGCTCACTGTGAGTAGATGAGAGGACTGAAAATAGATGCTCAGCAGGGGTGTGACCTTTCCTACTTTTTCAACCTTTTTTGACAGAGCCACTTAAAACTGGAAGCATGCAAATTAGAAGGGTGAAACCTGTTCCAACATTATGCAAACTGTGCTTAAGCTTGTCCACAACTCAGGACAAGACATAGGAGTGGAATTAGTTTTGGTAATTCAAGATTCCCAAAATACTTATTACTTCAAGATATCCATGGAAATACTTTCAGTCTGGCCAATAATATGTCAGCAGAATTAGAATGAGTTATAATTAGTTGTAATCAGACTATATCTGAAGGTATTGGTTGTGTTGGGGTGTAGGCAAATCCTTACTGTTTGTCATATTCGACCCTATTCCAACCTGCATCACTTTAGTCAGAAAGAGCAAATAATTTTTCCAGCTATTGCATTTATGAAATTAAATAATATGGTAACAACATCTTCATATGGGTCATACAATTTTGGCATTTGTTAGCATGAAAATATGTGGCAACACATCTACTGAATAGAAAATGGTTTACTACCTGCTCTATTGAACCTGCTCCATGGTTTCATTATGCTGAAACCAATTTGAGGAATGAATCACTGGAATACATTTATATATTCAGAACTGAATGAATGCTTCCCATAGGCAAAGAAGGTAGTATATGTGCATAAGCTATTCTGATACAAAAATGCCTACCAGTTTTCAGGCTGGACTGTTTTTAAAGTACCTTGAAATTTTATGTATTGCTTTATTATGCAAAGTTCTGAAAACTTCTGCTGAAAATGCCAAGGAACTTGTCTAGAGGAGAAAGGGGAAGGAATTCTTTAAAAGCACATAAGGAAGATAAGACTGTCAAATTTATCTATCATGCAATTTTATGGTTCTGACCAAAATGTCCCTCTGAGTTCAGCAGAAGCCTTGTCCAGACTGCATCTCCTTTCTTCTGACACTTCTAGAAGCAAGGCCACTGAAATCAGTGAAGCTAAAATGTTCACTTCATTACAGATTGGGGCTGCATGCAAATTAAAATAAATAAGAGGGATCTTTGATATTTAAAATAGGTAGATTTTGGACCCTGTCCCATAGTAGAAGAGTACAATTGACTGCTGTGGACCTCAGGGAATACAGAAAGAATCCATCCTGAAATCTGGTGTTCTTGCTCTGCCTGACTTAGTGTTGAATGCATTTGACAAACCTGCCCACTGTCCTATAAAGCTGCTTGTCTATAGCAGACAGACCCCTGGCAGGAGTTTGTGATGGCAAAGTGCTGTTTTGGACACTGTTTATTAAAGGAGGCTAGAAACTTGAGATTTAGACTGATGCAGGGATTTTGTGTTAGGGTTTTCTTGTGACCAGCTTACCTCACTCTATCTGTGGTATCTATATTTGTTTCCCGAGGCTGTTGTCTGATGGGTTGGTGTTTCTACAGGACTTTGAATCTTGAAAATTCTGTCCAAGTGCTAAAGATTATATTAAATGCAATGTTGTCCACATAGCAGTGAGAGAGACAGAAAGTTTGCCCTTTAAGACAACTATGGACAGAAAAAGAAGTCATTAATGAGAGTTGCTAAAGGAAAAAAATCAGCCTGCCAGGATGAAGCAGCTGCTCCAGAATTTTTTTTTAAAATGGTGGCAAGTCTATCACTAATTTTTGTAATTTCAACAAATTGTTGAAAGTGGTTTTCTATTTAATGAAAGACCACAAAGCAGTGGCACCGAATAAGCTTTTTCAAGAAAATTTTTTGTGTGTGAAATTGAGCTTGAAGAATGGTGTCTTTCAAGAACTGCAGTTACCAGATAAGAGTTATGAATGTGGGAGCCCTTACACTCAGTGGATTCAGAAAATCTGAGACTGAGGACATGGCAGTTGAAGATCAGTTCTTTCTAAGAATGGGATTAGCCTGAGGGCTGAGCGATTTTTTAGCATTTAGAAGGGAGCAGGGTATCAAGAACATGCTTGAGGATATGCCTGAACTTCAAGCCAATTTGTAACAACAGACTGAGGAAAATCCTATACTGGTATTATGTTTTCTTAATGTATTCTTTTCTAAAATCCTTATGGAGAGTCAGATTGCATAAAATAAAATCTTGACAATTTTTTTTTGGATGCAATGACCTTCCCCCCCCCCCCCTCCCCACTTTCTCTATTAGATCAAAAGCAATTTTGCCCAAACAGGGATCAGGTATAACTGAACTCTTCCCCCATAAGAGGTGTGAGAGCAGATGACTGCAAGGAACTTCTGGAGCAGTATTTTTGGTAGCAAATTGACCCAATTGAGTTCCCTTGGTTCAGGCTAAATTTTGAAATGTAGGAACTCCGGGTAAGAACCAAGGTGACACAGTGAAACCTCAATTACTTTACTTGACCAGCTGAGTAAAGCTTTTTTAAAGTGTGAAAAAAAGCTCTTTTTACAGTTGTACACAAGCTTTTCTATTCCATTCCTAAATGACACTGCAGAGGGAAGTACTTCCTTGCACTCCAACCATCCCTGCTAGTGTAACAACATTTTGTGCCTCGAAAAACTATCTTACTTCAGCCAGTAATTCAACCCCTGAGTTCAGGACAGAAGTGCAGGGAAAAAATGTTATGTGGACCTACTGCTGTTTTTCTCTCCACTCTGGTTCAGCTCCAGGGAATTTTGAAGTATCAATATAACAACACAAAAATTGTGTGTGTGTCAAAGTTAGACTGAACTTCCTCGGGTGGGATGAGGATGTTAAGGTCAAAATAAGTGTGATTAATATGATAAATGAAAGCCAGGATGGGGTGAGTGAATACCACTCATATATAGGGCTTCTAGGCCGCAGTAAAATGCCTTTGCTGCATGCAAGCTCTGCTTGTATGTCTTCTTGGAGTTATCTTTTATGTCATTCCATGTTTTTTTCCGAAAACAGGGTAGATGAAAGAAAGCAGACCTTGGGCCTTTCTCTGCAGAAGTTCAATCCCACAGGAGTCCAAAGTGTAGATGGAAAAGGGGTTTTAAAGTTGACTTTGTGCTCCTAAGTCCTGTCACATGAGGATATCGGGCTATTCGCAGGATGAAGTGCAGCAGCCAGCTGTCAGTCAACTAAAATGACTGTTTCAACAGCTGGGAATCAGTGGGACATGAACTCTGGCTGTGTTCCCTCTCCCCTAGCCACATCCTCTGCAGTAGTCTGGATTCTGTGGAATCCTCTGCTAATTCAATGCTGATTGGAAGCAATTTTGGATGTACTAGTAATTTGAGCCTGGAAAATATTAAGGAAATATAAACCTTTTCCAGATCTGGTTTATTAGAAGGACAGAGAAGTGCTAAGTGGGCTATATCAGGGTTAGTAACTGTATACTTGAATCCCCTGTAGCACAAGGAAAATATTTCCAGATGAAGTTTGCCGATTCATCTCATTCCTGGAGACACAAACTCAAGCGGAACACACGTGCTATAGAGATAACTACTGCAGGAGGCTTTGGAAAAAAAACTATGGATATAATTGTGCCTAATAATTTATTGCACTGCTCTCTGATATAGAAGCCTGGGAGCAGCCCCCCATGCATAGTTAAGTATCTGTATCCTTTGAAGCTGTGCAGCTTAATTACAGTTTCATTACTTTTGACAAACCATAATTTCAGTGATGGGCTGGGAATAAAGAAAAACACTTGTCTTAATTTTACTATTTTGAGCTTTTCCTCCCTTATTTGTCCTTCTACTTCCATCCATTTCTTTCTACTGATGATCACTGATTATCTTGTTAATAATTTTTTTCTGTAAGAAGTTGACTAACTTTAGCTCTAAATGTGAGGTTGAAAAAGGAGGAAAATGAATGTGAAGATCATATAGCAAGGCTTTCATTTTTATTCTTCACAGGCCCATAATTAAGCCCACTCTAGTTCTCTCTGTGTGGAACAGGCTGCACAGGTTATAACAAGGATTCTTTTCTCTGTGTCTTTATGTGGAATGGGCTGGAAGGAAGGAATCAAGTAACTAGTCTAATGTAAATTGGCATAGCTCCATCAGCTACAAGACAGGCACAAGTGTATTTTTAGTGCCAGCAGAAGCTAAGCTCACACTGTGGAACAACAGTCATTGGGGAAATAGAGGAAGAAAAAGACTTTTCTTAGGGCTTTCCCCAGGTGAATGTTTCAAAATGGTAATTAAAGTTTAACATAAACTTTCTCTATCTCTAAGAACCCACAGGGGCAGGTTTAATTTGTCTCTTAAAATCTGGGATTTCACTTTGCCAGCTTTTGAAATGTTTTCATTTGAGTCCTTCTCTATTTGCTGTCTGTCACTGCAGCTGTAGAGTTGTAGCTGAACTCTTTATTTGCTAAAAGGGATCCTTTTTCTTCCTGAATAGTTGACTTGGATTTTAAATCTTGTTGCAAGCAGAAAACTTGGGTAAAGGGGATTAAGGCACTTTTGTGTGTAAATTTTCCATGAATGGCTGCTTTGCTAACCACAAGAGAAGGCCACCTGAATCCTTTTGTGAGCACGTGTGTCCACAGGCCCATATGATAATAATGATGGTCCTTCTTTATCTGCAGCATCTCCAAGCTTCCTGCTCCACGGTACTTTTGTACTGACTGTGACTATCTTGAGATGGGTTAATGCTCTGGCTGAGAACTCTGTGGTTTCTATTGGGCTGTGCTGTTCTGAGAAAATGTACAGCAGTACTTCCCATTGGTCAGGTTTTCACAGGTGTTTCTGCAGAACTGAGGTGCTCAGTGGGGCACAGTCAGTCTTGTGAACTTTAAAATGCAAAGGGAGCTGTTGCATCCCATCTGTGAGCACCTTGCCTCTCCTGTTTGTGCCATGTGCTGAGCAAGAAGCATGAGCTGAGAACCACACGCTGATGATTTGCACAGTAATCAAATCTGCTGCTTTTCATACCTGTTTGGGCCCATCTGAGCCTCACTTTCAGTGTTAGGGGAGTTTTGCTGGAGCCTCTGCCTTATGTGGTTTCCTTGGGTGCAGAATGAGTGGAAATTAACAGATCTGTTGTACAAGAAAACTCAGAATATCAAATGTGGGGAGACAGTGTATTCTAAATAACAAATGTTCTTGCAGAAGTGTAATACTACCCCCTGTTGGAATTTGGAATATATGAAACAAGCCAGAATACATGGAATTGAAGCCTCTTACTTTGTGCATATTACTTTGTTTCCGTTGCATTTGACAAGACTTTTGAAGTGCTAGTCTCTCTAAAAAAAAGTATTTTTTAACATAAATAGGAAAGTTATTTTCCTTCCAGTTGTCTACACTGAATTGAATTTAAAATATTCTTTCATGGTAAAATACAGCTGCAGGCACAGATGCCTGTCATTTTACTGTCTTTCTATAAGAATACAAATGTATAACATGTTAATGTTGATTTTTATTCTTCACAAACGTCTCTTCATAAGGGCCTTGCAACTTCTAAAAGAGAAATGCAGACTCTGTTTGGATGGCTAAAGCTATAGTGTTTTCTGTGATTCAGCTGCAAGCTGAGGAAGAGCACTTGTGCTCACCTGTGGAAATGGGACTGGCTGAAGCAGTGCTGTGGGTGCACTGCTGGACCCACATCTGGAAAAGTGTGTTTGAACTCTTGAGCATGAGCATTGCAGCAGGAGTTTCTGTCTGTGCCTTAGGAGAGGTGGCTTAACAGGAGCTGAGGTGAACAGGGCTCTGGAAAGGGGAAAAGGGACTTTAATGTTTCTGTGAAAACATCTCTAAAAAGCTGACAACACTGTTTTGAATTGGAAAATCTGCAGTGTATCTTAGTGCTTAAATTAAAAATTGTTCCTTTCCATAAAACTGCAGAACATCATCCACTACTGTAAATCAGGACAGCTCAGCTGAGGAGTTGGGGGGAACAATGTAGATGATTCCAATTACCTGGAACAATTGGTTGTCTTTATTTTGGCCCTAAGAATTTATGACATACTGAACTTCAGATTATATTGGGTTATTTACCTTCATTCTCACAATTGGAGAGAAAGCACTTATCATTTCTGAGCTGAGTGTGGTTTATTTTAATGGCAATTGTGTAAGGAGTCTTTAATGCCCTGAATGGTAGAAGGATTATTATGAGATACCTGGTGAAAGATGAGGCAGTGAAGGCTGATGTTAATGCATTGTATTATGTACCTAGCATCAATTCACAGGTGTATTTGTTTAGGGCTCTGTGCTCTGGAATCAGGAGATGCTATGACCCCACTGTTGAGTTTAAGGAATATATCCTGTGACATTTGCATATGGTGTTTTTATTTTTCATGAACAATCGTTTTTAGTTCCTGTCTTCTAACTCCTCCAACATTCTGGCTGTGTTTATCAAATATACTGGATTAAAATTGGTTTCAGAGGCATTTTGCTACGTCTGGTGTAGCCATTTCCTCTGGTTGGTGGAATTCTTCAGCCTAGTCCTGGCTCCTGTGAAAAATCCTCCTGTATCATGGACCACGAGTGAAGTGTTCTCTGACTGTACTTCAGTGTCTTTGTCCTGTGAGGTCTCTTCAGAATCTTAGATGAGCTCATCTCTTCAGCAATATTCACAACCATTGGTGTCCATCTTTCCATTTGAGTTTCTTATACAGCTCTCCCTAGAGGGTTTTCTACTGCAGTCTCTCTCTGCAGATTGTCACTATATGTATCCCTACAAAATCTCTATGAAGTAATGAAATGCTGTATAGAAACCAGTGCTTCTGAATTTTACCTGAGGTTAAAGAGGAGAGACCCTCAAATTCACTGAAGTATTAAATAAGTTTTTTTGATCTAGAGCCCAGAGTACCAGTCTGAGGAACCACAAGAAACTCAAACCGTATGAAATTAGTAAGAAATGGTAAGACAAACCCAAACACTCAGTTTGTTGGAGGTGTCAGAGTGTTTTTATTTTATTTATGTACTTGCAGTTTTGGACATGTCTCTGTAATCACAAGGTGTCTGGCTGATGTTGGTATTAGGACAATTTAAGAGGGTTTGGTGTTGTGTGCCTTCAGACTTTGATATCAACTTGGAGTGAGGGTTTCTGCTTTGGGCAGCTGTACATTCTCCAGAATTATATTTTTGTCTAGCAAGTATGCAAGCTTGGCTTGTAGCAATGCCTGGAGACAGACACAAACAGACACAAAAGACTGATGTGTCTACACCAGGTATTTTATGTGCCTTGGATGGTATTGCACAGCTGCTTCCTCTAGAATTCTGTCTGAATACTTCTGTGCATAATGAGACGTGTGTATGATGTTAAAAGGGTGTTGTTTAGGTTGCAAAGTTAAGCTCCTCATTGTTGAATTGACAGATTTATTGTTGCTCATGCTGACTTGATTGTCCCCACACGTGTCTCTCGTGCAGTGAATGGACACATGTCCCCTGGAAAAACTGGTATGTGACTGTGTAATTGCATTGCAGGCCAGTTGTTCAGCACACTCCTAGTGTGATGTCCAGTGTGTAGTAACTCTAGGTCTGGTTTTGAAAAGCAAAGGACAAGAGCAAATCATGCACCCTGTTTCTGCGTCAGTTTCCCTGTGAGCTGATAGATTATCAGTAGCAGGGCTTGAAATTTGACCCCTCAGTGTTGCAACTGAGACTCCACCATCAGAATTTCTGCTGCCTGGCAGATGGACCCAACTTTTGTGGTAGGGAACTCAGCCCAGCTGTTCTTTCTCTCCCATGAGTGTGCTGCAGGCAAGTTGTGTCATTTTTGGAGGTAATTGTCACGTTCTGATGTTAATGGTTGTGTTCTGCGCTGTGTGACCTGTGGCTCCTGGCTGCAGGCAGCTGGGAAGCCCAGAGCAAGGAGCAGGAGATGCCTCTCAGCAGAAGCATACATGAATCACAACTCTGTCAAAAATGTGTGAGAGAGAAGATAGCCACAAATCTGGACTAGAATTAAGCAATACTTTTGGTTGTTTCTCACCTCTTGTTTTTTAAATAAGACCTGTAACTTGTAGAAGAGCAGAGCTTGATTATCCCACAGGGGTGTATTTTAAGGGGCATATTTTAATGTGGCACAGCCCATGGCTTGCCAGTGCCACTGAAATTGCCAGCTTCATGCCTCATAAAATAGCTGATGTTTGGGCTTGGCTGAGCAAGTGGAGATGCTTCTGAACTGACTTCAGCAATCTTTCTGTAGGGCGGCAGTTGGCTTGCGACAGATGAAGCTGAGTAATCAGGAGTTTGTGGCTGAAATTGGAGCCCTGCACCTGAAACAGGCTATGGGCAGGAGTTTCTTTCATTTGGAGTTATTAGGAAGAATTATAGAGTTTAAAAATTTTATATCTTATGTTCTGAACCTGATCAACTGCTGGGTGAAACAGCCCATCAAGGCAGATGACATTTAAAGGCCATGTGCCTTTATTTGTTGACCTTTCCTGGGAACTTTGTTTTTCTTGTGGCAGCCTAAGCATTCAAGCTTTAAACTTTACTGTGATTTAGAATAAGAGAATAAGTCATAATCTTTAATCCTTACAAGAAAAGTACTTTAGCTGTCTGTTTCACTAGGGTCTGGTTCATTTTGCTGAAATATCTGAGCTTTGCAGAACTTAGGACATACTTTTGCTCTTCCATTTTCTAAAAGCACTTTAAACTTTTCTTTCTGATGCTGATTTCAAAATCTTCTTACAGAATCTCTCATTAGCCCTTTGCTCCTTTTAAAAGTTTCTGATAGTTCAAGTTTATTGTAATACACTATATGATGTGACTGTAATCTGCTGCCTCCCTCTACACACGAACTATGTGAAGCAGTCAGAGGCTTGTGCCACCAGCTACACACAGCAGGCAGGAGAGTGCTCGTTGTTGCTTCACAGCTCCTGCTTTTCAGGGACTCAGGGATTTTGAGTCAAGATTTTCATGGTTCTCTCTTGAAAAACTGAATATTTTGCATAGCCTTGATACTACATAATAGCTTTAAAATAATGGAAGGGAGAGGAGAAAAAACAATCTAGATCATCTCCTCTGTGAAAATTAAGCATTTGACCAATGTGGCAATCAAGCCTCTGTTTATGAGTGCATTTTTGGTATGTGAAGAATAAAAATCTCACAGTGCAAATATTTGCTTCTATTACTGTCAAATACAAAGTCCTGTTTCATAACAAGAAGAATCTGGGAGACTCTCATTTATGTTGAACCCTTCTTCTTCCAGTCTTGAGAACACAGACTGGGACAAAACTTCATATATGTGCTTAGGCTAAAGCAAATGAGACCTGAAAAGCACAGAATATTTTGAGCTGGAAGAGACCTTTAGAGGTCACCTGGTTTAACCCTCTGTGAGTCCCTACCAGTGAGAAGGGACACTTTCACTATGTCATGTTCCTCAGAGCCCCATACAGCCTAATCTTGAATGTTTTCAGGGATGGAGCATCCACAATTTCTCTGGGTGACTGTGCCAGTGTTTCACCACCCTTATAGTAAAAAATTTATTCCTTATATCCAGTCTAAATCTATACTCTTTTATTTTAAAACCATTACCCTTTGTCCTATCACAACACAGTCTGCCAAAATCTCTGTTGCCACCTTTCTTACAATGCCCTGTAAGTACTGAAGGGCTCCAAGGCTTCCCTGGAGCCTTCTCTCCAGGCTGGACAAGCCCAGCTCTCTCAGCCTTTCCTCAAAGGAGCGCTGCTCCAGCCCTCCCATCATTTTCTGTCCAACCTCTGGACCTGCTCCAAGAGGTTCATCTTTCCTGTGCTGAGAATGCTAACTCTCAGTAGGCACAGAATAATGGAGCTATAAAAAGCTGCCAAACTTAGATGAGCTGAAAGAAAAGCTTTATTTCTAAAGATACACAAAGGGAATTACATAAGCTGTGGCTGATGAGGTGTGTCTGAAATGTTGACACAGTTATCAGGTGACTGGCATTTCTTTCCTCTTGCCAGTGATGATGGAGCCCGGCTCCGCATTCAAACCTACAGAAGCTAATCTGCTTTTTCTTGGAAGTCTAGGTTACTCTTTTTAGGAGGTAAATAGGAAACAAAAATATTTTGGCTCAGTGAAAATGCTTGGTTAATATTGATCAGCTATCCATCATAGCCAATAACGGGAAGAATTAGTTTTAAGACAATATTTTCCTTCTTTTGTTTCTATCCACCTAACTTGCATGTTTCTGACACCTTTTTACGCCACAGAGGTGAGCTTGCAAAGCTGTTCTGGTGCTTTTTGTCACTATGAATCTGGCAAAACTTCTGTAGCCAGGGAACTGTGCAGTACAGTATCTTTGCTCCTTGCTGTGGAGCTTATATTAGATGATCTGGACTTTTTGGGTTGGTCTTGGACCCAAAGATTAAAACTCCCATAAGCAGCACCAGAGCAGGATTAGGTATGTAATCACTGAAAAGTTGTACAGAGACTGGTAGGCCTGCTCCTCTTTGTATGGGACAATATTTTTAACTGCTGATTTTTATTTTTTTTTTTAAATGAGAACTGGTGTGATCAATCACATATTTTTTGAAATTTAAAGCAAGTGAAAGTTTGAATATAAAAAAATGAAACCTTAATAGGAAAAAAAAAAAAAGGTCAGAGGATGGTAAAGATATTCCAAATATACACAGAAGGAGGAAAAGAAAATCCCATTTTGATTGTGAAAAGGGTTATGTGCCATGGTGGTTATTTGTACACGCAGAAAGAAATGCCAGGCTTAAATTTTATTTAGCTTTTTAGGCCAACTGAGCTAATGTATGAATGGCGATCCAGCATATCAAACCAGTGGCTTCTCCAAACACTTATCATTGAACTCTACCCAAGATATTTGGAAGCAGAACATAAAAAGTGAATGTCATCTGAGAGCAGCCAGATCAGTAGCAGAGCTAAAATAGCCCTGGCCATGCAGCTCCTGGTGTGTGATGCACGGATGGTGAATATCTGCTTACGGTGGGTGTTGTGCTGCAGCCAGTGCCATGCACCACAGACCCCAGCACTCAGCTCCTGGGCCACAGATGAAAGTTTTTATGTTAGAAGGATATTTCACTTATATTTATGAGTAATACTACAAGGCCTTAGATAATCACGTTAGTTTTTGTCTGAGTATTGTAGCAGGCGTAACAAAAGCATATGATTTGAGTGAGGTCACTTACCCCTTTTCTCCTTTGATATAATCAGAGGGTGGGTTGAGATCTGCTTGATGCTCTGCATTTGAAAACCATTCACTTACATTTGTACATGGTGACATAATAATTTTAAAAAGTTCTCCTACAGGCAAAAGCATGTTTTGCTGTGTTTTGTAGAATTATAAAAGGTAGCTTTTACATGTCTCTGTTGTTCTTTCTGCTGAGTTGCCTTTGCAGTTGCCACTGTTAGAGAAGTCTCTGCTTTACAGAGGATTGCAGCAGGAGGCCTCAGAGTTGCAGAAACAATAAAACATGATATATTGAAAAGGACACTGCTTTTGTTTTTTTTTTTTATTATCTCAGGCTCATTTCTTTATCCAATCAAAGCTGATTCTTGTAGTTATTTGTTGTCTTTCCTATAATTTAAATGATCTTTAACTGTGTCCCAGATCTAATATAATTTCACACATCAAGCTTCTGTTGGCATTTTTGCATCTTTGTCAAGTATAAGCTAATGCTTTCTGAAATGCTTTGGGATGTTTTTTCTCTTTCAAAAATGAAATTTTGGCCACATTTCTGATTTCCTCCTCTTCCTTCTACTTTTGTATTCTTCCTGCATTTTGTCAAGTTTTTACTTCTTGTAAAGATTTTTCATTCTAAAATTTTCTGTTTTCTTTAGGGAACAGCAGTATTACAGTCTGGAGTCTTACCAGCTATATCAGGTAGGAGTCTTTTAGTTATTTGCTTTATTTAACAATGATGTTTAAGTCTCAAATTGTGATAAGAAGAACAGAATATTTGTGGAAGCAGAACTAAATACTATATTGAGAGTTGTCCTGTTCGTGGTTGGTTTTGTTGCTGCAATTCATGTATGGCAGTTATGAAATACATTGTAATCTGTAGTAACCTTGGCTGAAAAGATGAATATATTTGTTTTTCTCTTTCTTTTGTTAATTTGAAGAGGTTCAAAGTTGTCAGATTCTTTAAAAAGCTGTTTAGTGCCTTTTCTACTTACTTATTCAAAGAACACCAAGAAATTTTTCTTTTTAGGCGATATTAGCACCAAAGGCAAACTTGATTATGTGTTCAGTGTGTATAGACAGTTTCCTAAATAACACAAAATCAGAGGAATGAATCTTTACTAGAAGCAACTTGGAAATGCTTCTCTCATGTCAGTGAAATTATTGATTGACCAACAAAATCACTAATGAGAGGACACTGAGTATCTGGCCTGGAAAGATTATTTTGGCAAAGGCACTGACCATCCTTGCATTGTAAACTTCTCTATCAGTAGAATGTGTTGGTCACTGAGTTCCCTGTCAAACTGGTCTGGCACCTTTGAATTATCATTTTACTTCAAAGAAAACATTTCATAAGCATTTGCGTAGTTTCTCTCCATCTTAGACCTTAGAGAGAACCTGTGCAAAGAATTTAGTTAGTATCTTAAATGCCTTTCCATTCCTTAAATAGTTTACCTGCTAATTCATCAAAATTAAATTTCATAGGATACCCACCTCCAACAGGCGTGGAACAGCTCTTTGTGGTTGGGTTTCTTTACTCCATTAAAAACCTTGGCAAATACATAAAGCAGCATAGCTGATGGATACTTGTGTTAACAAATCCAGTAAGATACTCAGGATCAGAAGGTGTCTCTGGGGAAGGTTAAAAGTAACTCGCTTCCTTTGTCTGTCTTAGCAGGAGAAAATCCAGAAGCATTTAGCAGATCTTGTTGCTAGTTATTCCACTCAAGTCAGTGGAATTATGTTTGATTTATAGAGGTGTAAGTAGAAGCCCAAATTGGGTCATTAATTTTATCTTTCTCTCTCATACTCAAGTCTGTAGTCCTCCACTCAAACCAAGGAAAGCAGAGCACTTATGATTAAAGTGTGTGTAAATACAGGGAAACTTCTGCTGCATGTGGTGGGCAGAATGTTATTTCTGTATTAATTTCAGTGTCAAGTTAATTTTGGATGCAAACAACATCTGACAAAAAACTTAATCTCACACTATTCATGCATATGAGGGAGTTAGCTGTTTTGATAAAACCTATCATGAAGCAAATTGGAACTGCAGAAATACAGAGCAGATTTTTGTATCAACTGAAAGAGAAGCTGCAAGACTGAAGAAGTTTGAGCAGGTGTGTTTTATTGTCTGGTACACTGGGAAAATATAGTTTTTGGAAAGAACTCTTGCAGGAATAAGTGTAAATGCTTAAGACAAATGCAGCATCTAAAGCCAGTGACTGAAGCTTTCTTTGTGGGGTTTCACCTCTCAAATACTCCAATATACCAGTACAATTTTATTCTTCAATATTAAAACTATTTTTCAGAATACAAAAGGAGCTGAAGTTTTCTGTGTCATTGCATTTTTATTGTCCTTAGATATTTAATTTAAATATTATTATTAATATTATTATTATTTCTTCATATTAAAGTTTTGTCTTTCATATGTATGAAGTTTTAAGTATAATTGGACCTGTCATTTCAAAGCTTTCATAATATTCTGTAGCATTTGAATATTTAATCCAAGCTGAAGGTCCCAGGGTGCTGTTCACTTACAAACATATTTCTTTTTAATCATCTTTTCATTCAAATGCACTGTAGAATGCAAACCAATTCCTTCCTGGGCTACAGGTGTCCACAGGTTCTATGCAATGTTTTTGCTCTTGAATGTCTCAATTCTGTAGCAAGATACAGAATTAAACAGTCACAGATCAATTGTTTGTGTATTTTTCAGTTTGTTGGAAGGGAAAGTGGGTATTCTCTTTCTCCTTTTAGTTAGATATGCTCAGCAACAGACTCAGCAACTTTAGAAAACTGTGTTTCATTCTAACAGCAAACAGAAAAGTGTTCTAAATATGGCAACAATTCTACGTTGTATTACTAGATGGAAAAAACCAAGTTGGGGTGAATCATTTAATTCTGGTTTAAATAATTTGGTTGCCTTTGTTATAAATAACTTTGTAAATATTGATTAGAAAGAGAGACTGAATTAAATTACTTGAGTTTGTAGGAGGAAAATGTTCCCATTGTTATCATAGTTTTGTATTACAGATAAAGGTAAGGGATTCTTTGGAGTTGCATGATGTGTGGATGTGTGCTCTCAAGTATAATAGACCACATTCATAGTTATGATGGACCTCAAAATACCATGACAAGATAGAGGTTCAAAAATATGATTCAGATTTCCTGAGGCTGCTGGATTCTGGGGACACCTCAGTTTAGTACATTTTGTGTGAACAGTTCTCATGGGACCCATAGAGAGACTCTCATGGCTGCTTAAAAAATCCTGTAGCTTGATCTGGTGGTTGCAATTTCAGAGATGTAGGTCTTTTTCTCAGGAACTGCTTATGTGCTTTGAGTTAAGGGATCATGAATAAGATCCACATTCAGTGCTGAGAGGTGAAATAATAGACTGCTCATTCCTTCACAGAATGGTGAGCTGAAGAGCTTGTCATTATCTTCATTATCTTTGTGGCACTATAAACCAAAGTGTTGGAAAAATAGGAATGAAGCAGTTCTCTAGCAAGAGTCTCTGCTCTGAGATTTAAATGCTCTTCTGTGTATGTCTAAGAGATGTTTGTTTAGTTCTGCAGTGAGAATCCTTAATTCACCTTGAATCATCTAAAATCCTCTGCTAGTCTTACATTTACAATATATTTCCTAGCAGTTGTTTCTCATTGTAATTTAAGCCTCTTACTTAAATTCTGCTCTCCTTTCTATTCTATTGCAACACCTTAGGTAAGGAACCTGCAGCTCTTACTCATGAGGGTGAATGATTTCCTTCAAAATATTTGTATTTTCTCATTTGAGTAGAACTCTGTCACAGCAGTCTTCTTTTATGAATGATGTTTAAGTCATGAGGCTGTTTTGTGTGGAGGGGAAATGCCACTATTTTTGTCCTTAGGGAAATGCCACTATTTCTGTCCTTAGCTGCCAACCCCTTCCAAATGAGCTGAGCAGCCTGAATCCCAAGACTCCTATTTAGAGAAGGGAAGCTGGTAGCTGGAATAGCTTTCAGAAGTGCTTAGGGACACTGCAGTCCCTGGAGAAGGCATTTCATGCCAGCTCTCTGCACCATATTTCAGAAACTTTCATCCTTTCCACATTCCCACAGGGGAACTGGTTGCCTGGGCATTCCCATGAGCCAGGCCCAGCCCTGAGTATTTCAACACTCAAATTAAACTTTCCTGGGGGGAGGTCTGATCTCCCTGTGCCTCTGTGCCATGGTCTCTGGCTTTGCAAAAGCCAGAATTGAATGTTGTATTGGGCAAGTAAAGAATATGCTCCCAGGGAAGCAGTGCACTTTCCACATTGCTTTTTGACTTGTAAATTGTCTCTCTTCTTTTCCATTTCCCCCTTTATTCCACAGGAGCAAATCCTTCAGCATTGCAACAGACACTCTTGCTCTCTGACAGCCTCAGCTTGCAATACAAAACCTACACAATGCTTGTTGGGAAATCTTCTGAGGGGATGAATTAAGGGAAAAACATAAAGCAATGCTGTGGATTGGAATTCAGCTAAAATATCACCTGAATGCTGATTATGAACTATGTATCTCTGTTAAATTTTTCTTAGGTAGAGAGGGACTCCAGGCAGGCAGACAAGAAGAAAGAATAAAATTAAATATATAACAGGTGCTGAAAATGAAGTCAGCTGTCTGACAGCTTAGCTTTTCTGATGGAATACTAGGTGCTTTTTTGTGCATGTTAAAATATTTTTATTGCATACCTATGCAGCATGATACTTTTATTCCAAGCTTAGGCGTCAGCTTTTAAGGAATTAATTCAGAGCAATGAGAAGGAGGAATCTGGGCCATACTGTGGTGGTTATTATTGCTTAGGTTGAAAACAATTTACAATTCTCACTTTTTTCAGTATTTATGCTGTCAGCTCTTCACATGTAGGAAGATCAAGTGCACTCTGATATTTTTGTTGAGCCAGTAAAGGACTGTATGTTGAGTAGTGTCCACAATAGGTATGTGATGTCATACCTTATAGGGCTAAACTCTGTAATAGAAAAGCATCATTCTAATGAAAAACTGATTAATTAAAGCCTGCCATAATATGACATGCTCTTTCTTGGTTCTGCTTTATTCTACAAGTCCACTCAAAATATTTCTATGAGGGAAGAAAAATAGGAGCTCAGGAAAAGTAAGCTGATTAAAATGCATATTGCATTTACAAGCTATAAGTTTGCCTTGGTGACTGTCTGAAGTAAAAGGGGCCATTTTCCAGGGGGGAAAGAAAACTGTGGTGAAACCATGCCAGTGAATGACCCAATTCTGCTGCTTCATCCTCTGGGCTGAGCAGATCCAGCAGGTTCCTGTTCTCTGCATAGGGGGTGACAGAAATTGATGAGAAAGTGACACAGTAACCCTCTAGTCCTGTCCTTTATTTATTCATTATTTGCTTCCCCATGCCTTCTCTGACACTGAAATCTGGGAAAATTACATATCCCAACCTTCTAGAACACAAAGATGAGGACCTTATTTCAATTTTTTTTTAAAAAAAAATTGATTTTGTGTGTGACCTTCATCCCTGGCCATTGTAGGTCCTGACCTTCACGTGTATCAAGATCTTTGAATTAAATGTATTCAAAGCATCTTTAAAGGTGTATTTAAAAAAAACCCAAAACAACAAAACCCCCCCAAAAAACCCCAGGAAACTGAATTTCCTGGCACAGGAAAATGATAATAATTCTAGTTTAATACTTTTGCATTTTTAAGGATAGGAGGCTGGGCTGGAATGGCCCACAGCATGGGAAGATGAATAATAGCTAGAGGTAGTTAGATCCTCTGTTATTTTTTTGCACAGACTAAATAGACATTTTTGAGGAGCAATATTTGAACAGAGTGCTTGAATGCACTTCTAATTTTGAGAGATTCTACCACTTTTAAAGTTGTCTGTTAGAGAGAGAAGACATTGCTCAACATGGAGAAATCTCTAGAGCAAGTAAGCATTCTTAAGAATCCCCTTCAGCTTTTATGTCTTGCAGATAATGCCATTTGTATAGCAGAAAATATATGAAATTACTTTGAAAATCGAAGAGAACAAACAGGGAAGTTTTGTAGGGCAAATATACAGCAGCAGGAAGTCTCCTATTACATTTACATGAAACAACCTCCTGGTGTACTTGCAGGGTTTCTCCTGTCAGTCAGCCTCTTTGGCCTTTGGATGCTCTTTTAAGCAAGGTATCTGTTTTCAAAAGAGGAGATGGGAATGTTGCTTGGGTGAGTGGGTCAAAGTTCTTCATAATAAAGCAAGTTTTAATTCAGCAAGAAACAGGGTTTTATCACAGAATGTGGTGTTTTCTTCTGTCCTGACTCCTTGTCAGGAAGTTTTATAGACCTGAAGAGTTTGTGACCTGAAGTGGGCAGTGAGAAGTGATCACTTGGTAACTGCAGTGCAGGGCTGTGTGTGTCTCCTCAGTGGTCATGCAATGGAAAGCCAGAAGATTTGAAAATGTAAACTGTCTGGGCTCAGTTTATAGCTTATATTCCATCTTCCCTCTGTTTTTTTTTTTTTTTTTGGTTGGTTTCTTTTTTTTTTCATGGCTATTTCTTGTAGCACATGTGCTGTAAACTGTCCTTATTTTTGAAGAATGGGCATAAAGCAATAACTATAAAGGTAGAAAAATATTTCAAATAGTTGTTGTCTTCACTGAGCTACATTAAACTTTTGAGTCTAATCAAATGTCAGAATTCAAAATATCCTGCAGTTTATTTTAATTTTGTCACATTTTGAATATCTTCTTCCTCTTACACATTGAGGAGAGTAGAACAGAAGTAACTCTCTTGATGAGATACTCAGGTCTGACAAAGACTTGAGCGAGTCAGCCACACAGAACTGGATGGCAGGGGAAACTGAAAAAAAAAAATAAATTCTTAACAATCCCTTGTATAATGAAAAAAATAATGGGAGTGTCTGTCTCCTGCTGGATACTTTATTTGCTAAGAAATATATCTTTCTAACTTGCTTTTTCCATTCCTGCAAGTGTTATCCTAGAATTAATGAATAAGAAACAAACCAGTTTATACAGTTATAGAGCTGAAAAGAAGAAGGAAGTAAATATCTAGGTTGATCTCTGTTGATATGTGTTTATATGATGAAGTTCAAAGCTTCAAAAAAAATTCCCTGAGAGATTTGACTATGTAAATATTTGTTAGTTGCCAGATTTGAAAATAAGGAAAATGTAACAGGTCAAATCCTGAAGCATTAACATGGTTCTTTTAAGTAAGCTCTGAATGGGAAAATTTAATCTTGACCATAAATGGATTGGAATTTCTTATTGTTTTAAATCTCCTTTCAAGTCCCACGTGTTCTTCACAAATCCTAAAAATATTGCTTAAAAATCCACAATGCCTCTGGAATAATTTCTGCTGAATTGCCATAGGTTTTTGAGGGGAAAAAAAACCCCAACCCCACACTAGTTTTGTGATGAAGCTGGAATTAGCATATGAGTGTAATCAATCTTCAAAGGAAGGTGAGGCTTTTGGCTTCATAAACCATATTCTGATTTTTTAATGCAGAGAGAGGATGCACTGATGAGAGAAAAAGAAAGATGAGTTACAGTGAAAATATAAGTAAATCAGCTAGCCCAAGGCTGTCCTATTTTTGCCTTTATTTTTATCAGCAGTCTTGTTAAAAACAAAATTCCAAGTAACATTTTTAGGTGTTAAGTCCTCACCAGAGTTCCGCAATCTGTAAAGGTTCTACAGTCTGATCTCATTTGTTAAAATACAAAATCAGATTCTCAGTTTGGCATACTTTAAAATTGAACTTTGTAACCTTGGATTACCCTGTATATGCTTTCATGTACATAAAGAGAACAAACTAAAGGCTTTAGTTCAGTTGTGCCCTTTTGAAATAATTTTTTATTATTTTAATCCATTGTCCTTATTAAGTGAAATAATGAGTGTTTTTTTCAATTCATTTTATAAAACTGTAGGATTAATTCTACAAGCTTGGAAACTCTTGGATTTAGAATTAAAATTCTAAATTTAGAATGTATGTATTCTTTAAACAGGAGGAAAAAAAAAAAAAAGAAATTGCCATTTTCTTTAGATTCCCAGGCCGTGCAGTTTTCTAAGATATTTCAGAATATTTATCTTACAGAATTCCTTCATGTTGCATAAGAGCTGTGGTAATTTTTGGAGGCTATTTTAAAAAGGGTTTGCAGAGCGGTGTCTCACCTGCTCAGAGGAGTGTTAATTTTATCTGGGAGCCGCAGCACATGGCAGAGCCGCCCTGTCACCCGTGGCAGGGTTCCTCACACCCCCGGCCGCCCACCCGGCTCCTGTGCAGCTCCAGCTCCTCACGAGAAGTTCCCTCACCATTATTCCTGCCAGGAAGGAAATTCCACTCGGCTCTGCTCAGGTGTCCACAGTGGCAGCAGCGGAGAGCAGAGATTCAGGGCTGGATGGGGTGATTGTCCTGCTTTAGGGCACATCTGGGAGAGTCACCCCAGGGCAGTGATGCACACAGCTCCAGGAGGGGATGATGCTGCTGGTTTGCTGGTGAGAGGGGGAATGTGTGTGTGCAACAAGCCACAGTGCCGGGTACCAGCCTGCAGGGTTCTGAGCTGATAGCTCTGGTTTCCTCAAATTTCCCTAGGGCAGCTTCCTGCTGGCCAGAATCAGGCTGGGGAAGGGAGGTTGGCTGTGCCATCTGGCCCATGGAGAAGCTTTCCTGGCTGGAACACTGGGAGGGTGTTTCACAAGAACGTGCTGTGGCCTGGATTCAATCCCCACAGACCAGATCCCCTGTGTTCCCTTGCTCCTGGCCTGGTGTATCCATGTCTAAACATGGGTGGGGGACTCCTGAAGTGTGGCAGTTCTCTCATTCTCTTAGGTTTTGGATCCAGTCTGACCAGATTTTAATGAACACTTTAACTTTTGTTGCTAAAGCTACATTATGGATTGCAGAGGATCTCCTAATTCAGTTCTTGTTGTCATTTTACTTCTTAGCTCAAGACAGCTTTCCCTGTGAGGAAGATAGTACCCAACACAAGCAGGGATGGACAGCATCCTTGGGTTTAATAGAAGCCTTCCTTTCACTCTAAAGAAAAAAACAACTAAATTAGAATTTAATGCCACAAATTCAGGATAAAGAATTTAGCAAAAAACTTAAAAAAAAAAAAAAAAAAGGTCTGAATGAAGAACAATGACCTGTAATTCTTCGTGTTTTGTTTTATTTTTTTTTCTAGATATTTCGGAAACATCTGCTAAAAATGAAACAGGTATTTAGATTTAATGAATCTCTGTGTTTGAAAACAGGTGGTGCTTCTGTCTTGGCAGCTTCTGGGTCTTTGAAAGTGCATAGAGGGCACAGTCTCCAAGCTGGTAAGTAAAAGTAATTATGAGGTATGTGTGTGCATGTAAATTGAAACTAATTTAAACTTTAATAATTTGTGAAGTTTAAAATAATTTAAGGTAATGCATGATTTGATTCCCTTTGTAAGGCTTACGTATTTCTTTGGGTTTTTTGCTTTGAGGAGTTTTTGTCAGAAAGGCATTGACAGATGGGATAAGTTTAGAAGAGGCAGTGACAGATGAGATAAGTGACTGAGTATAAGCAGTAATCTTATTCACAGCAGTAAAATGCTGCCATCACTTTAACAAAGGGCACCCACCAAAAAAAATTCATCTCAGACCATAAGAAATCCTGTACCCTAACAATGATATGCTGGGCAAAAACACCCACTACATTTAAATATACCTCTTTATAATAATGGAGAAAAAAAACACTGCCAGCAGATAGAATTATGTGTGTTTGTCATTCAAAATTAATTGTAATATGTTCATTCTACGGACACAGCATTTTTGTTTGCCTGGTTTTAACTGGGATGGAGTCTGTAGTAGTGAAGAAATATAGGCATCTCTTTTCAGCTTCATGCTCAGGAGAGACCAATGATGTTGTGCAGCCTGACTTCTATGTAAACATGGTGATTTGAGCTTGGAAAGCAAAGTTCTCTTTGTAAAGGCTAGCTTAAGCATTATTGATGGTTTTTCAGAAATCAAGAAGTTATCCATCGTGCTGGAGGTGGAATTTTAACACGAGTCTTCCAGGTGCTCCCAAGATCACCCACGCATTGCTCCCTGAATCATGCATGCAAGATAGCTCTGCTCCCACACTGATGTACAGCAAAATGCACTGCTGTTGACTTCAGTGGCCTTCAGTGTGAATAGTGGTAAAAGTGTCCTAAATTTTGTTTCCTTGGTGTTACACTCATGAGGAAATGCTGACATCACCATTACAGAAAAGTCAGCACTAGCCACTGTTTGTGCTTTCTGAGATTATTCTGTCTGATTTAGTTTATAAGGTTGCAAGTCAAAAACTAAAAAGAATAGGGTTTGATTATATTGTAAAATTCTTAAATCCAAAGCCATTAACAGTGTTCCTGTTTTCTAGGTCCTAAAGGTGGATATGAGATGCTAACACTTCCTTCAGAACCTGGAACTCCAACTAGTTCTGAGGAACCTGGTGAGTACAGATTTTTGTGTCAGAGGTCACTAACAACTCCTGCTTCTTTTTAATTTTCCCTTTTTTTTTTTATTGTTGAGGTCTCTCCTAAGTGTGATTTTTGAGTGTTGCCCTTTGAACATCTCAGCTTTACATGCATGCTCACACATACACTTATCTTTGGGCTGCATTTATACTTCTGGTTTTCTTTCTGTGTAGTTTATTAATTTCTGAGAATGGTGCCTATATTGGGTAGAAAATATGAATAACACTTAATGAAAGAAAGTCTGCAACACCAGTTTCAAATATAACTTTCTTCTTCCTTCCCCAATTATAGTCCTTTTATTTCTTTTCCTCTCAGTTGAGGGCCACTGAATTTTCATTTTTACTTTTCTCGTGTTACTTGCTTGACCATCTCTTTTGATTCCTACAGTTTCCCCCTTTCTCTTCAAGCCATCATGATATTCTACCAATTCTTTCAGAATGGTGTAACCATGCATTGTGGTCTGTTTTTCTCTCAAATCCTCTTTTCTCAATGTTCTCAAATACTGCCCCTCTGACCCCTCTTGGAAGCACCTCCTGTCCCTGTCCACTCAGGAGGGGCTGCTGAAAGCACCGCCCATGACTTGCTCTGTGCACCATGTTTGCATTAGTAGGAACATTTGACTGTTTTGTGCTTTTTAAATAAACTCTTCTCTTAGAGCAAATAAAAGCCAGTTTTCAGTGCCTAATAGGGTTTGGTTTTGTTTGGTTTTTTTTTAAGAAAAAATGAAAACCAAGTATTCCTGTGCATACAAAGAAAACAGTTTCTACTGAGACAGCACAGGCTGAACAACAGAAGGCTTTTCCCTTCCTTCCATTCCAGTTTGCCCAACTGTTTTTTTCTTTTTTTTTTTTCTACTTCCTCCTTTGAGAAGAATATTTGACTATTGCCAGCTTTTAGGTTTTTTTTGTTTGTTTGTTTTTGCTTTTGTTTTTTTTTTCTGTGTGTTTCTTTTGCTTTTCTTGCACAAAGCCCTACCAATTCTCCATGTGCAGCTTTTTAGTTCTCAGGAAAATCACTTGGTTTGTTTGCATCAAGTATAATGTTTAACTTCCTTAAACACGTTAACTGTTCAGCTTCATAGGGGTTCTTGCTATTTTTCATGCTAGCTAACTTTGAGGGTGCTTCACTTAACACTTCTGTAGCATCACTCTAACAGCAGACAGAAAGATTTCAGAAATTATCTTTTCCTTCATGACTGTTCGTGACTCTGTACTTAAGATTGTCACTTGCCTGCAACTTCTAACCTTTTGTGATGTAGGTTATCAATGCAACGATTTTTCTCCCGTCTTGCTCAATCAGGCCAAATTCCTTTGCAATACTTTGGACACAATAATTGAAAATAATTTCTGAGAATGATGTTTGATGAAAATATAAAAATTCCTTCTGCATTCATTTCTGCATTGGTTTTGTCATTTTGTTCCTAATCTTGCTTTGCAACAACATCTTGAAGTCTGACTGACAGAGAAATATTTGTATAGTTTTTGGATTTTCCTGTTTTTTTAATGAAAATCTGTGAGAAAACTGGCCAAATTTCCAGTCTTTTCAGCTTTTGGACTGTATAGTAAACTCCTTTGATTTAAACAGTTTAAGCCTGGGGAGATTCCATTATCCTGGAACATACCCATACTGTTGCCTAACATTGTATAAGTTATCTCTGCTACTCATAATACTTCCAAGAAGATGAAGTTTCCCCCAATGGTTATTCACAACTGCTGTTGTCTGGATACAAGAAGTCATTTTCCCCTATACTCTAAAATGCTTTGATACCTTACTACCTCTCCATTCACATTTCAGTAGTGTCTAAATGGGCAAAATGGAAAAACAGCAGTTTGGACAAAAAAAGATTTGATATGAGTTCTTTGTGGGGACAAGGAACAGCTTAAGAGGAGAACTTCATGAAAAAGGCAAACATCAAAGTGATGATGTTTTCCCTCTGCACTCCTCTGTCTTAAACTGACTTAAAGGTAGAAAGTCTTTAAGGCTAACGACTCCAACTGGACTGAACGGGCAGACAAAATTAAAATAATTGAAAGTAGGGCTAGATGAGGTCTTGAGAATCAAACCAAAAAAAGACAAAAAAGCTTGTTTTTAAGTAAAAATTGTTTTATAGGAACTGTTTCCTAGTAGGTTAGTCTGTGTGTTTTTTTAGAAATTTCTACAAAACTCTGTGGGCTTTCCTCTAAACTTCTTGTGATCTTTACTATTTAAAAGGGTTTTTCCACATTTTTTTTTCCTGCAATACTTTCATTCAAAGTCCTTCAATACTTT
This sequence comes from Poecile atricapillus, assembly GCF_030490865.1. Taxonomy (NCBI): domain Eukaryota; kingdom Metazoa; phylum Chordata; class Aves; order Passeriformes; family Paridae; genus Poecile; species Poecile atricapillus. Next base: position 66,935,609 of record NC_081252.1, on the reverse strand, counting down.
GTTGTCCTCATTTGGCATCATTCCTACATTTTCCATTTCTGCACAGGGAAGCTGTCAGTGTTGTCTCCTCAAGTTTGCCCTCTCTTTGCTTGAAACAGTTCTTCAGTCCCTGTTTTTGGGACATGCTTTAAGAACCTCTAACAACAGGTTAGAAGAACAAGAACAGAGATTTTGCTCTCTGTCTTGCAGATGATACAGTAGTTCACATCTTCCTAGAACAAATTACTTCATATAAAGCTTTACTAACCTAAGGTAGAGGTGGAGGCCTTGTGAGGCAGTGCTGCTGTTAGAGAATCTGCAGTGTTTGCCTTCTGCCACAACACAGGAAGATCCTGTCTGTGACCTTCTGCATAGATCCTGACTTGATCAGTGTCTCAGGATATTTAACTTTGGTTTTCTCGTGTCCCATCTACCCCTGAGGAATGTCCTGTTTGGTGAGCAGAGTTGTTGATGCTCAGTGTTTGCCTTCAGTGTGTCTGAATGAACTGGATCACCGGTCATTGCAAACAGTGCTTGTTGTAACTTGTTACTTATTTCAGAAGGGGCAGTAGGTTATTCAGCTGATGTCCCTACACCAGATCGACCCCACAGTGAGACAGCCACCTATGTCAATATTCCTGTCAGCCCTACTTCTAAAAAACAGCTTCACTACATGGAACTGGAACTTCAAGAGTCTAGCACAAGCATAAGAGGTAAGGAATTCTACTTTTAAACAGCAAAGAATATGCAGAATGTATGGGATATGTGGAATCCTGATTTCATATAGGGACCAGATGGGGGAGCTGGGGGTGTTCAGCCTGGAGAAAAGGAGGTTCAGGGGGGACCTTATCATTCTTACAACTGCCTGAAAGGAGTTTGTAATCAAGTGGGGGTTGGCCTCTTCTCCCAGGCAACAACGACAGGAGAGGACATGGCCTCAAGCTGCCCAGTGGAGGCTCAGGTTGGACATCAGGAAGAATTTTTCACTGACAGGATGGTCAGGCATTGGAACAGGCTTCCCAGGGAAGTGATGGAGTCATCTTTCCTGGAACTGTTCAAAAAATGACTTGATGTGGCACTTAGTACTGTGGCTTAGTTGATGGTGGAGCTTGGTCAAAGCTTGACTCGATGATTTGGAGGTCTTTTCCAACCTTAATGATTCCATGATCTACCCACAGGCTTCTGCAAACAGAGGAGCTGAACCCTGTTCAACCCCTGTTTCTGAGGCATTTTTTTTTAATTGGTATCTCTTCTTGGAAAAGATTTTTGAGTAATGAAGTTCTATAAGATGTTGCATTCCTTTGACAGGTGATTGTATCTGCACTCCTTCTAAAGTCAACATTTCAAACTCAGGAGTTTGAAAGACAGTAATTTGCTTGTGTTCTCAAGATTTTCATTGCATATTACAACTACACTTACCTCATTTTTCTTTCTTGGCTTCAGAAGCAGGGCTGTGGGTGTACAGGGCTTGCTCCTGAAGACACTGGCTCTGGAGCCATGCAGCAAATAATTCAGAACAGAACACAGTGTTCTTCTATCTGCTCTCCATGAGGGTGTGTGAAAGTTCTACAGAGAAAATGCAAATTATTTCATTTTTTAATATTTTTGTTGTTTTTTTTTAAAAATATTTTGTTTGGAATGGGTATTTTCCTTCTAATACTTAACTTGGGCAATTAGCACATAAACATGCAATAGATCTGCCATGTGTTGTCATTTAGAGATGCAGTCCTTGCTATAGAAAGCCCATCATCAAAATTTGGCATTTAATTGCTTGCATTTGATATTGATGGGTTTTCCATCTATACTTCTCAGCTATAAAGATTTTAATTTTTATACTTGTAATTTCAGCAATTTTATTAACTTTGAAATGCTAGCACTTTTCCCATTGCTTTTTAAATGTTTTTATGTTTTTTATTAAGTAAGTCTAAGCTTCTCTCAGACCTTAATGTAGCTGTCTCTACAACATCCTGTTGAAATGTAAAAGCAATATTTTCTGTTAGTTTTAAAGACAATGAACCAAGGCATTAAAAATGAAGAGTTAAAAGCTATAAATTTTCCTAAATGTCAACTACTCTCCCACTCAAACTGTGTAACTTCAAAGGTTCCTTTAATGACCAGAAATATTTTTTTTCATATTAAAGTTTTCCCAGCCTCTAGCCTTATAGAACAGACTTAACAGACTGAGCAGCTTTTGTCTCCTCTGTCTCCAAGAAAAATGAGCTGAAGTGTCATTCTTGTGTGAGGCTGAAGGTGGTTGCTCTGGTAAACATTCACAGGGTGCCTGATCCAGACAAAGAACACTGCCAGCTGCCACAAGTGTTTTCTGTTCAAATACCAGGTGTTCGTTTCCTGATTCATAGCCTGGTGAGGAAGCCTCCCAGAAGTGGGAGAGCCAAGCTCAATTATTTCATTGACTCGGAATAATAGAAGTAATAGGGGTGGAGATTTGAACCTGGGGCAGAAATGCAAGAGGTTCATTTCCTCATTTGAGGAAAACCAGACAACTAAAATATGTAGATAACAAAGTTTTCGAGGTGTTTAGTTTCAGCTATTGTTATCACCTTACTCTCTTTATATACCGTTCTATAATACTGGAAAAAATTAATCCAGGAAATCCATGGAGGAATTGTCACAACAGCTTTTTTACTCAGGAATATGTGAGGGATGAAGTCTTTTACAGGATGCCATTTGGTGTTTCAGGGAGTGGATCGTCCCGGTATGCCCAGATTGACATTGCAGCCACCGAGACAGCGCACAAAGTGGGGACGCAGCACGCGCAGTGCCGCGAGGAACGCCTGCAGGAGCTGGAGCAGAAGAAGAAAGGGGCTCAGCAGTGACCTGCCTAGGAAAGAACTTCGTGCTTGCCACAAATTCATACTAATTCATCTTGCAAAAGATTCGTGTTTATTGTAAAAAAGCACTCACACAAAACGCTGCCATTGCCTCTTGCAGTTATACCAGATTCATTCCGATATCTTGATTCCTAATTGGAAAGCTGATAGCGTGAGGGATGTGTTTGGTCTTTCCTTTTATTTTAATTTGGTTGTAAATTCCAGATTTACATTTTTTTGTCAAATGCAATGCCAGATGTAAGTTAACTTTTTCTATAATTCTAAAATCTTGGAGAACCTGGAACCAATTTCAGTGTCTATTAAATGGTGGCATTTTCTTTGAAAATAAAGAACTTGAATGTGTGTAGATAAGGGAATGTGAGTGTGTGTGTGGTAAATGTACACAGATGTTTCCATATGACTGTACGTAAGCACACATTACTGATAAAATATATGTATATATCTGAGTGTATAAAATATGTAAAACCTCTGTTAATATATGAATAGACTCTTACAAAAGCAAGAAAATTCAGTGTCTGCTCTTTTTGCAGGTACAGTTTTGTTCAATTTTTGTGCTTATTTATGAACATGCTCAACTCTACCTGTCGATAATTCAGTTTTATACCTCACCAAGTCCTGCAGCTTTGGAAAAAGTCTCAGATGTAAAAGCTGTAGTGTCAGGGATGCACATGTGCATGCAAACAGACAAGAGCACACAAACAAGTTATTTAATTATGTCTATAAACCACAGTAATGTGAAGGGGCATTTGGGTGCTTCTGTTCTTAAAAAGTCTAGGTCAAACTATAAGTTTGATTTCATAGTTGCTGGGTACCTGTAATTCTTAGCAATTTTTCTGGATATATGTATCACTTTGAAAAATCAGGTCTCAGTTTTCTCACAGAGCATATTTTAAAACCAAGGTATTCAAAAGAAACATTATCTTTTCAAAATTGAGTCTTTTATATCACAAAAGCTATTCCTAATGTAAAACCAGCATCCACCTCAAATCTAAAACTTGTATTGAAAAATTCTCTGCTGTCCGTAAGTAGCAGACCAGTTCTGTGTAAGAGGATGTCTCCAGAGATGCTACAGACTTGAGGCACAACAGGATTTTATCTTGTAAAATAGGCTTAACCATGAGTCTGCCACCTCTTGCTTTTGTACAGTAAGATTTAATTGTTCAAAATTTAATTTCCCATGTTGTGTTATCTATGTAATTCTTTTTATTTGTCCTCATATAAAATATTATTTAAATAAAACGTTATATAAAATGTATGTCAGTGACACTAGATTAACAAAGAAAGGTACTTAAGAAGAAAACAAAATTTCTTCTGATAACATATCAGCTTCCAGAAGTTTTGGCTTCCAGAAGTTGCCAGGAGTGACATCTTGGGTATTAAGAATTTTTGTTTGTGTCCTCTTAAGATCCAGTATCAGAGCCAAATTCTGTTTTCTAGATATGCATTTAATTTATATTGGTGAGGGGAAGTTTTGTGCCAGTGAGGGTTTTACTGACTTAGAATGAGAGGTGGGGTTTTGTTTTTGAGGCAGAATTTAATCTATAAATTTATTTGAATGTAGCCTCAATATTAATGTAAAATACCAGCAATCTCTCAAATAAAAAAAAATGTGTTTGAGAGTTGAAAATTGCCATTCTTATCTGTCAGGTGTTCAGATGTATTTTTCTGTTGATCTACCTAGTGTATTTCTGAAGGGAAGAGAGATATTTTTTGTGAGATTCTAAGTTTAAAAGATTTTCCTTTGACAAGTGGACAGTGGTGATCTGCTTTTTAAATTTCAGTACAGCTGGAATGGTCTGGGTTTCCTGGGGCCAGGTTTATCTGACTGAACTGTTCTTCAGTCAGGGATCCTCCACTGGAAGACTTGCAAGGTTAAATCTCTTGTTATGTGACTATTTAATATTTGGATGAACACAATTTGACTGATGCAGTGAAATGCAGTGTTTTCCATGACAATATATAATAATTCTATATACATAGAAACTGTGGTATTTCTATTGCAGAAATCTGTTTACCAGGAAAATATATTACCCAGAGTCTCTACAAAGGCTGCCTTTCTGTATGGTGCTTATATTAAATCTGGGACTTGTAGCACAGGTAAGGATTTGACACAATAGTAAAGGTCATCAGATTGCTGCTGGCTTCACAGAGGAATGATAATTTAAGAAAATTTATTTTTCAGGTTGAGCAGGGCTGTGAATCTGTGCATGCACATGGTTCTCTGTGCACATGTGTTTGTGTATGTCACAGTAATTTCTATTTCTGTTAAATTTTTTTACTTCACTTGAATAGGAAAAAATAGAACAGATGACTTTCTCTTAGTTTGTAAATTCACTTTCTATTCTCATGCACTGTTATATTAGCAGCTGAAGCAGGAGGCTGAGCCATACTGTTGCATCTGTTAAAAACTTGCTGGTTCTTTTGGTAGTACCTTGCAGGTTGTATGTCCCTGTCAAGTTACAGGCTTGACATTTCTGTTGAAGAAACTAGAGCTTTCTTATTTGGACAACCGCAGTTCACAGAAATGGAAACATTTTTTCCTAAATAAATACAACCATTTGCCTTCAACTTCCTCTAGTGAACTGGGTACAATGGAAATGAAACCATAATCCTACAAGCAGCCTTGTGCTCGTTTACACACCATGCAAAAAAAATGTGCATGAGTGATCTCAAATACAGTTTGTGATTTCTATGGGACGAGTCCGTATTCAAAACTCTGTGCAAAAAAAAAAAAGAATAAAAATCTCCCACACTTTTGGAAATAAATGCAACTTGTAACTTCTGAAGATGAAAAGAAGGACTTGCTCATTTTTAATTTAGCATTCTATCAGAATCAGATCTCCTCCTGTTTTTACCAGGAGCATAAAGCATTAATTACCAGAAGAACAAAGCAATGTGATGTGGCTGGTACTTCTGTAAGATGTTCTTGAAGGACTTTAAGGTGGCAAAAGTGCTCTTCGTGATAAGTAAACTCTGTCAGCAAGTGCAGTTTGGCAAGTTTGGGCATAAGCATTGGTGTGCTTTGTATGTCCCTCTTTCTTCCTGATAAACATACTGCCAAATGTGACTGCTGCTTCAGTGGGGCTTATGGCATTGTTCATAAGCTGCTGTGGAACAGCTTTATATGCAAATATTTGGGTGTTGGAATTTTCTCCAAGGTAACCTGCTGCAGGATGGAGGGCTGGAATTTGGAGGGATTTAATTTCCCAACAATGCAAATAGTTGTCTGGGTTTTAATAGCACTCCAGCACTTAATTGTGGAAAATGCCAGTAGGTGTCTTTAGGCATGTAAATGTTTGTGAAAATCTGCCCTGAGAGTTGTCTTTAGAAAACAGTTTGGAAAAAAAATCCTCATTTTTCCTCTCTGCTGTAAACGAAACAGTTTTAATTAGTGTAGCTTGGAAAACTATATTTGAATTTGAGCTATGGTGATTACATTTTCCGTGAGACACTGAAACATGCAGCGGTCAGTAAGTTTCTCTTCTAGTTTGTCTGGAATAAGACACATGCTTGCTAAAATAACCACAGGAGGAAGACACATTATTTTATGAATTACTGTTAAAATTATGTTTTTATTTAAAGATGACGATGCTGTTACATTTTTTATGTCATATTTTCTTTGGGAAGATCCTCAGCTCTCATTTGACCAGTCATACAATGTTCTCCAACCTAGGCTAAAAGGAAATGTTAATTTAATCTCATACAGCAATTAAAACAAGCAAAGCAGAATAAGGCTGAGAGAATTAAAAGTAATTGAAAGGAAGTTTTGTAATGAGCAGGTCTGCACCAAACACAGCATGAACAGGTGGGAAAAAGTGATGAATTGTGTTCAGCTTTGGTACAGCCTTATCTCGAATGCTGTGTGCAGTGCTTGGCCCCACAATTTAAGAAGCAAGGGCAGATCCCTGAATGTGTCCAGAGAGCAGCAAAGCTGGTGGAAGGGCTGGAAGGGCTGTGAGGGGAGGCTGAGGGCTCTAGGTTTATGTTGTTTGGAGCAAAAGAGGCTGAGGGGTGAACTCATTACTCTTTTCAGCTTCCTAAGGGGAAGCAGATAAGGTGCTGAGCTCTTCTTGCTGGTATCCAGAGATGGGATGTGCAGGAATGGTTCAAAACTGCACCATGGAAGGTTTAGACTAGACTTTGGGAAACATTTCTTTACCAAGAGGCTGGTCAAACATAGGAACAAGCTTCCCAGAGGAGTGATTCTTGCCTGTCAGTCTTAACAGGCACTTGGAAAATACTCTTAGTAACATGCTTTAATTTCAGCCCTGAACTGGTGAGGCAGGGGGATAAGTTGGTTGATACTGCTCCCTCCCAGTTGAAATATTCTATTTCCATCCCATCCCAAAGATGACAGGCTTCAGAGTAGCCTCACTCTGAGTGGTATCAGTTGGTGAATATTGATAAATCAGTTATCAATTTTCTCTGAATGGCTGGAATATACATGTAATCTTGACCTGGATTTTGACACAAGGAATACCTTTGTAAGACACTGAGCAGGTTTAGGAAAGTGCAGCTGACACGTGAACTTTAAAAACTTGAGGGTGAGTGAACTTTAAAACATATACTTTCAAATGTTCACTTGCATCAGAGCATCTAGAAATAATTCAAATTTATTATCCCACTGTGTACACAGAGGCGTATGTAACATCACCATTTTACTGAAATAATACGTGTCAACTTATTTGAGGAATATGCAGTGGGGGGGGGGGGGTGGGATCAGAAAGCACATTTAGCATGACAGTAATTTTTCTCTACATTATATGGTTGTGAAATCCTTAAAAAGAAAAATAAATAAATAAAAAAGCCCTAGCATCTGCTATTGTATAAGTTAAATTTTACTCATCTGTGGGCTGAGCTGGCAATTTATGGATAGTCCATATACAGAAAATAGAGCTGATTAGATGCTCAGAAAGGAACCTGGTCTTTGGATGCTGGAGTTTTGTTATGTAATGAATCACTCAGATTCATCTTCTGCTATGTCTCTGCCACGTTTGGAGGACGTACCCCACGGCCTGCCTTTGGCTGCTGTAACATTTTGTCCTTTTACTGCCAACAGCCAGCAGTACTGGACACAAATTGGGAAGCACAGGAAAGTATCTTCCTGGGAATTTGATGAAGTAGATGTCAGCAAAGAATCAGGAAACAGCAGCTGTGCTTTGGCAGCACTGGCAGAAGGGCAGGACCAGAAGATGTGTGTCTGTAAAGAGCATAAAGTGCTGTGAAACAGAGAGCACCATAACCTGAGACTGCCCCTAGTTCTGTGTTCAGCTGCACTGGTGTCATTTGCTGGGGTGTTTGGTAGAGAGGTCTCAGGTCTGCTGAAAGCCCAGGACCTGATCTTGAATTTGCTGTCTCTGTGCTTTCTATGGTGAACTCATGATAGTAGTGACCATAAGTGACCATAAGCAATAGCTGTGGGAATGCCTTTCCTGAGTGACAGCCCCAGCTGTGCTGCTTTGGAGCTCTGCAGGCAGCAAATACTGTTTAGCACGTCTGCCTCTGGCCAAGCCCTCCTCTACAGTGGCAACATCTGACAAGTTACAGCCTGCAGCTGGCAACATCTGCAGTGTGGACTGTGATGGGAACCCTGTCCCTCTGTCCATCAGCACGAGCTTGCCCTGAGCACTGCAGGAAGAGACAGAACAACTGGATAACAGAAAACATGGTGGCCAAGCAGCAACACTGCCAAATATGCCAAATTAACTGCACCCTGCTCTGTCTCTGCTGTACGTGGTAGAACCTGTGAGTTGCTTTGTTCCTAGGTTGGAAGGAGCTGATGAAAATTCATGCTTTTCTCATGGTATGCTTGTGACTAAACTGGGTCACTCCTGCTCCTTCTGTAATCCCAGACACATACTGTGGCAGCACCTTGATTTGGAATTCTGACTGTCCTATTTGGCTACATTGGCTATTTTGTTCTTTCAAAAATTCTAGTACAGCTGTTTGTACATATGACATTAAAATGAGAAGGATAACAATTTCTAAGAACATCTCTGAAAATTAGATTCTCATCCTGAATTAATGATCATGAATAAAAACTTTGTTCTGCAGTTCTGCAAAGAATGAGGGTCAGTTTGTGTAAGGCCTGAAACAACAGACTGGTGGCAAGGGTTTAGTGACACCAGCAAACTGAGGCTAATGCAAACATCGTTTATGACATGACCATCCCAAATGTAAATGTGAGACACAGAACTTTGATCTGAAATGGTTGGAAAATGGACTCTTTCCCCACTGAAGGACCATTTAGTTAATGGTTTTGGCTCAGACGTCTTCTTGAATTAGAAACTGAGATTTGAATTTTGAGGTTGGACTAAAAGATCCAATGCCAGGCATGGTAAATTATGGTTTTCACATGCAAGTTTCCAGTTCCCAGTATGTTTATTCTTAAAATAGTGTAGCTTCCTTCTCTCTTTAAATTGCCTGGAAAATTACAACTGTAGAACATTAAACAGCATTTTGTTTTAGTAGGAGGCTTATTTCAAAGTGATCTGATGCTCACTTTGCCTATAGAAATTGGCAGGTTTAAGTTACAGTGGACCTGCTATTGAGAACCTTTGAGACTGAAATGGTTAGTTTTATTAAAATGGACAGCTTTTGTGATAAATTAATGCATCAGTGAAAGGAACCAAGTTCACATATTAAGCATTAATATCTGCATACTGTTTCTGATTAAGGAGAGTGCTCTTTTGTTGAGTGGTGGGATAATATACTTGAACATTTGGATATGAAAGTACTTTAAGGGCTATTGATAAAAGCATTTGAGTTGCAATTGTAGCTGTACCAAATATGGCTCAACTTGAAATATTTACTGTGGAGGAAAGCTTATACATTTATTTTGGCTCTACTGGACAGATTGTATGAATGCTTCCATTTTATGCCTGTAGATACTAGTTAAATAAATCCATGCAGTCTTTCTTTTTCTGTAGATTGACATGCTGCTTCCCAATAGGGGTTAGGTGAGTGGACTGAAATACAAGTTAACTGTATATATGTGGAAACATTGGTTCTGGTATTTAGAAGCACTTTGATAGACAACAGAATGCATACAGAGAATGCAGCACCCAGCTCTCAGTTACAAAGTTAGGTCTGTTTGTAATGAATAATCTGTTCTATTTATTGACTTAAATTACTTTATTTCTTCTATTCTCATTAAATGCTATGGAATTAAGAAACATACTTTAGAAATTCCTGTGTACTAGTTACTGGTAAATGTTCAGCCAAGATCAGCTGTTGAGGCAGCACATTCTGGAAACTAAGGTGGTTTCTCTGTCTCTTTACCTAAATCTGCATTAAGCCTGGCTTGAGGGAACCCCACAGGGACAGCTGGACACACAGCAGGCAGGACAGCCCAGCCAAGGATCCTGCTCCCAGCAGCTCCTGAGCACAGGGATCCCTACATGCAGAAACAGGTTCTGAAAAGGCAGATGGCACTTCACCTGACAAAATGTAAATGATCTTTACTTGGTGAATTTAAATACTCCTGCTATTGCCAGATCTAGCATTCATCAGGATCCCATGGGAGCAGTGAGGGGAAATTACTGCAGCAATAAATCTGCTACAGTGCTGTTCCTTATCTGTCTTGGTAGAATGATGCCATCTTAGCTGCTGTACCAACATGTAGGATGTGCTTTTTTAAAGAAAGACTTGGTTATTTTTGTTGCATTTAGTGCCTTATGTATTTATTTCTCTTACCTTTCCACCCCCTTTTTTAACAAATAAAATCTGTCCCTACACGAAGTCACTGACATATTTAAATTGAGGTTCTTTTCAGGGCAGAATTTGACTTGACTATAAAATATGAAATGTTCAGATTTTTTTTTTATAAGAAATGCAGTTCTTACATTTTTTTTCTCCTGCTTTTGTTTTTCAAATTGTTTCTCATTAAAGACTTGTTAATTTGAAAAATTACAAAAAGATTGGATAGAACACCTATTAAGGAAGAGAAGATTCAAGCACTGTAGAAAAGTGTTAGTTCTTTCCTTTTCAGATGCCTCTTCCATGGAACGTATCAACTCCATTATTCACCTTTCACAGGGTACAGGACTGTAGGTATATCTCATTTGTACCTTTTTTCTTGTCTTTGAATTTTTGTTGCTATTTACAGAAACACAGAAGCAGTGACTTAAGTTATGTTTAATCTTTAATGTCTCAAACACTACCCACTTCTGTTATTTTGACCACATGAACAGTCTTTGGAGGATTAAAACTGCAACAATGAACTGAATTGTACATACATTGATATGTGTGAGGCGCAGACCATGGAAACTAGGGTGGAATCAGACTTTTTACCTCCCTAGCCTGTCCCAAACTTTAAAAAGTCAGGAAAGCCTTTGACAGGAACAGAGACTATTGCTCATGTTTTCCCTCATGCTGTTGTAGACTCTAACTCAGCCACAGACTATTTCAGGGGGAAACTGGGTGCAGGGACAGCAGAAGCCTTTTTATTTTTGTTCTCTAGGTTTGTGTGCCCAGTTTTTGGGTCTGATGACTCATTAACAGCTCTGTTCAGCAACTGAAGTGAGGTGACTGTGCTGACCCGTCTCCAACCTTTGCCTCCGATGAGCTGTGACTTGTTCCCAGTTTTAAATTACTGTGACATGTAAGTATTTTGACAGCCTCTTGTAGTTTGCAACATTTGCCAAGCATTCTCTCTGCTTGAACCCACCTGGCCTTTGAGCCCAATTACTGTCGTGGTAGGCAGAGACACAGCACAGCCACTGCCTGGTTCAGCCATTGTCTCTTTAAAGCCTCTGCTGAAGCACCTCTGCACTTAGTAACTGATCAGACCCTGGTTATTCATTCCATGAATCCAGCACCTTCTGCTGCCCCAGACTTCTTCACAAATTCTTGGATAAGCATATAAACATAAACTTCAGGTACACACTGAAGATGAAACACAGCTTTGTGCTGTGCCCTTGTCACAATACGCAGGGTGGGATTCGTGATGTGGTTCTTTTACTCAATCTTAGAGTACAAAAGATTATCAGCAAATCAGGGACTTAAACAGCAAAACACACTTTATTGAGTGCTCATCAGCACTAATATGTGATAGAGGGGAAAGCAGAGAAAGCAAAGCATAAAAAAAAGAGAATAAGGGGATTATAGCTACCAATGTTGAAGTCCACTCAGCTGTCCATCGATGCAGAGTCTTCTGTCCTTTGGGGAGATCTCAAAGGAGGGCAAGTTTGGGGTGTATTTTTTATAGTCTTTTAGAAAGCGAGGGGCACAGGGCCAAAACCAGAGGAGATTGATGATCATTGTGCTGAATTCCACCTCACAGGGGGCAGGTGTAGGGTACAGAGCAAACCACGTCTTGCACGTGTTTGCTCACCAGCAGGAACGAGGGCAATGTGCTGTGGAAACCCATTGTGCAGGGTACCATGCACAAGCCTCTGCTCACCAGCAGGAACGAGAGCAGTGTACCTGCAAACAACCACTTAGCAAACATCCACCTCAGCAAGGCCCAAACCCCTAAACCAAGTCCCTTGTGATATTCAGGGTCTCAGTCTCTGTCCTTGAGATGGTTGTGAGACAGATGAGGGAACCTTCAGACTGTCTCTTACAATCTCTTGTGTGGAGCACACACAGTGCAGGCTGAGACAGGAGGCTTTCCTGTGCACAGCACATCTCTCTCAGCAGCAGGATCTGAACATGCTCCATGAAAGCTGTTCCATTCCTTACAACCCAGCCAGGACTGCTCAGCAGCAGTGGCTCAGTGCTCTGTGCAGCTTCTCCCCTCTGCTACTGCATTTACTGCATGTGTCCAAATTCTTCATGCAGGGTGCACTGCTGTGGGACCTTCCACAGCCAGGCTACAGCCACCAAACTGACCTGTGGCTCACAGATCCAGTTCTCACCCTGCCAAAAAGGAAACTGAAGGACATAGTGAAGTCTTTGCTTTCTAGCCTAATACAGAATACATTTCTGTTCTGTATTCACAGGGAATTGATGAAGACAAACTCCTAAGATAATGCAGCTACTGCTCTGATACAGAAGCTGAACAGCCCTTAAACCCATAGTCTGGGGAAGAAATAGTGTGTAGCATTTTGAAAAAAAAAAAAAAGCAATTTCTCATAAATGACTTGTAGCTATTTTTGGATTTACTTTTTTTAGCTTGCCAACCAAAGGTATACCATAAACTACATGAACAGAACCGTCTCTAAGGAGACCGCTAATATTAGTGGTGGCCTGTTGTTGTGGACAATGATTCTCTGGAATATAAATAACACTTAGCTTGCATTAAATTAAAAAAGTAAAAAAAGTAAAAAAAGATAAAAAATATTCCACCTTCAAAGGAAATCTCAAAGTAAGAGTGCTACCACAGTTTTGTTTTCAATCACTCGCACATGAAGATCCAGTTTTTAAGTAAAGAACTCTGTTACTTTTAACCCATGATGACCCAGGATGAGAGGCCTATTCTGACTGAATGTGTCTCTTCAGTATTTCTCACGGAAGAGGCAGGGAGAGCAACGCTTGAGGACAGCTGGCTAATCCAGCACACCTCAGCACTGCCATCTGTGAGGGACAAAGCTCCTCAATCAAGCAGCTGTAATGATTCACCCACACTGGACCTTGGGCTTGGCCTTGTTCCTGGAACACTTTCATTTGAAACTTTCATTTGAAATGAAGAGTCAGCATTGTTATTATAGACAATTTCAACCCAGGTGTCTGATGTCTGCCAAAGTTCTGGCCAGAAAAATCTGATCTTGAAAGGGGAAGTAATAATAATTACTGGAGATTGTACTGGAATAGACACTCAGAGATAAGCTGCTTTAGAAATCCTTCTGCCTACTCAGACCATAGAAACAGATCCTTGTGGTGCAAAACTACCCCTCCTCTTTTAAAACTAATGTATGGATGAACATTACAGGAATTAGCAACATGCTCAAAAACCAGGTGTTGGTTACTTCTCACTATATGAAAGGGAAGGTGAAAAAAAAGCCTCACCAGTATCTTGTTTTGATTTTTTAATGACCAAGTGTAGCAAAACCAAAGCAACCATGAACATGATAATTGTACACACAGGTGTTAGTCAATAACTAAACTGTGGAAATATACCTCAGTACTTGTTCCCTCCTTACTCTCCCTCCCCCACCCACAAGAAAGACTCATATACAGTGCAGCAGTGCAGCTCTGAGCCACCGCTCAAAGTCAGTAAAAATATTTTCTTTACCTTAAGTAGGAAATGTAACAGGCCAAGCATTGAAATAAAGACTTTTCTGGCCTCTGTTTAACCTTCCTGTACCTCAGTGTCTGCTTTCATTGATCAGAATACCTTACCTAAGATTAGTATTTTTTTACTAGCAGGAATCCTTTGAGAGTTCACATATTTTTTGCCTTTTGACAAAGCTGATTATTTCAAAGGCTGCTACTTGATTCAGGTGTAATATTTATATGATCAAAGACGTGCAACCTAAATATTTAATCTAATTATTTAATTTTGTAGTGCAAGTACAAAATTGGTAATTAAGTAGACAAAAAAAAATTCTTACAGGACACATCTGTTCAATCCTTACTATTTCAGAAGGTCTCCTTGGTAAGCCCTGTTCAAAAAACCATATTAACTGCTTTGTGTTAATAGACTGATCCCATGAAGCAGAACAAATTTTTATAGTTCATTGTGTTGAAGACCTTGAGAGATTCTGCTGGATAAGTCTTGCAAGTGCTTCTTTACCTATGAGGAAAACAAAACACATGAAACAAATTTCAGGAAGTCAATAAATTATCAATATAGAAATATATTCAGATTTTGCTATGAGTATTTGTAACAGCAGAAAGAGCAGAGAGCAGGAAGATTTCAGGCCTCTTAGAATTAAGTCTATAAAAAACAATTATGTGTATGCTGTACTAAACGTGGTGAACAGATGTGCCTTGATCTCCCCTTCTGGAAGTCATTCAGCTTGTGTGAAAAGTCAGCACTGGATAATCTACTTCCCCTCTGCTACTGAGTCAAACTTTCAACATGTATGTAACACTGGATTTATACAGACCTTATATCCTAGCTCTTTTGTCTTTTCTTGCAGCATGGCATATTTCTCTTTGTTTCTGTTCAGATGATCCTTGTCTCCAGTTCCCTCTACATGCTTCAGTTTCTGGTGTGAAATCTCTAATTGTTTCTGGTAATGATGGTGCTTTTCAATTTTTGCTTCAAAATGTTTCAGCTCCTCCTAAGATAACAAATACACACAGCTTCAGAGAAGTTTCTTTCCAAGCCTTCCTTTCTCTTGCCAAGACACTCCTAATGATACTTTACTAAGTCAGGCACAGAAAGCTTTTTCAGTTCCCTGCTTCTTAAGAATGTCTGGACAATCCATTACCATCACCACCAGACTACTGATTTGGAAAGCAGGTGCTGACCCACTGCAGAGTCCACAAAAGAAGACTGTGTGTGGCTGTGAGGTGCCACGAGATGAGAGCAGTGAACACCACATAAAAATTTCGGTATAAGAACAGTAGACTGAGGGGAGATAGACAATTTTTTTAAAAAGCCTCTTTTTAAATCTGATAAACAGACAGATTAAAAAAAAAAAAATATTTTCTCTGTACAACTTGAATTGATTAAAAGTGGTATGAGCTGCACAGGAATGAATTTCTGTATTATTTCCTTGAAAAGCAGTCTTTATCACAATAGTTTTGTGTCAGCTCAACATAGCTCCAACATGGGAAGTTAACAGTACTAGACATGGGCATGAGAGGGAAACTGCTGGGTCTACAGATTTCAGTGCTTCCCAAGGACATAATTAAGACATTGGGTAAGAGGGGTAGATCGGTGCATTGGCAATAAAGAAGCAGGGCCTGATCTTTCACAGATTCAAAATAATCAACACTTGTTTTGAGAAGATTCAGGATTTTCATTCTGCTGATTGTAACAGAATCAGCATATGATTAGTTACATACATGTCTATATATCTAAAGTATTAAAAAGGCAGTGTGACTTTTATGGTGACTGGAGGGTAATACAGAACTGGCTGCAGTCAGAGTACCATTGAATGTTTCTTGTTGTGGTAAAATATCTTTCTGCAAGAGAAGTCACTGGAATTCTACTTACCCGAAAAGATTCAAGTTCTTTCTCAGTGAAATTAGCTGATTTGGCCATGTCCCACAAATCAATCACTCTTGGTTCTTCAAATTCTAAACAAACACATATAACAAAATGAAAATCTGGACACAATGATTTTAATGCCCAACTTCTATGAAAGATGAAGAGATGCTTTTTCACATACATATAGATATTAAGACCAGAGACAATAAGCACTGCACTTCTAATAGATCTATTTAGATCCAAAGGGAGAAGTATCGAAGTACTGGATATAACTAGATACTGGTACTAATAAGTTCTTAGAAGCAAAAAAACCCCAAACCCGAGGAACTGGATAAAGGTGTTGCTTGCCCTGCATGTTGTCTCATTTACTTGCCCTCCTGGGGCAGTATCCTTTCTCATGGGGGTATGGAGGACAGAACTATCCTCTTAGCACACTGACTGTGTCCTTTCATTAGGCTCCCAGTGTTTGGTTCTGAACAGGACTAGCTGGCTGTATCTCCTCAGCCTATTGTGGTACAAGATGCACTGGGATACTGTGACTGTACCCTTTTACTTGCCCACTGATTTAAATTTTTAAAAAAATTAAATCCCAGATAAGCACAAACCCCACCGTATCATACCACTGGTTGTGTCATATCCCTGGTGACTGACTTTACGTAAACGCTCAAACCCCTGATTGATGCTTCTTAACTTCTCCTTGAGTTCTCTGTGTTTGTTGTGCAAGATTTCCTCTTTCACCAGGTTCTCCTCAGATGGATTGATAACATTTTTGTGGATATCTGTTGAAGAACAGTAAATGTTATTTATTGTGGGCCAAATCTTGATTGGTCAAAAACTCCAAAAATCCCCCAAATCTGAGGTAAATAAAAGAAGCTAAATTCTTAGGATTTAAGGTGAACACAAATAAAGCATCAATATCAGACTTTAAGAATTCCTTTGGCAGGTCAGTATTCAGATCAATGTCCCTTGGTGCTCTGGAGGGTAATGTTACAGAAATGCCTTATATATAACCCCTACTAGCCACTCAGTTATAGTAAGGAAATGCTCAAATTTTCCCAGGTTAGCCATTTCCCAAGAAAATGGAATAAGGAAGTTTAATGAGTTCTTCCCTGGACATTTCATGAACCAAGACATCTGATGGTGAAATGATTTTCAGCAGCTTCCAGCTTGGACTACGTAATGCAAACACAAAACTGTCAGCTTTGGAATTCTTCAGCTCTAACAATTTTAGCTCAGATTATTACAGCAAGCTGGGTTCAGATCCTTGATGCTCTAATAAACTTCAGGCTTGGTGCCTAAGATATTCAGTATCTGCTCTTGGTGAGATAAAACATGCATGTTCTGCAGACTTTAGAACTGCATTTTGCAGCAGTGGATTTATGCTTGCTGCATAATTTCCTGTGAACTACAACGGCCATCATTGTTAATCTGACGGCATCATCCCTGCATGAAATTCAGGCAGAATCACAAAACTGAAATGGCAACATTTCCATTAGCTGGCAAGAATCTTGGCAGCTAATGCCGAACTAAATCCATGAAGTATCTGCAAGCGGTTCTGACAGAAATGTCAGGAGTAACAAAGAAATTTGAAAGCCATGGAAACAATGGACAGAGAAAAGAGTTGTACTGATCTTGAAATATCAGAGAAATGTTCAGGCACCTTCTGTTCTGCTCACAGTCTCCAGCAGAATATTGTATTCACGAATCTTTTCTTTGTGATGCTTAAATTCTCGCCACAGTTTATCCAACTCCTCATCAGAGAACTTCCCAGAGGTCTTGGCCTGAAAGAAACATCAGCTCTTTATGCTTTACAGACCAAGTGCTTTCAGGTGCCATCAACTTCCCACTTCTCACCACATTTAGAAAATTATTAAGTGCAGCTTTCCTTTAGATCTTTTTGTTTTAATTCTCTTAATATTTGTATGTGGTCAGGACTTAGATGTTGACGGATAAGACGCCTCTAACCATGTCAAAAGAAGTTTTAAGAAGACTTATAAAGCTGGACTTCCTATGGACTACCCAGTGAAAGGTGTCTGGCATTCCTATTCCATGGGAAATAATTTAATACAGAAATAAGGGCCATGGAGCTCCACAGACAACTGGAAGGGAACCACTTGTGTGAAGGATGCAGCCTGATATTAAACACAGTCTTTACTTCATCTTACTCTACTGGCATGAAGATTTTATCACTTATCAGTGCACCTGCTCTCTAACTATTAAGGAAGTGCTGCTCAGACAGCTGGAGCACTGCCCACAAATCTGGTGGCATATTTGCTGCAAGGCCTGATCAAAAGTGAATATTTTTGAAACCTATTCAGACCCTTTATTTTTGCTTAGGGAATATTTCTCCTATTGCATTTTACTGCTCCCCAAAACACAGGACATGATGTTCCTTGCCAGAGCTAGGAGCTAGCTTGTATCTAGCTACAGTAGTACTTTAAAATTCAGCAAATCTTTTTTTCTGCTTTACTACCACTGCACTAGACTCATGGGAGAATTCTTTAGATCCACCTGACTAGTTGCTTCTTAAAATGTGAATTATTTAATTTCTGAAGATTATTTTGCCATTTTTAACTGCCCAAACTTGACAGTACATCTTCCCCTTTTTATGCATGAATGCAAATCCTGGAACTTTTCAGTTGAATACTGGGTTGAGAAAGTCCTTATTTAAAACCCTTCCCCACAATTCATTTCAGTTTTAGACGGTCTACAAAATGGTTCTATTTTAAATGGATCATTTTAGAAACATACATAAACAGCAATAAGAAAACTGGGAAAACCACCACACACTATGACATTCATACTAAAGGAAGCCATGAGTTCAGGGAAATGTGAGGAAATACTCTGAGCTGAGGGGACCCAGGCTCCACCCTTCAGACTAATGTGGGTGTTTTATTTGCCAAAGACAACCTGCCACAGCTGGATGGTCTGGATGCAGGGTACCCTCAGGGCATGAAGATGTGAACTACAGAGTAAGGCAGCTTGGTCAGTACTTAACAAAAGAGTATTAATTTCAGCTATTAATTTCCCAGTCTGAGTGCTCTCAGAAGACACAGCTAAGAGTTCAGTGAAGAAATACTAATTTCCTACACTCCAATTCCTGGAAATCTTACTCACCTTGCTCCATAATTTTTCCAGTCTTGGATCATCTAGTGTGTCACTTTCTGTGCCATCTTTAATATAATTGGTATCAACTAGTTGAGAGTCCTTCTTTCCATTCATTCCATATTTAGTCATAATGACTGCAAGGGAACAGAAGATACAGAAACATGAGAACCAGCTATGGATGTATGGAAGGTGAGAGATTGGCTACATCTGTGACTTGCAGAGCTGGACTTTACAGCTGACAGAGGAAAAGCTAACAGCTCAAAACACAGTGTCCCAGGTTCAATGACCTCTTCTGAAATTATTTGGAGCAAAGGAATCTGTTAGGCTCCTGCAGCTCCCTACTGGCCTCCAAAGAACTTGTTGTGTGCTCGGTGTCCAGAAAGACACCCGTTATTTAATAGTTTAAACCCAAGTGTCTAACCATGTGTGTGTCTGATGCAAAGTTTAAACTCCTTCTTTCCAAGACAGACCTTACCATTTAAGTTGCGTCTGAGCTTGGCTTCCTTCTCTCCATCTTCATCCAGACCTTCAGCCTTCAGTTTTTTCCAGCTCAGCTCATCCTTTTCTTGTATTTTTAGATCACTATGCAACTCTGCCAGTTTCACAGCAGAGAGATGCAGCTAACAAGAACAGACAAAGGTTTGTATTTAGTTACATGGAATCCCCTTTTGTTTCAGAGCTACAAAAAACTACCTTCAGAAACCAGAACAGATACAGAACAACCAGTATGGCACAGCAATTCCTCTCTAACAACGTGCCATTGACACCACATGTGCTTTCTTGTGGACCATCTTCCAACCATACAGTTATAATGAGTTGAAAAACTTTATTGGTTAGTACAGTTCCAGTCTACCAGGTCACTGAGGATGGCCTTGCAGGTGAAAGAGCCACTTCAACAGCAATTTTTACTATGATCAAGATGAAAAAAAAAATCTCGGATAATTTCTTAGCATGGTTTATGTGCATTAAAACATACAAAACCTAAAGGTATTCCTGTCTGACATACTAGGAAAAAAAAAGGTAAGACATTGAGGCTGAAGATAGGAAAAAAAGAAATAGTGTAAGTGAATGCTAGGTCAGCTTGAAATTTTGTGAGCTACAGAGAAAACAGCAACAATGACTAATATGTCACAGCAGCACTGCTGTGAGTTGATCCTGAACTTCCAGATTTTAGACACCTCAGTTATTCAGTTTAAAACAAAGAAATGTAACAAACCATCTTAACACTTCAGAACTACATTTGTCTGTGTCTACATGCATGCAAGTTGAGGTGAGAAGCCCAGAGAAGAGAGGAGATAAAACCCCTCCAACTACTGTGTGCCCAGCTCCTGGGAGCTCAGTTCCAGCCTGAAACTACCCGGGCTTGTCAGTCCTAGGACAAGTTTATCTATTGAAGGTTTCTTTTAATCATTAAACAGATTATAAAAATGCTCATTTTCAGTGAGGAAGGATGTTTAATGAACACAGACTCAGAACCCAGTATTGTTTTTAAACATCAGAATGATACTGAAAAGATTCAGCCGATCCTTTGTGTGTCAGAGGGTTATTTTAAAGTAACTAGGAAAAGTGTCATTACTGCGAGCTAATGCACTTCCTATTGACAGGAATTCAGGAAACTATCCACATCATTGTTTATGCTTCCATCATAGGCTGTCCTATTAATTAACCTTATGCCACTGCATATAATTATTTTGATTTTTAAACTATCTTTTTTTCTCTGAATTTTGTACTTGGCTTACTGAAATCACTAAAATCTAGAGTAGTTAGAATCACAAGTAAATAAAATACTTATAAAACACATTAAAACTTTTGATCCCTGTAATACTAAAGCAAAGGAGTGTCTCTGTTGTCTTCTTTACCATCTACTTTTGGGGAACTGCTTTATAGAAACAAAGCACTTAGAAGGAACCACTTTATTTATGGTTCTTAGTATGTACTAAAGTAAAAGAAAAACCTTAATCATGTATTTATTTGCTTTTCTGCTACAGGATTACCTAGACAGCCCAAGGTCACTACTGCAGTGGCACCAAGTATCAACATTTTTCCTCAGCAAGAATCGTGCTCTAAAACTTCAAGACTGAGTGAAAGGTTTGCCACAAATTGTGAAGGGAATGGCCAAGCATTTTGGCAGTTATGTAATACAGCATTCCAGTAGTGTGGACATCATATGTAGTTGGGCTGAGGAAATACAGGAATAAATAGCCAGGCATAATTAGATAAGTAATTTAGCTCATAAGTACTGTAGATACAATAAAATCTTTTGTATGTAACCTTGTCATCAGAAACCCACTACTGTATAAAAGACTACACAGTGCAATTTCTGTTAGAGCCCCTTTGCAGTTAGTGCAAACCCATAAATGTGTACAGCTTTCTGTTTTCTAAAAGTTATAGAAAAGAATACCAGAACCTCTAACCAGGAAGTTTAGAGACATCATCAATCAAACACGTTGAAGTCTTAATAAAAACTAAGAAACTACATTAAGCCCATTGTTCCTTAAGAGAAAACAAGATTCTATTCAAATGTCTCCCAATTAGAGCAATATTTTTCTAATTCTCATTATAATTTAGTAGGAAACTGAAGTAACTCTCCTTGTAAGCATTATAAATCCTTTGAAACCTTTTGGAAGTTCCTTGCCTGCCCCATTTATGCCATGCACAGTGAACACATCAGTTAAAGTATTCAGTTCAAAAACTACTTCCTTCAAGTTTATCCCATGTTGGACCCTGACTACACCAGGTAAAAAATATCAACGGTCAACTCCTCATCACTTTACCAACATCACTCACATACTGGAATAACTAACTAGAAGCAGAGGTGAAAAGTTAAGTTTAATGATTAAATAACCAAGCAACAAGCTCCTTAAACTCATTCCTTATTCCTCATTCCTTATACTGCCTGGACATTAACATCCAACATAGGTACCTGGCAATTCTGAGAATAAATGCTGGAAATTTGTTAAACATTCCAATTACATAATTTGCTGTTGGGCTGGCTGCAATCATTACCTGCTACATCCTTACCTACACTCTTGCTTCCAAAAGGAAAGAGCTCTTTACTACAAATTTATTATGGAAGTATTCAAAGCAGATGTAACACACAGGCACAGTTTTCCTCTTATTTCATATATTGCCCAGACATACTGAAAAATCAGTTTATAAAACACATACTGGTTGACAGTTGTACTCAAAGTGAAATTTAGATGGTGGCAAATTTAGTTCAAGTAAATTTTGCATCTCTATAATCTAGCTCACACACAGAGAATTTACTAAGCCTTAGTTTTTTACTAGCAGTTAATCCATTTTATATTTTAGTATCTTAACATAGATGATGCAAAGCACCTCAAATTTTAATTCCAGAAGAGCCAGGTATGAACATGAGAAAAGACTAATTGGAAAGGTGAGAGGTAACTGACATTACTATTATTATAGATTATCTCTAGTCCCAGTGCTGTTTCTTTTTCAGCTGTCAGTTCAACAGCTGGAGTTTCATTAACACATGCTTTCCTATGCCCCATTCCATCCTTCTCCCATCGAGGAAAGGAGTATTGTTGATACCTTCCTTTAGCACACTGGGAGGCAACACTATGGCAGAGTTCTAATTTTTGGCTGAATCCAGGGATGCCCTACCTCCAATTCAATAGCTCAGGCTATTCAGGATACAGAAGATCCAAAATTAATATTAACTATATTTCTTTGCCTGAAAGAACTGAATCATTGCTGGTCATGCCCTTAATTCCCATGATCCACAACATACAGGGGATATGTACAGTGCATACTTCTCCTCCTGTGGGAGCTGTTCTCTTTAGTTCTAAGTAAATATTTCCACTGTAATGAAATAATTTGATTTTATTTTCACTTTAAATATTTTTTGTAGTCCAGTGTGAGAGAAACTCAAGCATCAGTGTAAAAATCAAGGCTCTCATCTGGGAATGGTGATACCCATTTGCTGGTCCTCTTGCATTTGTCTACACCGCTTGATGGGAATGTAGTTGACAGAACCACCAGGGTCGAGGGGCTTCTTCTCCTGCAGTGAACTTCTGGAAGCGAGGCCACCGCCTTCACCCACATGGGGGTATCGCAGTCCTGAACACGGCTAAAGCATTCAACCAGCGAGCGCTGGAGCCAGCCGCAGATCCTCTATGGCACCAGAGGGGCTTCCCCTCTCTCCCGCTTCCTGGGCATGTGGATTAGGTACTGTATATAAACTCGGGCAGGCCAGCACTTCCTAGGACTCAGCTCCACGTCCCCTGGCCCGGGAGAAGGCTGCTCCCCGCTGCCCTCGCTGCGCGACGGTCGGGACAGCCGTGCCCGAGAACAGAACAAAAGCCACCGCAGCCCCGAGCCAGGCAGCCTCGGTGTCTCCTCACACTCCCCGCTCGTCCCCGTCTCCCTGACACGGAATGAGTGTCTGGAGCGGCCGGGCCCGACCTCGGGCCCCCCTCGGAGCACCGCCATCGCCCCGCACCGCCCCACTCACCCGCTGCGCCTTCTCCCAGATCTGGTTCAGCCTCACCACCCGGAACTCCCCGGTCTCTCGCCGCTTTTCGCCGGCGGCCGCCAGCCCCTCGTTGGCCTCCCGGGAGTACTTGCTAGCCTGGCCGGCGGCAGCCAGGAGCAGCGCGGCAGCGAGGGCCGGCAGCACCCGCATAGCCGCCATGTCGAGCCGGAAGGGGAACTACAACTCCCGAGATGCCGTGCGGGCCCCGCGTACCCTCCCCGGCCGGGGCGGGAGGGTCGGTGGTGGGAGAGCGGAGGCCAGGCCGGCCAGGGCTGGAAATCCAGAGGTGGTTTGGGCTCTGGGGGGTGAGGGGATTTATGTTTAAGCTGTTTCTCTTCTTGCCGTTCTCCTCGGCTCTTGCTTCACAAATTTTGCCGAACGTGGCACGTTTTATGCGTAGTTTCCCCTCAGCAGTCGGTGTTGATGTCAGCTGTGCGAGAACGAGGGGACACAGTGGGTTCGAACACCACTACTTTCATCAAACAAAGTTTTCAGATTTTAACAATATCCAAGGTACACAGAAAAGGAAAAGGCAGCTCGGGGAGGACGGAAGGCAAGAGTGGGCACCGGTTCCCCCGTGCTGCCTTGGTGGTGGCAGAGAAGAACACCTCTACCCGGGACAGCCCAGAGGGACAGCACGGAGGGATGGATGGCGGTGTGGGCAGGAGGATTGTGACACACGCAGGGACACGGAGGTTGGGTTGTTCTCCAGGGGTGAAGTGTGGGAATGGCTCTGGGCTCGGTGCTGTGTGCTCACAGTGCAGCTCTTGGGCCGGGGAGCCAGTCCCGATGGTGCCAACCTCCTACCCCAGTGTGTCCTCCTCAAGGAGCCAGCCAAAGAGTGCAGTGGTCAACAGGCGGTTTTGGGAGGGGATTAAGTCAAACTATATTAAGGAAAAAAAAAACCTCCACGATGCTGTGAAAATGCAGAGTATTTAATCCAGAGTTGGTGTATATATAAGAACAAATAGATTGCCTAAACTATAAAGAGATTTGCGAAAACAGTGCCCCAGGGAGGATTTTTACCAGACTGTCATATTTGCCTTGTAAGTAATATAAGTCTTGTATTTTCTCTTTCACACTTTTCCTAAATTGGAGATTTTCAATGTTATTAATCTAGAAGCTGTTGCTATAAGACTGAATTGCAGAAGTGGGCAAAAGCATTGCACCATACATTGCATGGAACACTAGTTGAAACAAGCTTTGAAGTACACATGGAAGTACAGCAAACAGATTATGCGGAAAGAAGCCCATCAGCCTTGCCCAAATCTTCTGCAGCTCTACACATCAGTTTTAGGATTTGGTGCTTCTTTTAGTCTCATTATTATAGTGTACATATATTCATGAGTAATTTTGGAATAGGTGGTTTTATCTTTGAAATACTGATTGAGTTTTCAGGCTTTCTCCTGATAAATTCAACTTCTATGCTCTATAAACTCTAACAGGTTTCTGCTTCTTGTTTTGAGTGTACTTGTGCACAGCTTTATGCATTTGATTGCCTGAGTTTTTGAGCTACACTAAAAAATTTTAGAAATAGAGAGGGGGCCAATTGTAATAAATTTTCCCTTTGAAGAAGGATGCAGCTTAAGCACTCTTATTGCACGTCTTGTGCTGGGGGCCGAGCCCACTGCCCGGGGGAAGCAGCAGAGAGTCAGTGCTTCAGAAGCTCCAAGTGCTTCAGGTATTCCTGCACCCAGTGAGCTGTGGGGTCTACACACACCTCCCTCCCGTTCTTGGTGACCAGGCTGTTGGGGAAAAAAATCAGTGTTGAAGCTCTCAACCAGGGCATCAGGGTGCCTGCATTAGGTCCCGCTGGTAGCACCCTGGTTGTCCCTGCCCTTCCCCATCCAGGACAACCTTGGGCACCCTTGGGGTGCTGTCCTGGCTGGTGCACCCTGCACCCAGGCAATGTTTGGTACTTACACCATGGCTTGCATTGGGCAGCTGCTGCTGGTCCTGTAGATAGAGCGGATTATCCGGCGTGGAATGGGGTGTGAAATGTGGGCGAGGCAGCAGGAGATGGGTTTGCTTTCTGTGGGGGCAGAGAGATGGGCCCAGTGAGACCCCACACTGCGGCAGAGGCTCTGCCTGTGGCTCCCAGGGGATTTGCCATCATCACCCGTGCTGAGTGCTCTGGGATCATCCCCTGGAAAGCTCCATCTCTGAGGCTTAGTCCCTGCACAGGTGATGACCATCTGCTCCCAGCCTTCTCCATGGGCATGAGGGTCTAATCAGTGGGAATGGGGCTCTCTCCTGGGGAAGGAAAGCCTACCGTCCTTCTGGAAAAGTGCAGCATTCCTGGAGACTCTGAGATCAGCCTCAGCCAGGGAGCAGATGGCCACAAGGAACAGAACAGCCAGGGCTGCTACGAGGACCCTCATGATGCTGGGAGGACTGAGGCAGGCACGAGTGAGGCTGGAGCTGGGGTGTCTGTAAGGCTCTCCCCTGCACTGTAGCCCCTGCTACCTCCTTTTATACCACCACCACTGGGTGGGCACAGGGTTTCAAGAAAGAAAATGAGTGTATCATACCAGGAAAATTATATAAAGAAACTGCAGAAAGGGAAGTGCCAGCCACAGGGCTGCGATTTTCAGATTCAAGAGAACAAGTCTTACAAGGAGCAGCTGAAGGCGCTGGGTTTATTTGACAGTAGGAGACCCCCTGAGGGGAACCTTACTGCTCTCTGCAACTTCTTGAAAGGAGGGCTGTAGTGAGGTGGAGGTTACTCTCTTCTCCCAGGTAACAAGTGACAAGGATGAGGTGAAATGGCTTCACATTGAACCAAGGCATGTTATGAAAACGTTCTTCTCTGAAAGGGTTGTCAAGCACTGGAACAGGCTGGCCAGGGAAGTGGTGGAGTAACCATCCCTAAAGACTTTTAAAAGACATGTGGTGCTTAGGGACATAGTTTAGTGGTGACTTTGTAACCTGGATTAATGGTTGGACTTGATGTTCTTAAAGGTCTTTTCCAATGTAAATGATCCTATAGTTTCTGTGGACTTCTTGGTGCTGCAGGGGCTGAGGGAACACAAGCAGGGCTGGAGCTGGGGTGACTGCAGGGTTTTCCTCTACACAATGCTCAGTCCCTGCTGCTTCTTCCCTCCTATTCACCCAGAGTTTCAAGGAGAGAAAATGAGTGCATCATGACAGTGGAATTATGCCAGGATTTCCCAGTTTTGCTAAGCTGGAGATATCAAAGAAACCCCAGAAGGGGAAGCACTGGCCACAGATCTGCAACTTTCAGATTCCATGTGAGTGTTTGGTGGGAATGGCCAGAGCCCAAGTCCCTGTGACGTGAACCCTGCTATTGCTGCAATGACCTGTTGGCTGAGAGCCAGGCTGGGACATGAAGTTTGCTGACCAGAGTTCTGAGGAAAAGCAGAACAAGGCCAGACACAGGAAAGGAAGGAGGAAGCAGCAAGTTTTGTAGCTTGCTTTCTGAGTGTGCACTGTTGGGGTCTTTAGGAATTGATTGTATCCTACCTTTGTCAAGCAAGAATTTTGCTGTAGTGGTGTGTCTGAGGTACCCCCCAGCTGGCAGGTGCAGCCCCTGGGGAGCCTGGTTAGGCCTTGCCCAGCACTGCTTGTGGGCTTCCTGGTTAGTGAGAACCACTAGCCACAGGGACCATTGATAAAATCATGTACCCTCTCAAAATACCTAATTTTTGCAAAAATGAACCTCTTTGGGTAAATGAGGGTCGGGTGGGTGGTTTGCAGCTGGCTACCGGAGAGTCCCTGGTGGGTTGTTGGCCTGTGCACTGCCAGACATGGGGCATGAAAACCCCTAACCTCACTTTCTGTGCCAACTGTGTCAGCTCCTACTGGTTTTCAGGGAAAAGTTGTAAAATCCCTCTTCATTGGTCCTTGTCTGGCTCAGCTTGCTGGTCTGGTACTGCAGGAGGGGAAAAGAGGGTGTGTGCCAGGGACTGTTGGAGGTGTGGGGCTGGGGGCCATGGAATGTCAGCTCTGGGAACTCTCCAATCCATTCTGGTGGACACTGAGCCTGTCCTGCTGGCACAGTGACCTTGCTGTCAGCTCACTGGCACAGCCTGAACAGTGCCTGGAGGTGCACCAGTGTCTCCCACAGAACTGTGCTGGGGTACCAGTGGGGTTAATGCCAGGAACTGGATGTGGGAGAGACCAGAGCATCTTCCACAGTTCAGGGGCCTCTGCTTGCACAGCTGGGTACCAGCTAAAATCTGCTCTGGCAGGTGCTCAGGGGGATGTTCTGCACTCACCTTCCTCCTTGGGGACCTGATGCTTCATTTCTGTGGGGGAGAGGTGCACAGGAGTATCCCACCTGACAGCACCCACTCCCAGCTCTCCACATGGACTTGGGTGTCCCATCAAAGGGGATGGGGCTGTCTTCTGGGAAGGGAGATCATACCTGGCTTCTGGGAGGACTCAGCAATGCTGGGATCACATAGATGGGCCTCAGATGGGGAAATGGTGAAAAGATAAGAGCATCATAATGGGGAAGTGGAAAGAAAATGAGTGTGTCGTAACAAGGACATTGTCATGAACACCCAGATTTGCTGAGCTGGTGAAGGCAAGGAAGCCACAGAAGGGGAAGCACCAGCCACCATGTTGTGACTTTCAGATTCCATTTGGTCCCTGGCATGCACTGGCCAGACCCTAAACCTGTCAAGAGCCAGGCTGGTACATGCAGCTCCATAACAAGAGACCCAGGGAAAATCAAGGCAAGACTGGCAAAAGGGGAAAACAAAGGAGAAAGTAGCAATTTTATCTATCACTATGCTCCTTGATTAAGAGTCCCTCTCCAGCCCTCTTGCAGGGGCTCTCTAGGCACTGGAAGCTGATCTAAGGTCCCCTGAAAGCCTTTTCTTCTCCAGGCTGGACAAACTGAACTCACTCAGCAGTGAAAAAAATATTTGAGTACCTTAACCCTGTGCAATCCTACTGGCTCTGCTTGTGCCTGCAGGGTTTTTTTATATTTTGGATTAGATATTAATAGTTTGAAGGCTTTTTGGCCCTATGCAGATCCAGGTTAATTCTTGACAAACTCTCCTGGGTTAATGTTAGGAATTGATAGCACAGGAGCTTTACAAATCAAGATAGTTTTGGAGATACCTGGCTGTCTTTACTTGGTGATACAAATCATTCTCTGTGCCTGGCATCCATCTCTCACTATGGTTTTGTGAGCAAAATAACCTATTGCTTATTTTAATTTCTTTTAGGAATAAGAGAGAAAACATCTTTGTGAATCTTATACATTGATTTTTTTGAGAGATATGTAGTTCTTTGTACTGTAATTCACCTTAAATTAAAGATAATTTGTTCAGATGTTCTTTAAGTTTTCCAGGACAAGACAGTTAGAGATACGTAGCTGGACTAATTGAGCTGAGCCCTCTCGTTGAAAATACAATCCTGTTTGTCAAGAGATTAAGCCTGTTCTTTCACTGGATGCTGTTCTGTAAATCTCAGACCAAGGTCAGGATCAGATTTTAGACATCAATTTTGACTACTTCAGCAGGGCTAAAAGGACCTGCATTGTTGTGATATTCCCTCGAGGCATCTGCAATAGCTCACTGGGATGGAAAGTCACAGTTGTCTTAAAAGCACTTTACACACTCATCCCTCAGTGGCCCAGAGGCTGACGGCTGTACCTGAGACATTGCTGTAAACCTGCCTTTTCTGGGAAAACTGTTTTCAGCTCACAGAAGAGCAGGCTGCGTCACAGCTTCTGTCTCCATGATTCTCTGCATGGGTCACTCTCACTTTCCTGTCCAAGCAAACCCAGAGAATGTGTCCTTTTCCAGCATCAGAAGTTTTATGTCTGCTTTGTTCCAAGTTTGAATTGTAGGAAAACTACTCTGTTGTAGTGTGAACGAGCCTTTTTTTTTTGCATTTAAATTAATCTATGTAACTTTTCTTTTTGTGAAATAGCTTTTTATTTTTCCTTGGATTTAATTCTGTGCATTCAAACAGAAAGTTAAACAATGTCAGACTGCAGAAAATGAATTGCATAACATGCCAAAAAGATGAACTGGGGAAATACTTGTTTTTACATTCCCTTCTTACCTATGTCTTTAGTGTGCATTACTGGAACATCAAAGAGAACTAAACAGTTTGGAATTTATTTTAAAATATGTATTCTCCTAAAGTGGATTATTTCCTCTATGCACTTAATTTTAGTGGAAGAAAAAAAGCAAGTGTTGGTATAATGTTATGCAGACATCCCTCTAGAGTAGTTAATTTTCAGAAGTTATAACAGCTTACTATTGCCCTTTTCCTCCTGAAATTACTTCCTCAGCTAAATTGTTTAAGGCTGATGCTGAAGATAAGTGTATGAAAACCAACTTATCAATTCTGCCCTTTCAGCAATTATCTTTACAGCTGATTAAAGTGAACTACGACTTGTTTTGAGAAGAAACAAAGAACTCACTAACATTCTTGGCTCTTTGTTTTAGTGCTCCTGACTGCAGCTCTAGATAGCTTTTTTTTTTGCTTTTTTTTTTTAAGTGTGCAGGGAATTTTTTAGGAGATTTTTTAGATGGAATCTTAACTTGTTTCAATGAGATGGAATTTAGGTACTGAATATGTTCAAGATTTGAAATTGAGAGGTGGTTTCTCAGGAACTCAGAATTCCAGAAACCGTCTTTGATTCATAATTCTGGTACTAATGTTTTATAATCCATGGACTACACTGTTGTGAGACTCCCTACATTTTTAATAGTAAGTATATAGGTATAATTTTTGAATAGAATTTGGGCTGTAGATTATTAGTATAAAATAAACAATGAATGTAAAATGAACAAATGAACTGCTAACAGGTATCTCACCTGCTTGTAAAATGCTGCTCCTCTGAGATGAAGCCCATCAGTGGAACTCATGGTTGGGTTTAGTTCAAAACAGAAAAAGTGCAAGAGCCATTCAGTGGAACAGAACATGGAATTACAAAAAGTATTCTGAAGAATGCCATGTGCCATCCCCTTGAAAACCATATACTTAAGTGCTGTATTTTTCTCTCATCATCCTATTATAGATAACAGATTGTAATTCCATTCCTCCTGAATCCTTTATGGAATGTGACAGTGCACTAAAGAAACAAACCTGACAGATGTGCTCCTTTAGGTCAGTTTTCTGTCAGAGCAACTGTGTCCTTTTCATCAGGAATTTAGTTAAGGGCTCCTTCCAAGTATGATTGCAGTTTCACTTGATCCCCATTTCTCCTCAAAAATGTAGGACAGCAGTGCCAATGGCTTCTGCAGTGATTTTCATGGTGAGCTGTGACAGTAGGAGGTCTTCAGCAAGTACAGCTGTGTGTCCTGCTGCCGTGAATCATTTCTGCCTCTTGCTTCTCTGCCTTGCTTACTTTCTTCTTCTTCCTCTTGTAGCTATATACTGTATTCAGTTGTAGCTCAGTATCTTTTTTTATATCTGTTGAGACATACAGAAGCATCTCTATTTTCTGGCATGTTTGTTATCAGAACTTGTGAAGAGAAGCAGCAATATTTTTCAGGTTATTGTTAGATGGGGAATTTACTGTTTGGTGAACAGTCTTCAGCAGTGGCTTGGCATTTTAGAGTATTATAAGCTGTGGCATGAACACTTGAGAATGTTAAAAGGAGTAGTTTTAACTCTCATTACATTTCATTCTCATTACTGTTCCTGAATTTTCAGCTATTTAGGCAGAAGGGTCATGGGAGCCGTAGAAAATGGAGCAAATAAGCAGATGGGTTCTTCCAGTCCAGCTGAAATAACTACTCTTCCTATGGAAGGTTCAAAGGGAGGATTTCAGAGCTAGAAAAAAATCTACATCCCTTGCTATGTCTGAGATCTTAGTGCTTCCTAGTGGGCATCACAGAGAATTCCTCAAGGAGGGAGAGACTGCAGTTGGGTTAGGACTCCACCAGCCAAACTCTGATTCCAGGGTATTTTGTTATCCTTATTGGCTATGAGACATTCAGATGTACCAAGCCTGAGTAGCAGTGGCTGAACATCTGCTCAAGAGGAATGAACCCAAAAGGACAATAATTGCAGAGGGGGATGAGATGACATCATTCTCAAGAATGGGAGCAATTCTCATAGATTTGTAAGTTCCTGTGTGCAACAGCCTGAAAAAGGACTTAGGAGCCAGAAGGCAAGGCTTGTTCCTTGCCTGAAGTGCACATTATCCAGGTAGAGGTGTGCTGCAAAGGAGAGCAGGTAGGGCTTTACAACACAGCAAGGAGCACTGAGCTTACAAATAGAATAGAAATGGTGAGTGTGTGTTATGGGAGGGATGATTGAACTGACTTTCTTTGCCACAGACTGGGTCAAAAAGCAAAGGAGAGGCAGAAAAGCCTGTACTAGCTGCTGGCATCCTGTTATCCTCTCTTTTTCAGTTGAATGTTGTTCCAAGATAGGCGACCATAAGAAAAGAAATCAGGGTAATTGTCAAGAAAATTGTTTTCTGGGGAAAAGTGGTTAAATGAAAAGAATTATTCTGGAGAGTGTTACATGTGGGATAACTAATACTGAGCACTGCAGCTGACAAATCCATCAGCCAAAAATAAAAATAAATGTGAATCTAAATGTGAGCCATTTACTATTTTTTGTTTTTCCTAGATAGCATCCAAAATAAAAGCTGATAAGAAAAGATGGAAAATTAAGATGAACAATCAAAAATTTACTGCACTTGGGAGTGAGTAGCAACGTCCAAATGTGGCTTTTCCCTGCCATAGGGTAAGGAAGGAGGTACACAAAAAGAAATGGATGATGCCTCCGTGGTTCCTAGAAGAAATCTGATGTCCTTCATCTGTCCTGCAGGATATGTTGCTGAAAGGTGTGGCCAGTGAATATCCTTTCTGCAAGACTACAGTGGAGCTTGAGCTGGAAAAATGCTGTTGTTTTTTGTACCTCCATCCAGAAGACACACTTGCTCTGCCCAATTAAACCAAATACTAGTGCCTGTGACTCTTAACATAGATTACACAGAATTCATGAGCAAGTGAGCTGTGTTCACTGTCATCTTGTGGATAAAACCTTTTCAGATATTCTCCTTCCTTCCAGACTGCAGTTCTATATGCTTGGTCTGTACAAAATGTTCTTGGAAGGGAAGCATAGGTAAAAAACCTTTTCATGTACGTCCAAGAGATTGAGAATTATTCCTTATCCTTCCCTCCCTGTCTCTGTGTACTCAGCTGGGTATGAAGTTCTCATTTTTCATCACATTCTACAGACTCTTCTGGAACCTAATGCTAAGCAGATGCTGTTTCTCTTGAGACGATCATTAAAATTAATTGTTCATAAATTAGGCAGCAAATAAAATTTGCTGTCAGTACTTACCTGAAACAGAAGGGTTTGTTTTTTTTAACCAGAACAAAACTATGTTTTGGAGTAGACATTGTTGGCTGCATTCCAGTGCATTGAAAAACTATGGCTATGTCCAAGGAAGTTTGTTGTGGGCCAGGATTCCTATTTGTCCCTGTTTTGGTCTGTTTGTTTTCCAGAAATGACTGACAGTATTTTTGCATATTTTGAGCACAGATGTATTTCCAGACTTTCTCTGGCTATATGGATTGTTTGCAACTGTTTCTTTAACTTGAATGGAGCAACACAAAAATCCAGTGAAGAAGATACTGGAACATATGTATAAATTGAAATCAGACTTGATTAAAGACAAATATGTTGTGAAAAGGAAACGTAAATCATTCTTGTGTTGCATAGCTGGCAATCAGAAAAGGAAGATGAAGTTTCTTATCCTTATTTCTTCAGCCTTTGACAGCTGGGCAGAAAAGCTGAGTCATACTAACTCACTGTTGGCAGGTAAAATAGATTGGGCCAAGCCCATTCCACGAATATGTAAAGTGAAATTAATCTCCACATAAACTGTAGTTTGGTTTTCAACAACACTTCGACATAAGGGTGAAGAATTTAGACTGCTTTAATCTACATTTGTCCTGTCATTTCTGTAAATCCTTTATTGCAACAGTGTTTTCGCAGGTGTGTGGCTGATTTTTAATATTTAATATTTTTTTTAATATTTAAGGGGTTTTTATTATCTCCAAGTATTTAATCCAAGAAAAAGTTGTAATTTTGTTGGTTAAGATATGCTTTTGTTGGCTAAATTATAGGAATTTCAGAGAGAACTTTATATGTTCAGGGGTGGGATGATGTAACCTGCTTTGCACAGCAATTCTGCAGCCTGGGGACTTGGATGTTGCCATGGGGAGCTGAGTGTCAGTCCCCGTTGTAGTCTCTGTTACTGCTGTGTGTCTGCAAACTCTTACATTGTGTTTGCTAAGTCACTCAGGACCTGAAGTACTTTTAAATCGGAGAAAATTGGTTTTCTTACATGGGTTTGGAAGGTCTGGAAGGTCCATGCTTGCTCCCACTGGAGGAATAGATTGTCTCAGTCTGAAAATGGGCACATTCTACTTTTGGATTGTTAAAAAGGCAGTAAATCTGAGGTAGAAGAGGAGTGATTAATGACAGAGCACAGAAAGAAATGCTGTCACTATCAAGTGTCACCATTGAAGATGAATTCAGACAATAATTTCTGATGTGAAGAGCATCATCTATACTTAGTTTTCTGTTCAGCTTCTATGCCTTGACATGGCCAAATGAACTTTGGATCTAGGTTTTGGAGAGGCTGGTGGGAGAGTGTCCCAGTTGTCCATTCCTTTCAAAAAGATGAGGAAGGAAGGAAGGAAGGAAGGAAGGAAGGAAGGAAGGAAGGAAGGAAGGAAGGAAGGAAGGAAGGAAGGAAGGAAGGAAGGAAGGAAGGAAGGAAGGAAGGAAGGAAGGAAGGAAGGAAGGAAGGAAGGAAGGAAGGAAGGAAGGAAGGAAGGAAGGAAGGGAGGGAGGGAGGGAGGGAGGGAGGGAGGGAGGGAGGGAGGGAGGGAGGGAGGGAGGGAGGGAGGGAGGGAGGGAGGGAGGGAGGGAGGGAGGAAATTAATACAGAGAAACCCTAATAAGATTCACTTTGGAATATTCTTTGGCCACAGGAGGGCAATACTGTTCTATAATAAGTTTGGCAAGCTTTATTCCCTGAAAGTCTGGTTTGTCATAGGTACTGGGGGGGAATGGGATTGATCATAGTTAACAGTCATCAAAGTTGTATTGATCAGGAGGTGGATTTATGCCTTTAGCTATGTTTGCAGGGGCTGAGCAGTTGGTTCTCCCAATCCTCCTTTCCAGAAGATCAAATTGCAGCACAGAATCTGAGAGCTGTGATGACATCTAAGGAGCTACTGCTTCTGCATCCCTGGTTCAGATTGGTACTGGTTTGTGCTGTTCTCCCTTCCACCATCTCAGCTGGAGGCCAGAAGCAGGAGGTGGCACAAGCAATGCCACAGTGACTATGGCAGCCCCCACGGTGCTGATGGAGGGCTCTTTGTCCCTTGTCCCTCCACTGTTTCAAACTGAAGTAAGGAGAATTTTAACCAATAATGATGATCAGGGTGTGTGCCTCTCACTAATACTGGTAGGAGTATTCAGCTGGGAAAGGTGGATTTTATTTTTCTTTTTCCCTGTAGAAACTTTTTGTGTTTTCCCCAGAGGCTGAGGGCATGTTCTTCTTTACTAGAATCCAGACCCAGGAGCAGGCGTCCTAACTTATTAGGCCATTGATTTATGCCCTTGCTCTTTGTTGATTCATGCCCTTGCTCTTAGCTGGTCAGATAAATCTCATTAGTTAGAAGATTCTCCAGAGAAGCAAGTGTTGTGGGTTTTAATTCCCCAAAGGAGATTATTGTGTTGAGTGTGCATTTTGTGGCTCTTAGAAGAATAGGAGATACCACTGTTTGGTCTTGTGAGAGAAAACGAAAGCTCCACTGTGTTCTTTATGAAGATTAATCTGCTAGGAGTGCTTTGAGACCAATGGATTTAAGTTTTAAAGGGAGGGGAATACTTGATTTGCAAATACTAAGTGTTTAGTTTGAGAATGGTGTTTGGCAGAGTCAGACATGTGAGTACATTTGAGTACTTAATACATTACCTAACATACTTCAAGTACTTAAACATTAATATGAAAGTAATTTGTGCGGTCTGGGTATCTTTATTTTGGAGACAGCTGTACTCCCCAGACTAATAGACAAGAACAGGGAGCCTCCTAGGGGCTGGCTCTGTCATCAGTTGTTACTAGTGTGACAGGAATAGTTTTCAAGAAAAATTAAAGTAATATTAAAAGTTAAAGAGGCATATTTATGAAGGATAGATTGCAAGCTTCCAAGCTAACCTTTTAGGTTATCTGGAAATGAAAATGTTTCAGAGAATGAAGGCTACTGAGCTGCTGCCCTTTTAGCTTCTGTTTCTGAATAAACACTCAAAGAGGTCCCCTTCTGAAAGACAATTCTTCCAGTTGATGGTTTTCAGTTTGTAGTTTGCACACTGCTTCTAATGGATCTGTGAATGCTGGAACTCTTGTCTATAGCTTTTCTTTTGAAGGTGCTGAGCTTCCACTGAATGTGTCTAAGGGAAGAAAGAGCATTTATATCAGGTTTGTCTTAAATGTCAATTTATTTATTTTATGCTTTATATTTTAAAGTGTGTTTTAAATAGCATGATCAAGAACAAAATGTTTTGTTTTGCAGGCATAAATTTTAAGGCTTTTATTTTTAAGCTTGTATGAGCTTGTACGAGCTTGAAACCTGAGAGTTTCAAGGTGATTGACTTGGCAAGGAGCCCAAGAACCCAAGGAAAATGGCAAGCCCTTTGCAGGGCTTGTGGCCCAAACTGCAAGTTAGCATCTTGCAAACTACTGAGTAGTCTTGGGAGCCTGTCTCCTCCAATGCTCTGAAAAAGAGAGGAATTCCTTCAGGTGAATGACAGCCAATGTCTTTTTGGCAAAGGGAGAGCAATGGTGATACAAATCACGATGTGATGAAGTTTTTCTAGCTAAGTTTTTTTTTCTAGGGCAATGTACATTTTGAAATTAGACACTTAGGTAAGACTCCTTATATTTCATTTTACCTATCACTAAATTTATATGTACAGTAAAGATAAAGTGAGTGGAGCAAGTCATGCAAGTCTGTTGTGCACTTTTGAATATAATCCCTTTCTCACTTCAGTCCATAGTCATTTTTCTGCTGAAACCACTACGTTAAAAATCCCATTATTGACTTTCCTGTCTTAAGTATTGAAGAAGAGTTGGAGTAGTGCTTTTTTCAGTCTTTGTGTTTTTGAACACTTAAAACATGTGAAAATGATCATGTCAAAAATCATTCTGATGTTGCTTCTACCTGAATTTTTTTTTCCTGCTCTCTACCACACATGTAGTGTATTCCTAGGTAGATTTGCACATATTTTCTGTCACTCCAGGAGAGGTCTTGAACAGTCAAATGTCAACTGAATGTCAGAGAAATGCTCTTATAATGAAATCTATTAAGGTGTCCAATCGCCCTGTGCAAAAGAGAAGAAAATCTTGCTTTGTGACCATTAGGAAAAATCAAACAAAACAATAAAACACACTGAAGGCAATGCATTTCCTGGGGTTGAAGCAGATGACCAGGTGTTGGTAGAAGCTTTTGGCTTCATTGTTTATATTTTTCCTTTGCTTTTTATATAATTTACAATGATTATTACTTCAAATGCTTATTTTTGTCACACTTCTGAATGTTAGTAGGCAAACACAACTTTTTATTTCTTTTGATCCTTTTTTTTATTATGATCAACCTATTTTTATAACTTGTCATGGAAATATTTGCTGAGTCTTTATTCACTGATTCAGAGGCTAGAAGAGACCATTAGAATTGTCTCATTTGACCTCCTGTACAAGCCAGACCAGGGTACTGAACTCCATAGCTCCAGCATAGATTCTTATTGAGATGAGAAACACAGCTTTTAAAATGATATTATATTTTGTTTCAAGACTTCCAGTGACAAAAGATCACTATATCAACTAGTAAGTCTTTGAAATCCCCAATTACCTTTGCTTATGAATTGCATCTTCTGTCTATCCTTGGATGTAATTAATGTCAGGTGGCTGCTGTGGCATCTGGATATATCTGGTTTTTTTGCTCATGAGAAAATACTTGAGAATAATGACAAAGAATAACTTGTCTTGTTCCTTTTGGACCCTGATGCCTTTGGCAGTCCAGCTGAACTATCCTCAAATATTTTTGGTTTAAACTCAGAAAAATATCCACACCAGCATTTTAATGGTCTGTGTTTTGAAGATAGTTGGGACAGCAGAATTAGCATTCACAAAGGCTAACTTTATCCAAAATCTAAATGTTCCTCTGACAGCAGAAAAACAGAATTGTATTTCTGGATACCTAAGTTAAAACATTTGAAGTTAGGCTTCTGATTATCCAGGACCCAGGAGGATGCTCTATAAATATTCTGTTGTGTCCACAATATACTCTTCTAAGAAGTTTAATTTTGTTCCATTTTTCTTTAGTAGTCTTTTGACTACATGTGGGGGACTGTCTGAAGGAAGTGTACTTCCAAAAAAGTGGATTGACTTTCACTGAAGAACCTGTCAATAAAGAAAAAATTACTTATATCTGAAATAAAGATCATTTTTTTACCGCTGCTAGATGAATTCCTAGCTGGAGAGTGGTAGGTGCCTGTTTATGCTTTTAGATGATGGAATAGTTCTACTGATATAGGTTAAGGACATTTAAAGTCTCTTATAATCAATTAGATTATTAAATCACCTCTGACCTCATTCTGCAGAGATGCTGTGTACCATTTGTTTAGGCTATTGTGCTTAGTGAATAGTTTTATATTTTTTTCAGAGTTGTATTGTTATGTTTGGTTTTGTTTTATGCTTTCATCTCATTTGGTGATGAACAAACACACTGTGCAGGATTGTTTCTGAGCTCTAGAAATATGGTAGTGCTTTGTCACTTTTCCCTTTACACAAGGCCACAGTGACATTCAAACTGAGAAAAGTATTATTCCTAAACATTGGGGCACATGAATCACAGATATTTATTGTAATAAAGAACAGTGCACTTTAGTGAGCCAGGTCTTTAGCACAACCCAGCAACTTAAGAGACCAGAGAGGTTTTCAGCAACATGACCAGCACAGGCTGGAGGGGCATGATTTTTTTTCTGTGAGCTTTCCCAGAACTGCTGATATGTTCCAGTAAAAGCCTCTCATGACTTCTGTTCAGTCTTATGAAATCTCACGTAGCAACTAAAAGTTCCTGAGCAGTGCTGTCTTTGGCTATCTAATGGATTGCTACTGTTTCAGTTCTCCTTTTGGATCATGCACAGAACTATGCTGGCTGAAAACTGCTGTCACCACAGGTAAACAAAAAGAGTCCCTGTAATCCAAATTAGAGGAGAATTATGCTGATGGTAAAATCATCTTGGCTGTTCTACAGATTTTCAGGGATGTCATGAGAATCTTAAAATAATAGATATTTCAATCAGAGTTTGAATTAAGGAGAAATAAATAGAATTTATTTAGCCCACTTAAAAGATGCATGTTCTGTTCTCAGCTCTGGCAGTGATCTGCTTGTTACCTTTAGAAAGGCTTTTTCATAATTTTTCTCTCGCATGCTATTGTTGGTTAAAAGCGTGAGCCTTTTGGGATTGGAGCCCCCTCAATATTCTGCTGTTTGATCACACCCACTCTCTTGTGGCTTCTATGTTCTTCTAGTAAGCAAATGCTAACAGGAAGCTGCAAGGCTGTAGAGACACACAAGTCTGTACTTTTTTGCAATTGATTTTTTTTTTCCCAGGTGTTATTATTATCACAAGAAAGCAAATGGATCCAAAGCTGTGTCGAAGGCTGATCCTTGGTGACATACTGCAGTAAGGGGTGCTTATTTCTATTTGCTAGTTAGCTATTCCAGGGAGAAAAAACCCAAAGCTGCTTAAGTTTTTAAACCTATTATGTGGTATTCTAAAAGGTCAAGTTGCTGTTCTTTTAAAATACAATTTAATTGAAAATGGACAGTAGCCTGGATCTTCTTGAGGCGTAATGAAGTAGACTATTGATATGCACCATGTGTTCCTGATTAAAATCAGAAGGCTAGGAATGTTCAGCCAATTATGCAATTTGTGAGATACTGCCCAATTAGTTCAGGACCATGCAGGTACACAGAAAGATACTTTGTGTGTTCCCTGTAAGCTAAAAAACCCGAAGTGCTGAATTATGCACAGGCTAATAAAGGCAATTGTTTGAACTCTCTTGTTGCACTTTATTTATCTCCTAGAAAGATTTGTCTATAGTAGAAGTTTACAGTATAGCATAATAATTTACAGTTAAACATAACAGTAAGGAAACTTAGATACTAATGCAAAGAACAGGAACCAAGGATACAATTTAACATCTGGACAAATCCTCTTATTTTTTATAGTTAATGTAGCAATTTCTGACTGCCTCATTTTACAAATCTACCTAAGAGCAGGTGTCGGTGTTGTCAAATTTTCTAGTTAAAAGAACAGCATTTAAAGAAGTACAGGTGTGGTTTTCATGATTAATGAACTTTTGGATCATCTTAAGCAGGAAAATATTCACCGTGGAAGATGTTTAAACTACAGACAAATAACTCAATGTATTTAAAGTTTCAGCTTTGTATCTATGGTTTATTAATTTGTACAGACCTC
Organism: Poecile atricapillus; assembly: GCF_030490865.1. Taxonomy (NCBI): domain Eukaryota; kingdom Metazoa; phylum Chordata; class Aves; order Passeriformes; family Paridae; genus Poecile; species Poecile atricapillus. Next base: position 66,895,615 of record NC_081252.1, on the reverse strand, counting down.
TATAAAGTAAAAAGACACATTTGGTGTTGTTATATTTTGCAAGATTGTGCCTGAGCATGCACCTATCCAAAATACAGAAAAATCTCTCAGTGTGTTTAATACATCAGAATTATCTTTTTATTTATTTTTTTAATTATTATTATAGAATGGGAATGCTTAATTATCTCTAGCCTTGGAATCACACATGGGATGTTCAGCAGATTTGTGCAATTTGTTAGAGCAGCAGTTGTTTCTTAACCGTGGGAAATATTGACACTGGCAAGTAAAGATGGGATAGTGAGCAATTCAATCTCCCCCATGGAAAAAAAACACCATATTGCAGAGGCCTTAACTGAAAATTAAAGCTTTGTTTAGTTTGCTTAGCTGGTTATAAAATGTGCTTCAGAGCCCCAGAGTGTCTAAAAACCAGGTTGATTTAATCATGGACTCAGGGGCTTTATTCACACGATCAAGGGAATTAAAGTTCAGCTACTTTGCCGTGGACTAATCGTTAATCCAGGGTGGCTGGTACCGAGGGGCCTGAGAGATAGGGCTCAGGGTGATGAAGGGTGTTTGGCAGCCTGATGCCTGTTCATCGCCTTTGTGCTGAACAAGGAAGCAACAGGAACAAAAAAACTCAACCCTGAATTCTTCAGGGACTTTATCAGGTGAGAATTAAGGAATTTGTTTCTTTGGCCAGCCAAAACGTTTTGGTGGAAACTGATTCTTGTAAGGAGTTCAGTTGCACAGTGGAATCTGACAAACACCTATGGGATATTTGTATTGCTAGTAGGGGCAGCAAACATAGGGACATTTGCCTATGTCCCAGTCCTGTCTCTAAAGAAATGTTAAGCTCCTCTGAAGAAATTTTAAGTGAACTGTGTGTTAAAGGTACCTTCATAAAGGAGTGGATAAGCAAGTCAAATTCCATATCAATTAGGTGGGTACTCTGGCAGTCAGACCAGTGACTTAACAGAAGTTGTGTTCTTCTGTGGCTGTGTTTAGCTTTACTAAAAAGCTACCTGGTAACCCCAGTCTCTGGTTTGGGTAATCACTTCTGCAACTTTGAAGGCTGTTTGGATGCTTAGAAAGTACTCAGGTATTAACTTGTCTCATTATTTTTGGTATTTCCTGGGCTGTAAATACTGATACTGACACTGTCTGTCCATCCTTTTCATTTACAAAATCAAGATATACATGAAACTGTTCCTTTAACTAGTTTCTCTCTATTCAGATATTATTTTCTATTCAGAATATACTTTACAAAACCATTTTTCTTAGCTCTGTACCATTTACAACTAAAAATAATTAAAAATAAATCCCATAGCATCATATAATTTACAGTAGCTATGAGGTTCTTCTACAAACACTGTAAGTCAGCAGTGCAAATAAAGATTAGATAACAGAAAATTTAGGTATTCTCCTGCCCTCCCTGCCATATTTTGTTTCCAGTACTATGTGGGAAGAAAAGAAGAGCCCCAGGCAGGTCTCAGACTTCCAGTGTTTAGGAGAAAGCAGCATGCAAAGCACATAAACACACAGAATACACACAGGCACAGAAGCGAGCATGTTGATATATGACACACATTTCTCAGTCTGCTGTTACGGTTTCCCTGGAAAGCACTAAAACATTGAAATGTCCTCTTCCAAGTCAGGATCAAATCATAATTTCCTAAATATTTCACACAGCCAGATCCTTCACAAGTCTATCCATTCCATCAGGAACGAGCAGCAGCATTCACCTCTTGGTGGCAATTTTGCATGACTGATACACTGATTTTGTAGGTCTTGTGCTTTATGTTTATTGACCATATTTTTGCAAAATGAGGGATGTTTCTCCAGGACCGGAGTCTTAGTTCTTTTGGTAGCAAGTGCTACATAAAGCTTTTCCTACAGCTGGAGATTTTATGAGGTCTTTCTGCCTTGCAGATTTTCTGTGTGAAGTCTTCAAGAAATTCTGTTCTCTTTTTCCCATCTTTTTTTTTTTTGTGATGACAGTAAGAGCATAATCATCTTTGAAATGTCAACTTTTTTTCTTCTTCGACAGAAAAATGACCAATAGTGCTACAGTTCACTAGGAAAGACAGATGATATTATCTGTCTTATTTCCAAAGAAAATAAGTCAAAAAATAGATATGAACTGTGACTGTGAATGCTGAAGTTAGCATTTCCTGTTACAAAACAGGAAAAATATTCCTAGATCAAAAAACTAATCACTGAGTGTGAATAAGGCTCTGTTAGTGCTTCAGAGCATAAATTTATTAAATTATATAATTTATTAAATTATATAATAATAAATTAAATTATATTATAAATATAGAATATTAAAAACTGATTTTAACCTCACAAATACCTGCTAAGTACATTTCCTAGCTAGTTTCAGACTGCCAGTTTATTTTTATATTGTTTGCAGCTCAGAAAATTTTGCAAATTTTTGTGATTCCCCATCAAATTGTACTTGGTGAATTTAAATTTGTGTTTTGCATGAAACTTGTATTTTGCTTGTTTCCTCCAAGTGCCACTGTTCTTCACATCTGATGTACTTATATATTCTCTTTAAATTTTGTGTCACCAGGAAACTTCATTGACGTAACTTTCTTTTGGTTGGTGTAATTATTAAAAACATTAGCTAACATCAGCTCCAAGACTGATTCTTTAAAAACTCTAAAAAGTAGAATTCTACCATCCCTGTCAACACTCCAATTCCTTATTTATCATAGAAAATTTGCCTCGATTTCTGAATCTCACTTTTAAGGCAGTATTGCAGGCTTTGCACCATATTCAGTGCTTTATTGAAAGATTATATCTATTTTCTATCCTATTGCAGAATTCCTGCATCTTAGTTCTCACCCCCACATCATCTTTATTCTTTAAAAGACACCTGTCACTTGCCAAGTGCTTTATGCTTTACTTTGATTGTAGTAATAAGCTGAAAAAGTGCGCCTGTGATTATTTACCAAACCTAAAATGTAATTCAAAGGGGAAACTGCAACTTTCTCTTCCAGAAACTCTGGTTCAATCTACCAGATAATCATGTATTTAGGGTTGTGATAACAGATGCGTAGTGTCGATGAGTCACATATATTTTTTTATGTCAGATCCAAAATTATAGCTTTCTTTTGATAATTTGTACTCTGGAGCCTTGCCTCCAGAGGAAAAAGGTGAAGCAACAATATCTGAGAATTAAATATCATGTGAAGAACATGACAATTCACTTTTCCTGCATTGGAATTAGAGTTTAATTACAATCAAAGAATCCTTCAACCTAAATTGCAATTGCAGATTTTACAGCCACACCTGACGGTTCATGTCTCGCAAGTAGTTTTGTAGAATGATTTGCATCAGTTCATACTCAGTTTGCTGATAACACTGCTCTAAGAAAGAGCTCCAGCAGAGATGATGGGCAATGCTTTTGAAATCCCCAGGTCTTCACTAGTTCTGAATTTGTTTCTCCTTCAGTTTTCAGATAGGATATTGTCCCACAGCTGTGAATCCCTGAGAGCAAAAGTCTGCTTTTTACTTCAGCCCTGAGTAGAAAAATCTGAAGCTGTAGTTCTAATGAATTGTCATAGCAAATGGTGCAGTTAACCTGGTCAAGCAGGTCATCAGATACACTTATTCAGTCTATAAAAAACCTGTATTATTCATCTTTGGACAAAATGCTAATGTGTCGCACCGATAAAGACTTTACATTGATACCAGCCTCCACCTACATCAATATCTTATAGTTTAATTTTTTGTGATGAGAGAGTTGGTTAGGATACATTATTTACTTTTAGCTACTTGGCCAACTGGAAGTGTTTCAGGTGTGGATTAGGGGTCATAACACAGTTTGGGTACAGAAGGAAATGACTTCTCCTTGAGAAAAGCCCAGCTCCTTTCTGTACAGTAACAGAACAGGACAAAAAGTACAAGCAGGCTCAGGTAGAATTAACAATAAAAAAACAAGAATAGTGAGCATAGCAGGTTGCTTTCATGTAGATAAAACCAGATTTTTCAGCCTAAGATACAAAGAAAAAGCTAATTTTTGTTTGCATGTATTATATAATGAATTGTAACTGATTTTGGCCAGCTAATTTGAGAATCCTTCTTTCTGGAATTAGACGGGAGAAATCCAGGCCTGAATGTTTAATCGTTTCCACTGTGCTCTTGATTTTGTCTGCATGTTGGCTTGCGTAACAACATCAAAAGAGAGTCATCCTGGTTACATGAAGGGCATTGTATTCCTTTTAAACTCATTTTACACCAGTATTAGTGACATATAAACCAAGCCCAACCTTTGTCTTTTCCTCATCTTCAAAAATGGCCTAATCCTGAATTATTTTAATAAGAATTGGTGAGTAATAACTCCTGAGCACTTATGTAGCGCTTCTGGATCTTCACAAAGAAAGCCTAAAAGAAGGTTAGCCCCTAAGCTGCATTTAAACTTCCTCTGTAGTTAAAAAATTTCAAAGCCTTTTATAAATATTATCAGTGGAGCGCTCAGAACATGGGGGAATATAGCCTGTTTTTCTAAAGGCTATTTCAAGGGAGAGCTGATGTTCCTGGCATCTCATTCTCTCCAAGCAGGGAAGATACTGAGATGCCCTAAATCCTAACTATATTTCCCATCCCTTAGTTGTTCCACATGCTTTCGTAGCAGGTGTGTTTAGTTGTCCCCCTCATCAATTTTAAATTCAAGTGAATACATTTGCTTAGCTGCTTCTTTCAACAAACATCTTCAAAAAGATTAGTATCACCAAGATCAACCTAAATGACTCCCAGCTGATGAGCACAAACATAATATGATTTGAAAGCTTCAATTTTAAGATTGCTTTAATACCTCCAAGCTGATCACAGCCTTTCACAACTACTTGTATGCCAGTTGTACATCTAAGTGCTGTCCTATTTCTTCTCCCACCTGTTTATGAGAATGCTTCTTTACAGTGATCTTTTTTTATACAAAAGTATCCTCTTTAAACTCCCCTATTTCAAAGTGACTGCTGCCAGAAGAAATGCACCAGGGTGAATACTTAGACTGTTATGGAAATACTGGTATAAGGAGTTTGACTTAAAGCCATCAAACAATTCTGCTTACTGAGAATGAATTTTTTTTAATCTCCTTGCAGACTGTGTGTTCTCTTCAATTTACATCAGAGTGGGCTGTTTAGTGAATGGCATGACATCAGAGTGGTCAGCACACCAAAGTGATCTCTCTGTGTCATGGAATTTGGGGATTTTTAAGATCTGCATGGTGGTAGCAGCAGCAGTTTTGAGAGAAGAGTGGTTTCTTAATCAAGCACAGCATATCCAACCAAAAGCTCCCTTCTCTCTAAGCATGTAATTTGCCTGAATTTAGTGGGGAGGGGCAGAAAACATACTGATGTAATGAAAATGTGTAGGGAGGCTTTCTTCAAGAGGAAAGAAGTGCCATAATGACAACTTTGAGAATGAGATAGTGATGAGGATTTGACTGTGTTGAAAATGAGATGTGTAAACATATTGCTTTTCCTTTGATGCTTCAAAAATACAATTTTCAACCTCTTGACTGGAACATACCTGAAATCATTCTTCTTGTCAGACCTCTGTCAGATGTTCTTTAAAAAGGTTTTTTGGCAGATGTATGAAACAACACACACAAAAGGCCTTAAAGGCTTTGGGATAGTGTCTGATAGCTGTGTGAGCCACTGACCAAATGGGCAATTGCAAATATTTTCTGGCACATTTTGCTCTCTGCTGTTGTATCACCTCAACCTTTCTATGTCTGAAACAAGACCCCTGAGGAAAGACTTAGGGGTGTGTGTGTCAGTATCTCCTGTTCTTACAAAGAAGTTTTAACAGCATGGCTGAATCCACTCCCATAATGGGTTTCAGAGAATAAACATGTGGCAAAAGTAGGTTGCTGACACTGTATATGCATTGAGAGGCATTAAGTTTACAGAAATATTAGGCATGCCCATTAATCTGCTATGAACAATTGCCTTTCTGGTAATTCATCCATTCTACCATTCATTGTATTCTGTCCCAGCCAAGTTGCCAGCATTTCAGAACAATGTGCCAAAAATCAGCTAAGGCAGTAGTTTACAACTGACAGAAAAGGGACCTATTAAATTCGGAAGAGCTTTGGAAATCAACTTATGCAAGTCTAAGTACATCACAATTTCAGAGAGGCAACAAGCATAACAATTTTTTTATTGCTATTTAACCAGTCAATAAATGAGGTCTCTGGAATATTTGAACTCTTCATAAGGCTTTACACTGTACTGTCTTGTAGATAGCCAGCTTTACTGAAGATCAATGTAAAACCTAATGTAATCATGATTTATGCTAAAGATTTTGACTTCTGGAGAATATTTAAAGATTTCAAAAGGGAAAACTCAGAATGTTGGCACTAGATCAGTATAGCTCTTCTGCATCGAGTTCAAGGATTTTTTTATAGTTGAAATGTTAAATGTAATTTTTCATTTGTATGCTTTAATGCATGTACATTGTTTTATGATTTCTTTTAGCCAATTTAATAACTGCAGAGTGCTTATGTATGTCCATTAATAACTAGGCCAATATGATAGTTTAAAATAATGTAATTTATTTCTTCTAATTTGGTATCACAAGGACCAAAATTGTTGCTATGTAGAAGGGAAAAGTCAAATGAATGAGGTTCAAACTCAACAACAGACATATCATGAGGTAATATTGTCTAGTAATGTAACTGTCAATTCTGACAAGCTGGATTAAAAACCTAGAAAATCTCTGTTCAATACAAAATTCTTCACCCCTGTCAATAATTATTAACATAACTATGCTTGCTCTTTCTTCTAGGCTTTTGAGACTGCCACTTTGCTGGTTTTTCCATCTTGAGGCTTAGTCAATAAGTTCTCAGTGAATGTTTCTATACTGTTAACATATTTAATTATCAGATATTTGTTATTTCCATATCCTTAAGGGATGTCTTACAACAGTACATTTCTTCTCTGGGATGAGTGTATAGATTTTGGATTCTAGTGGATTACACAATGCTTTTAGAGGAGTTACATAATTTAGAGCAGTTAAAAAGCTTATTCTGTTTTGGCACATGTTCCTATATTAAGAGCAGGCATATATTTTGACTCTCATATCCTCAGTTCTTTAGTTCTTCTGCCTGTGTGACAAGCAAAGAAGGAAACATGCCTGTGTAAGTGACAAAACCATTTATTACCACGAGACCTCTGCACTTCTGGCCATGTGTGCTGGGTTCTGGAACTAGGGGAAGGAAAGTGGAGGACTTTTCCCTGTAATGTGAAATTCCTCTGTCCTCTCAATGCGCTGTAGTTCCACAGCACAGGATTTGTCCCTTCCCATTAACTTTGCCTTGCAGAAGGCAGCAAGAGTGTGAGGGGTTCCTGCTCTGAAAGTCACACAGGCTGTTCTGCACAGCCTCGTGCTTATTCCACACCCCTGCTTGACACCCCTGACTGAGCCAGGGCTCCCCTCGGGAGCAGGCAAATAACGCTGCCAGACTGCAGGCTGGAGGTTTGGATGCAATTCCATTTAGGGCAGATATGAGGATCATTGCTGCATTTTTAGTGAGAATGTATTATTTTTTTACTAAAACAAATGAGGATGGCTAGTCAATAGAGCAATATATGAAGGGTTTGATGGAGTGATCACTGGAAATTGTAAGAGAATGCGGTTTTTCTAAAGCACCTTGTGTCAGTCATGATTGAAACCAGAGAATGTTGTCAGCCTGCCTTATGCAGAATTAGAAGTTGATTTCCCAAAGGTCCTTTCTGGTCTTTCAGAGGAGTGCCTTTTTCTTGTCATTAAAAAAAAGCCATTTCTGCATCAATAATGAACTAATTGTTTATAATTGTTAATTGCTTTGGCTTAGTGTCTGATAAAATGATGCCACTTCCAAACTTAATGCTGATTTTCCACTTTTAACATTTTGTAACAATGTGCAACAACATCATCCAGGATTATTTTTTTTTTATTTTTTTTCCCCATCCCGCAAACATCTATATGTGTTGGTGACTTTATTAACCATAATTTGGATGTTTTTAAAGACAACATTAATTTGTAGGTTGTGCCAAAATTTTAAAATCAGACTGTTGAATGTCACTGAGTGAAATGCTTTGCAGAAATCTCACCATATTATGTCAACACAATTACAATTATGAGAGAGATTAAAATCTTGTCAGGGACTCTGCCTTCTGTTAGATTCACAACTTCCAGCTTTAGTGAAGGGAAAAAAAATCAAGATAGCTTTTCATTTTAATGGTTGAAGTCAATTGAAGGATTAACCTGTCTTTCCCAAAAGGCAGACATTCTTCTGCACAACTGTATCTATGGCATGTTCATTTTCAAGAGTTTAGACCTTTTTTATGCTGCTTCAGCAACTGATAGATGAACTGGAAGACAGGTTTCATTTCACATACTTTAATTGTATCACAGCTCTTGGACCATCTAGCTTGCTTACTGAAGCAGTGGAACATTGCAGACTTTAATTAATACCTGTCAGAAGTTTTAATTTACAAAAAAAGTTCAGAAACAGCCTGCTGGGTGCTCACAGTTTTAGAACATGGACTTGTCCAAAACCTTCTCAAAGCTGATGGAAGTGAATTTGTTTCAGAGGTAATAAATTTTCTGCATCTGTGAGCAATTTCTGCTTTGATAAAGGGAGACAGCACAACACATAAAAACTGTTCTGACAATGTTCTAGAGTAGCGCTTTGGCTTTTGCAAGTTGTCAGGGCTTGATTGACTTCAGTGGCATTGTTCCAGTTTTCACAGTCTGAATATTTGACTCTGCTTCTGACTGCACTTTTCCCCCCTGCCCCTTTCTCATCTGAACTTCTCATCTGAAAGACCTACCGCACCACTGAAACTGCAGGTGTTCAAATGCAGGTGTTACAATTCCCAACTATTTGCTTCCTTGCACTAAATCCCAATCTCTGAGAGGATCCATGCACCTTGTGGTATCCTGTGCACAGTGCAGAGATACTCTGCTGTGTTTTGGCTATGGCAATGTCTAAATTTGTCTAATGTTACAACTATTTTTTTTACTCATCATTATCATATAAACATACGGATATTCAGGTAGAGTGTCTGCATTTGTCTGGGATATTCAAAAGAGAAATAATTGTATTTTCCTGTCTCTGTACTGACAAGTGCTTGGGAGGTACAGAGGTTTTCAGTCCTTTTTTAGTTAGCATTCAGCACGATCTGTGTGTTTTCCATTTGGCATCACTTACGTCATACACCCACAAAGGCAGAGATATCTGCTTCCCCACACCACAGAACCTACTGATCAATAAAAAAAGAAGGATACCTTCTCTTCTTAAGGGACTTTAAGCTTTAGAATTCAAGCAGAATGGGAAAAGTAACAGAAACACCTCTCCAAAACAGTCACCACAATCCCCTTCTGACTCAGAAGATGTGTAAAACACTTTCTTCCACATAAGCCAAAAGATGAAATATTCCTGTGTTTCCATCTCACAGGTAAAATGAGTTGCCTATTTGCACATTATTAGTGAAAAAATGATTAATTCCTGTGTAGCTGAAGGTAAAGTCTGGTTTAGGTAGCTGTCAAAGCAAGAGAAAAGTCCAGCATGTCAAGACTCTTAGTACCTACATGTCATTTGTATCTAGTAAGAGCTGAAGAAGTTCAGCTCTTGTGAAAACCAGATCATGTTCACAGGTGGCCTAAACCCTTCTCTTAAGCATTGAAATTTGAATGCTCCTGTCATATTTCCTCCCTGGCAAGATGATAAGTTCAGACAAACCTGCTTACTTAACCCCACTCCATCCACTGCCCTAAGCTGAGATGAAAAATACAGCTGCAATATTTCCTAGCAGATACTTCAGCTTTCTTTAAAGAAACCTCAGTAGTGTCAAGCCCAGTTTTCCTGAAAGTCTTTTCAGATTTTTAATTATCCTGGATAATTATGCATTTTCTCTTTTGCAGCAATTTGTGCTCATTACTCTCTGTCCTGTCATCAGTGGACATGAATAATGGTTTGCTGCCATCATTTTTGTTCCAATCTTTGACAAGCTGGAAGACCATTAAGTTTTCTAACTCTCATCTTTTCCAAGTACAATCAACACAGTCCTTTCACATTTTCTTGTTTCATACGTTATAGACAACACTCCTCTCTGGCATTTTTAATGGCATGTTTGCCTATATGGTGGAAGTAGGCAAAAAAAACCAAGTGCATGGAATTACTAGGGGGAATCTTGCCTTTTGATACCCATAGCCAAAGCAAACTTTGTCCTTGATGAATTTCCACCAGGTTGCTACTGGGGATTCTTTTTCATGCCATCTGTACAAGGACATGAGCATTACAAAGTGGGCAGAGGTAGTAAGTTATTCAGGGTGGTAAAAGTGACACCTCTCTAGGAGATGTGGTGGAAGGGACAGGTCTGAATGATCAGTCAACAGAATGTCATACAGGATTCAGGGTAGATGAACTGATGAATGCAGGAAGAATTTATGTGAACTTCCCCTAATGGGCCTCAAAGTGGTGTCACCACTTGGTGGAAAGGTCAGGGTTTGGCATGGTCAGGTTCAGGGAAAGCAAACAGGGATCAAAAAAGTGAAACAGCTTCTACTCAAGGAAGAGTTGTGTAACTGGTGAATCTTCTGGCTGGAAGAGACCCTTGGGGTGAGAGCCACAAAATAACAGCAGGCTTGGAGAAAAAGGTAGGGACTTTATCGAAACAAAGGAGTATTGAACAGAAATAATGGGAAGCACAGTTCAGACAGGAGGAAGCAGTACATTGCATGTTTGATTGTAGACTTGTGAATGCCCTTATCCAGGACATTGTGGCTTCTGGATTCAAGGGATTTTATCATGGACTCAGAGAGAGACTGGACAATTTTATGGAAAAGAGCTTAGAATAACTAAATACTCAGAAAAGAGCATACAACCCAGGAATCTCCTGAAGAGGACAATGCTAGATGACAGGAAATCAGGGTAAAGAATTCATGTACTGAAATTTGGTGCTAGTGTTTTGTGGAGAATATTAGGTGACCCAATATTGAGAATATTGAGGTCACCCAATGCCGTCTGGAGTCCTAAAGTCAGAGCAGTGCACTGAATTGTTGCCAGGTGGAACCAATATTTCTTCTTCTGAGGAGATAAAAATGAAATTCTGGGCTTGTTAAAGACAGCAACTTTCTCACTGACATCAGCATATGGGCACTTCATTCCAGGAACTTCATCTACAATAGATTGTCCTGGAAACAACCACTGGAACTGAAAAACCTTCCATTATGGTGGGATTTCTGAGAAAATAATGCAAAATTCAAGGTGCAGCACAATATTAATTATCCCAAATGCACAGAACAAATATTCTGAATGGCAACTGTCAGAGACAAACCTAACCAGAGAATATTTTGATTTATCATATTTAAACTTTGAGATGTTATGCTTTCTCACAAGAGCTCAAAAATAATATTTTAGAAACAATAGTTTCTGAGAATAATATTACTGTGACCATAACAAGGTAAAATTGTCTCATTCCTGTTTTGAATTAGAGCAATTGAGAGACTCACAAGATTCTAGTCAAAAGTGGAAGTATTAGGGCAGAAAATGACATTTGATTCTAGGAAATATTTGTGTAGTGTTGGCACTGCCACCCTGATAATGGCTTTATTGTAGGAGATAGATAAGGTGTTATGTCTATGTTATGATAGGTAAGAAGAAACTTAATTGGAAGTTTAACTTTTTTGCTGATGTAGAAGTGCTTTCTTTGTGCCTCTGGTAGGAAAACCTCATAAGTTTGTTCTGATTGTGATGTTGATCACTGCAGTTTCATCACTGATCCCCTGCAGAGATGTAATCAAGTTTCTCCCTCTAAGGAAGAAGCAAAATTTTTGTACAAGCCTGTGGCACAAACATGGCCTCTCCTCTCCTATGTGTACACTACTGGGGACCAGATACCGTGTGAAGTGTCACAAATGGTGTGAAATACAAGGAAGTGCTGGATCACTTAACGGCAATTTTGATGCGATAAAATCTCTAAAGCTTTATGGAATCGTAATGAGATTGCATCAGTTCCCAGAAGGGGCTCGGACACCAAAAGAAAACACGTGAGTGTTTTAGTGCCCAGAATAGGATTTCAATTTTCCAGTTAATCCTCTCTCTACAAGAACCATAAAACCATGATTTATATACTTTGGTATCTAAAGTGAAAACATGTGCAGAGATATGTGAAGTAAGCTGCTGTTCTTATTTATTGCTTGTTCTATAGCAGTGCTCAGTAATCCACTTCAGGGCAGAGCCTGATGTATGAGAAGTACTGCATACACAAGTATCAGGGAAGTTGCCTATTTGAAAAACAGTATATTCCAAAAGTTATTTCAAAATAAATTTTTTACATCTAGAAATTTAGGTGGCCTTTTAAAATTAGATGGAAACATCACCCAAAAAAGTTTCATTTATTTCCAGCTGAACAGTTTTGAAAGGAATGGAAATACTGCTAAAAGGAAAAGCCATTTTAAAATGTTTTAGTAAGGTTTTTATTATGAGACTTCTGAATTCTACTTCCCATTGTAGACAGCTTACATTTGGTATGGCTTTCAGTTCCTCACAGAGGTTCTCATTTCAGTTTTTAATTTTTGGCAAAGTGACCAAGTGCAATGTTAGCTTGGATGAACATCACTTGAATGTGAAAGTGCACAAACCTGAATATTATTATGTCATTTTCTGAACCCAAAATGCTTTTTCTGTTGATGTCAGAGAGAGGTGAATCAGGGCACACTGATGTATATTTTCAATAAAGACGTGCTTTGTGTATAAGTTTAAAGAAGCAGTGTGATGCATGCTTCTGTGGCTGCTAAGAAATCAAGAAGATGCCCCTTTCCTGTGATGTGTTTTATGCACAGAAGTGACACAGAATGACATTTTTGGGGCTTTTTCTCCAGGTACTTCTGAGCATTGGGTTAATGTGCTTGACATGTATGGTATGATTATATCACACCCTTGTCAAACAAGGGTTTTGCTGTAGTGGTGTGCCAGCAGTTTATGGAGGAGTAAGAGCCCATCAGCCTCAGTTAGGAAATAGGTTAGGGCCAGCTGTAGTGGGAATGGGACAGAAAACTGCTCTGCAGCCACAGCCACATCAGTGCACCAGGACTGTGTATGTCACACTGCACACAGTGCAGGAATAGCGATGAGAGGAGCAGCTGCTGTCTCCTTAGAGAGCCTCTCAATAGTGATCTTCAGAAATCACCTTTCACTATGGCTGGGCACTGGAACAGCTCCCCAGGCCAGTGCTCACAGCACCAAGTCTGAGTTAGGAAGCCTTTGGACAGTGCTCTCAGGCACATGGTGTGATTCTTGGGGTGTCCTGAGCAGCCAGGAGTTGAACTTCAATGATCCTTGTGGATCTCTTCCAACTCAGGATATTCTATGATTTTATGATTCTAACTCACCTTATCCCTTCACAATATATTGATTCACAACTGCTGATTGTGAAAAGACCCAGAAGTTCAGACATCTCGTTTTATCCAGAAGGCTAAAGACTTAATTAGAATGAGCAGTGCTCCAATTCCAGGTTTCTCTTCAATCTTGTGGAGAAAAGTATAGCAAGATCCAGGCTGAAACTAGGGGATTTTAAGCAAGAAATAAAGTATAATTTCATTTGTTTATCTTTGTTAAATTTAACCAGTGAACAAACTGGGTCCGCAATTTATATAAGTAAAAGTATTTTCTTCAGCCTTAAAATTATTGGCTTTTATACTTAGGTAAGGTAGCTAAATAGATTAAGCCACCAATTGTATTCTTGGATTTAATTCTAGGCGTTTCTGTACTGTAAAATATATTACAGCAGTATATTAGAGCTTTAAAATTTAAAGTCTGTCACAATGTCCTGTCAGTTCTTATTTTTTCCTATTTAGTTTTGCCAGCACATTCTCCTGCCTCAGCTATTTGTTTTTTGATATTAATTTTAAAATGTACATACAGCTGCCAAGTAGATGTACTGGTAAGCGTGCTCTGGGGTATGGATAAATAAGATACAAGCCATAGAACCATAGTTCTTTGAGTAAATATATACTTGAGAGGGTGAAGTGGCTTTAGTTAGGAAACTGCTCAAAGGACATTTGGAGAAATAATAATAAGTATATCATCAGGGTATAACATCTAGGTATATCATGCTGTAGATATGTTCTAGTATTTAATTTGAAGGCTCTGAAACAAGCTCCTTTCAGACCACTGGTGCTGGAAAAGATAGACTAATGATCTGAAATGATTTTTAAATTCTGTTTTAAAATTTTTTTGCAAAAACTGTTTTCTACCCAACACCCACCAATACTAGATTTTTATCCTATTGAAATGCACACTGAAGTGTCCCATTATCAAATGAGTAAATTTGCAATTTTTGTAGGAAAATCACATTTGAATATTCAAATATTTTCTGTTTCATAGCTGTGGAGAAGTGCATATTCTTTACTTTGTTGTAGCATAGCAGTGTCTCACAGCCTGCCACCTCCAGAAAGAAGTGCTGAGACTCACAAGATTCCTACTTCTCCAAAGTCATTTAACCAAACTGACACGTAGGCTTTACAAGAAATGTTAAAGCTGGGATGGTTAAAATTGTGTGAGCTTCATATAATCCCCTTTTCATAAGAGGCACAAAGCTCTTTGTTATGCAGATCTGTATCTGTGCCAGTGATGTACTGCATATCTCGTGCTGCTTTTCCTTCCTACCTTCAGTCCTACATTCAGAGAAGCTGTCTGATGTGGGAATAGCAATCTGCAGGTGGGATCTCTGATGTATATTAAGGTAGGGATTAGCAACTGAAGACATGCTGAGGGTATAAAGTCATGGCTGCTGAGCTTGGGCCACATTTATACTCAGCCTCAGGCAGCTAACTGAAAATAATAGCAGTGACACATATTTCATCCAATGCTTTTTGAGTGCAAAGCACTTCACAAAGGTGGTTAGAAAAGCTGTAACAGGAACTGCAGCCACTCTGCCTCAGTGACTTGTCCACCCAGGAAACCACTAATGGTGCAGTTCTGCTCTATGAGCTGCTCCTGCCCTTTGAGGTCACTCCCTGCAGGAAAGTGGCTGCACTTCATTTGGAACAAAACTTTAGGTGGGAGAAAAGTAAGGTATGAAAGATGAGAGAACTAGAATAGTTAATGGCAATTGATTCATGTAGATTTCTAAGGACAGCCTGGCTGAGCAGAAACACTTATTTAATGGTTTGAGCAAGTGCCAGATGTAGGTAGCATGGTGACATTACGCAGGTGATGGGAGAAGTGTCATTCTGCTGTGGAAAGTGGAGACAAGAATGGGTTTTTCTGTAATGTACACCTCCAAACCAGTGACCCCTTCCCTTCCCTTCCCTTCCCTTCCCTTCCCTTCCCTTCCCTTCCCTTCCCTTCCCTTCCCTTCCCTTCCCTTCCCTTCCCTTCCCTTCCCTTCCCTTCCCTTCCCTTCCCTTCCCTTCCCTTCCCTTCCCTTCCCTTCCCTTCCCTTCCCTTCCCTTCCCTTCCCTTCCCTTCCCTTCCCTTCCCTTCCCTTCCCTTCCCTTCCCTTCCCTTCCCTTCCCTTCCCTTCCCTTCCCTTCCCTTCCCTTCCCTTCCCTTCCCTTCCCTTCCCTTCCCTTCCCTTCCCTTCCCTTCCCTTCCCTTCCCTTCCCTTCCCTTCCCTTCCCTTCCCTTCCCTTCCCTTCCCTTCCCTTCCCTTCCCTTCCCTTCCCTGTTTCAACTCCTAACACTGCAGATAATTAAAATAGTCACATTCCATGCTGTGGGACCTTTTCACCAGGAGAAGCTTTCAGCAAAGTAAAAGAGAAATCATTTCAGAAATTAAATTTTTCCTGGTTGGCTTTTTACTATAATTATTTTTCTGCTTTTATTTTGTAGATGATAGTCCCCACCGCTTTTCTCCTAGAAAAAACATTGCAAGATTAAAATATATTTGTATGCATGCTCTGTGATGCATTCTTATTCCTGTTTTAGTTGACGTAAGTTTTCCTTTGCATTGTCCTTCAGTGCTTCCAGCAGTCTCAGAGGCCGTGCAGAGTCACTGACTCTTCATGTCTTTTCTGAGACTTCCAATGATGACAAAATTTCATTATATGTGGACCATAATTTTTTTTCAGTAGGTTTTGCTTCCAGATGTTAAATTGCTCTCCTATTTCATGTTTTTATCTTCAATATTTCAAGGTGAGTGTGAACAAGGCTAATCCTTCCTTTGACCCTGGTGTGCAAAGGGATGCAGTCAGCAGCGTCTGTACCTTAGGCTGGGGGAGGAAGGGCAATGAACAACGCTCAGCATCCTTCCCTGTGATCTGGGAAATCCTCTTCCAACACAATTGCACTGTGGCAATTATCAGAGACAGTTGCCACAGCCCTCACTGTCAAGTTGCTTTTCAGGTGCCTTCAATGTTGAACAAAAGTTTCTACAAAGCAACAACTTATTTTATGAGGCAGGATCAGAGGGAGCCAGGGGAGGGGAGGGACAATCTAGGACTTTACTCCCCTTCTGCAGAATAGGAAGCTGCTGCTGTGAGTGCTTAAGTCAATGAAGCATTGAATTTGCCATCTTCCTGGGCTTGGATCATTAGCTGCAATGTTATTATAGATGTGCAGGTTAATCTAGGCCTGCTCCAATTCTCTGGGTAATTGAAACATGGCAGAAAAGCCCCACCCACCACCAACTTCTTCCTTTAGCAGTAGCTTTCCTCTGAGCACCAGGGGCTGTTTTCCCTGGAGCATGTTACTGTGCTGTTACTGAGAACACAAATGTTCTCAGAAAGGGAAGTCTTTACACAGCAGAGATTTTGGAAAGTGTTGAGCAGAGCTTGATGACATGTAAAATTATGTACTGGGTTTTTTTAAAATAAACTTGCTACTGAGCATGATTGATTTCTTTTTAATGATTGCATCCAGAATGAAAATGATGGTTGGGGAGCTTGGATATGATGATAAAGATGACTCCCATCTGAAGTAGGATCACAGTTTAGGGAAAAAGATCTGCAGAGAAAAGGAAAGCTGCAAAAACAAAAACAAGGACTGTATATATATAAGGCATAATTTCCTGGGAAGGAGGGGTAGGTACAGCAAACAAGAAAGCAGAAATATTTCCTAATGACAGTAGCAAAGAGCTGTAGTCCTGGTTCTCCATAGCTGAAGATAGGTTTAGCTCCAAGAGATAAACAAAAGCCTCTTGAAGCCTGTCTTTTGTTAGCAATAGTTACCTTTTCTAAGGAAGTCTAGAAATTAATTTCTAATAAGGTGTTTCAAGAATTGGCTTATTCTGTCCAACATGGTCATGGTCTGTCATTTGCATTACAGTGAAGGACTTCAAAGACTTCTGTAAGGACCTGCTCTTTTTAAAAACCTGACTTTGAGTCAGGTTTAAAAAAACTTGGAGCCCAGCTGTCTTTTTGATTATAAGCATTAATCCTAATAAAAATAATATTGAAATACAGAAATCAGGAAACAGTAGAGATGAGTCTGGTGCTACCTGATTGAACTAATTACTAGTGGAACAAAATAGCATTTGATTTTCATAGGTTAGTTCTGGAACAATTAGTAAACATAAGCATAAAATGGTATCAAGTATAGAAAGTCATAAAACTTAGATGGAAAATATATTCCCAGGAGGAAAACTGGCAAATGAAACAGCGGGGGCATCAAAACTGTCAGAAGAGGGTTGGGAGATACTGGAACTGATAACTTAGGATATTTCACATACAAAAATGTTGTTAGGCGATGTTATTAAATTATGATATAATTTACACCAAATGCAGTGCAAAATTGTTTATGGCTGCTGTATTTTTCTCTTATTTATGTTGATATAATGTAGAACAAGAGCTGGCACAGAATGTCTTAGAGCAATTCTTTTAATGAAACCTCATGATCTTGTCTTTGGGTTTATTCCAGCATTGATTGGGAATTCTCTCTTTGCTCATCTAAGATGGACCCTCATCTTCTTCATGAGCCTTGTGTTTTTCCCAATGAACTCATGGCAGAATTATTTCCAGGACTCCAGTTAAGTAAGTTATAGTATTTCCAGTAAGATTTTAAGACACCCTAAAATAATATAGTGCCTGGTGAGTAGTGCTGAAGCATTTACCATGTATTTAAGATATATTATTTCTGCATGTATAACTTTTCGACAAACTGAGGACCTCTGGAAATATGTAATAGTGCATGTGTGCCTTTTACTATAGAGATTAACTAGGCTGCAAATGCAAACACAGACCAAAACTTAATCCTTCAACTACACAGTAAGACAAGAGTGGAAATATTAACCTGCTTTTTCTTACCAGCTGAGAAAATTGCTGTTTGCGTTTGGGAACATATTTCCCACAGGGAAAAATGCTATCACTGCTCTGGAAGGCAGAGATGCATCTGCTGACTGTATGTTACCACAGGAGTTTGTGAAGCCCTACAGGCAGTGGAAGAACATGTGACACTCAAAATGACCTTCAACCACCATGTGGGTTGGTTGGAGAGAGGTGGTGAAACATCAGAATCCACGATCTTTTAATTTTTCTTATTAATCTGTATTTTTAAAACCTGCCCTTTTCACAAAGGAAATTAATGACACATATTTTTCTTCCACTTCATAATCACAATGTGATAAATTACTTTTCTGCTGCAGCAGTACCTTCAGCAAGAGGGTTTTAAGTTGTAAATGACTGACCTGATGGGCCAGAAGTGTCAGTTATCTACATGTAAACTTGCTCTAACCATGGAAATTTAATGTGAGTCATACTGGACAAAATAAAATCTAGCGACTTAAGTCTCTTCACTGGCCAGGTCAAATCATTATATAGAGAAGGAAAATAAGCCATAATAACCAGGAGCTCATTTTCTGTTATGGATTGAATGTGAACATATAATTGGCCTCAATTTCAATACCAAATGGTTTGTTGGATATTGGACTCTCCCCAGAGGCAGCCAGTAAGTGGTTTCTGATTTTTGTACTGTGTGTTTGAGATTATCTACAATATCTCAATCTTTTTCTCCTGTATTCTGTATTAAAAGAAATAGAATTTTTAACATAAAAGTTTAGCTCTTCTAGAGCCTGTAAAAACATAGACTCAAAGTTCACTTTTTTCCAGTACTAACTTCATTTCTCAGACCTAGAATAGCCAGAATATTTGGGGCAGACAAACACAGAAACAGAAAAAATGTGCCTCATGGCAATACTACTAAGGGAAATGGCAGTCTTTTATATCCACCATGATCAGGGACTTATTTCTGTAGCATTCATTCAGTTCTGCAATTTCTATTTCAGATTAATAAACAGATCCAGAGGGACAGAATTCCCACATCACCTACAGAACATATTCAGCTGTTTCTAGAAGTTGATACATAGCATTTGCTTTCAGCTTTATTGTTGAATTTGAGGTATTTTAAAAATGTCATTACCTTCTGTGGCACTAAGAATTTTGCAGTAAGCAAAATGTCAGCAGGTATGCGAATTCACTCACATTTTTGACTGTTAAAGCATGTAACCCCTAAACTTATTTTTTTCCATGTGGCTCATTGCCTCTCTTATCTGCTAGTTAATAAGGTTAAGCAATTTTTTGTTGATGAAATGCAGCCATTGCATTTCCTTCTGCCATTTCAGAGGAGTCCCCACAAATTAATTTACAATTTATATCATAGCCTACAAACTTATTTCTTGTCAACAAACCAAACCTCACGATCCTTCCTGGACCTTGGAAAATTATCTGTGCTGAACAACTGTGTGGCAACAGCCTTGCTTTGGTTTGTCCTTCCCCAATGCAGGTTTTCATATTAAACTACTCTCAGCTCTATTTGCAGAAACCTTAAGGACTTTTTCACAGAGGCTTTTCTTATCCATATAAATGTTTTTGCAAAAGATTGTCATGTGCTTGCCCTCCCAGTAGTTTTCTCAGCTGTGTTTCTAACATGGTCTTTAATTCATCACTTAATTTATCTAACACTTTGGCTCTATGTTACTGCAGCTGTGACCAACTTTCCCTTTTTCATTAAAGACCTAGAAAAGAAGAATCCCAACACATCACCACAGCTATCAGCTGCAAGGTGATTTACTGCAAATATTAATCAATTGGATGGTGACATATACATGCCATTTCAGAAACAAAGTAGTTTCTATTAAATATTACAGCTTTCATCCATTTTCCAATCAATTCAGCTTGTTCTACAGTTGTCTTACTGCATTACTCTTAAGCTGAAGACAGGTGCCTTTTAAATAATGTAGAAAAATTTCTGAATTGAATCAAATAAATAATAGACAAAAAAAAATCCACAATGGAACAGAATTGTTACAATTAACATTTATCATGTTCAGTGTTAATGACACAAGTAGGTCTGGGAAGTTAAAGTGTTGGTTTAGGAAGGCAAGGTCAGTGGGATTACCAAGGGCTGTTGTTGCTCCTGTTCTCAGCAGAAGCAGGGCTTGGTCCACAAACTGCCCAGAAGTTTTCACTCACCAGGCCTGTAAATCCTTCTCAAAGTGCCTTTGTTTAAGAGGCCCCAGTTTCTATCCTATCTGTTCCTTCTCTTTCAGAACACCTGGATAAACCCAGAGGAACAGGTGTGCAATATCTTGGTTGTGCCAAGATTGGGAAGTGATTGCCCCATCCAATGGCCCATCCTATAGCCATGGGAGCTGCAGGGGGATTCCTGACAGATCAGAGGGATGTCAGGTTTGTAAGGAGACAAGCTTGCTTGTCTCTTCTAGAAAGTCTCTCTTTTGGTCTACTCAAAGAAGTGCTGTCGAGCAAGCTGCATCTTTGGCTGTTGTGTGGCCTGGAACCAGCTCATGTGGCATTTGCTGTCAGGGTTTCAGAGCAACTCTGCAGATGCACAGCATATGGTACAAGGACATTGTACTTTGTGTTGTATTTTATCATACCCCTCTATAATACCTATTATTTAATCGAAATACCTCTATTTTTCAGTGAAAGGTATGTTAGATACAGTTTTTTTGGTTTTCTTTTGTGATATTTCACTCAGGCTTTAAAGTTCTTGGCATGAAACCAGAAGGCAAAACAAAACTCATGGGTAATACAATCCCAGTAAGAAAAACAAAGCTCTCTCCTTAGGAAATCTTTCCTAAAGAGCTACTCTGGCCATATGGAGAAGTTGTTGTTTCTCCCTAAGCACAGAAATAACAAGGCACAACTGTTAACTGAAATGACAAATTCCTTCTATTTAGTGTTAGAGAGAGATTCTGCATTGACAATATCTCCCTGGCTGTGCCATTAAAACGGAGCAGGAAATAAGAAAACCCAAGTGATGAAGAAAAGCAGTGCTCATTATGGAGGCCCAAAATGTTTTGTAGAACCAGGCATTGATTCACTTGACTTCAGGGAGCATAGCATTGCATTTGTTGGTGGAAGGGTTGCAGCGCACTGTATTATCCAATTTATAAAGAGGTCTGTGGCCTTTTAAAATTACTACAAAATTGCAGCAGATAAGCAAAATGCCTTACAACTTAGAGTGGAAAAAATTTTAAATATTTTATGTTCCCTGAATAACAGCATAAAGTACATATTTATTTCATGTTGTAATAAACTTTAACTTTGTTTTCTAGAAGCAGCCTGCATCCAAGAAATTATGCTTTTAATGGAATTATTAAGCAAAAACCTGGAAAAGTAATTAAAGCTTTATGTGAATGGCCAAACAGGACAATGCTGAATTCCCTTCTATGTGTCTTCCTTCAAAGATGATATTGTAGCAATAATAGATGTAAGGCTATAATGCATATAAGCCCAGTAGAAATATTCATAAAACCAAGGAGACCATAAATCTAATAATGCTGAGGAAAATATGAGTCTGATTCTTTTTTTATATTGATTGACAATAATCATGAATGTCTCCTTAGCTACCATTTGAATCACGTATGAGGAAGTGATAGAAAAAACAGTCCTTGTGCCTTGTAGGAAGAATAAAAAACTGTAAAATATTGCATGTGTTAGTTCAAATGTGAACAGAATAATAAATTTTACTGCAAAATGAAGAAAGGTGTTAAAATAAGCACATTTTATAAGCAAGAACTAAACCATATTTGAAGTATCCTGGGGGGATTCACAAACTGGGGATGTTTTACCAAGCAATCTGTGGCTCTTTCCTAATTCTTCTACTTGTCACTGTGATGGGTAGAGGGATATTGTTCTTTTAAATGAACATTTCACAAATGGTCTTTATTTGACTGAACTGAAAAACTCATTTGTGGAACAAGAGGGGATCTTCAGGGCTGGTACAAACAAATTAGATGTTTATGTTTTCTGAATAGGTGTTCTACAACACCAGCAGTGTGAATGCATGATAGCTTAGGAGAGGGACAGCATACACAGGGTCCTGTCCTCTTGGCCATGCTGAATATTTGAAAATATGATGGTGTGTCACCAACCAAAGGTTTTCTTTGTTGTTTTGTAATTCTAATGAACAGCTTTTGTGATTGGTTAAATCACTTGAGCCTTTTCAATCAGATCGCAGCAGCTGTTTAATTTACAACACAGTTGGGATCATCCTCTAGACCTGTGGGCTCTTGAGCAAAATAATCAAGTGTGAATGATTTCTCTCTTTCAGATACCATTCAGTAAGTGTTGTTGTAATACAGCTTTCAGGCTTTGGATTAGTAATGTGCATCCAAGTAAAGCAGTTGATAGGGTTGGATATGTAAGAATATCTATCTGTCTCTGACAAGGCTTTTTCTCTCAAGACATTAAGGCTAAAATGAGCAGTGCAGCTTGGCAGGTGCACTGTGTTCTGGCAAGGCAATGACATTAATGATTAACTGCTTTGGGTCATTGCTTTGATGTGCCCATTCACAGACAATCCTGTAAGATGTAGGAGAGGCCAGCTGAGACTTGTTTTACATTCTATTCTTCAAATGATTAATTGGTGGAGAAAGATCTTATTTATTTATTTCAAATACAGTCGCTATGGGATTGTACCATCTACAGGTATAATCCCTGTTGATGTACTGTACTGGAGAGCTGAACAAGTGCAAATATCTTTTCTGTTGTGTAACCATCAGCTGGGGGAGTGCTAGAGATGTATGACTCAGCTTGAGGAGTTATCAGTTCCTGAGATCCGACCTTGTGTCTGAAACCCACTGGGGAACAAACTGTTGCTACTTATTCCACAAACTTTGGTTGCGTGTTTGAAGGTGAAAAAGTGAGGTCTGCATTTCCAAATTGTCTGGAGACAGCAGACACCCATCAGGAGTGCTGAGGGGGTACTATGGGGTCTGGGCACCACCTAAATCCATGGTTTGGTCTTTTGTAATGTAGAAATGAGTTTCAAAATGTTAACTTAGATTTTATATCTATTAGTTTTCATATATGAATGTAAAGTTTTTTATGATTGAATTGCCAGAACAATTGATGTGTTGAGGTATTGCTTCATATGTAGAAATTGGTGATTAAAATGCTAACATAGATTAGTAATTGTGAAGTCAGAAAGGTCTGAAGCCAAAATTGTGTTCGAATGTAGACTTCAAAATATTATACAGCTCTAATTTCCCCTAAGGCACGGAGGCCTTTCATCTGATAAACAACAGACTATTATTTCCCTAACACTGGTGTTCACCTTACTTGTATTGTAGACAATACACCATGAATAAATAACAAAATCATCTCTTTGGCTTTTTCTTCCAGGAACAAAACCCTCTGGGAACTCTGAAATGCAGGTATTACATAACCCACCATGGATGGCCACAGTATTTTGGTGCTGTGTTTTTTGGAATTACTGCTCAGAAATTTTAAGCTATATTTACAAAATAGGGCAATAGCATTCTTTCACAGGAGGATCATGCCTAATGGTCATGTGTGACTTATATGCAGAAAACTATCATGCTAGGTAGCAGTGATATTGCTAAATATCTGATATACTATAATGCAAAGCTGCCATCTACAAGTCATCCATATTATTTCCTGTAATTTCATTTTCTAGGAGATTCAGATCTCTTTGTCTAAATGCACTCAGTTCAATTTTTCATTTAAAGTGGATATTACTGATTTCATATCTGATGAACAACTTAAAAAGTAAACAATAATTTACTGATGAGATCTCCCTCTGTTCTTATGTCCATGGAAATGTTACCGTTTAATTTTTTTCCAGTCCTTAGGTCTAACATATTCTGCGAACAGCTGCATTTCCTCCTTCAGAAAGAATTTTACTACTCTATAACACATGAGCATCCTGGCAACCTTCCTAAACCTTTGTGGAGATGGATGTGGAAGCTATTTTGTTTCAGGATAACCTTTCCCCTGTGTTGCTGTAAGTCTTGAAATGGATGGACCTTTCACAGCCAGTGCCTTCTTAGCAGAGACTCTAGCTGTGTTTTTATATTCAGTGTTTTCAGTTTCTTCTGTTTTGACTAATGTGAAAGAAATCTGTTTTTCTTCATCAATTCTTTATTTAAAAATCTACAATTAAAAAAAAAAAAAAATGTCCCTGGAAGATGTGCAGTGTTTCCCAATCTTAGTCCACTTTTGCTTCCCCATTCAAGTCAGAAGGGTCAGAGGTATCCCAAAACTCTACAAATTATGACTTCAGTGCTTTTACTGTCAGTTTTGAAGATATTTGTAACTGATTTATTTTTTTTATTAAGCCAATAATACTGAAATATGAAGGAATTTTGTATACATCGAGTATACTGAGAAAATAGCCTTTACTGTCTGACAGATATCTATAAAGGAAATTACTGTTTTAATTTGAATAAAGATATTAAAAGAATTTCAAGATATCAAAGAAAAGCATAGAAATATAAGACATTCCAGAATTCCAGCCACTCAAAAAAAGTGTAATTTGCCCAATGCATGCATATTTTTTGTCATACTGTTTTATTGCTGTACTCATATTATTTTTTTCCCTTTAAGATATCTGCCACCTTCCACATCTGTTTGACAAGTTCTATCATCTTCATCTTACACTGAAAAGTTTCCAGCTTACACACTTAGGGGATGCATTGGTCAAGAGGTTTGTTGCTGGCTTTTGATGTGATTGTTGGAAGACTCAGAATAGGAGATATCTTTCCCACGTTGAGGGGTGTGGTTCAGAAACACACAGTTTTCTGGAAAAGGTGGGATTTTTCTCCTTGCAGGTTTTTTATTTTCCTTTCCAGGTACCTCCTGGACCAGGCTCAATACTGCCATGGGTCCTGTGGTGGAGGATCAAAGCTCTGCTGTGTGACCCAGCAGCCTCTGGGGTGCTGCTTGCCTCTACTGCTGTGCAGAGCCAGCAGCCTGAGTGGGGAGATGGACGCCTCCAGTGGGGAGGGCAGAGAGGCAGCTTGCCCCAGTGATGCTCAGCTTCTGTCCAATAACCTGGTTTTTAGCAAGCTCCCTTTGTTTACATCCCTGCTAGCCACGCATTCAATTCTGAAGTGGCAAAGTTGTCTGATAATTTGAAATAATATATTCTAGGGGACAGTACACTGCCAGAGCTCTGTGCCTCCGGTGACTTCTCAGATCTCATTTTCCCTTGATATTAAACCAAGACATTTCAGATCCTCTCTGGCATTTCAAGTGAGTTTTGGTTTGGGAAATCAGACTGTAAAGGTAAAACATCTATCATGATCGTTATACAAAGTTCACATGATGCTTGGAGCAGTTTTTGGAAAAATGTTTCACAGTTTTTTCAGGTATATTAGTCTGAGAGGATCTTTTGAACTAATTTCTAATTCCTCTATATCTAAACTAGTTGATTCACCTTTAGGTCCATTCAAACTGAGGAACTTCTGCTGCAGCTGTGAGATGCTGCGTCATTAATATAGCACTGGCACAGCAGAGTAGCAGTGTGTTCACTGCCTGAATTGGTGGTTTTACTTGTGTAGCTTCCAGGTTAACGTCTCTTTCTGTAGAGCTATTACAGAACCAAGCTACCTGGGTTTTAACCTGCAATTCTCCATCCCCAGAGCTGGCAAACAGGAAGGAAGACAGCCCCCAGTAAGACACTGTGATGAGGGATACCAGATTTGCAAGCCAGGAGAGAGAAGGGCTCATTTCTCAGACACTGCCATAATCTTGTTTAACATTTGCTCAGGGTGTAGAAAAAAAAGAAGCCTCAAGATAAAATATTCCCTTTCTAAGCTGCTTGGAATGGAAACATGTAAGATGGAAAATGATGGCACATTTTGAAAGTTATTATCTGAACACAGATAATAACTTTACTCCTGACCACTCTAGAAGAATAGACCAATATTATTGCTTTTTGATTTCCCAAGAGAAATCAAAGAGCCTGGTCATTTGATGCCATATCCTTGGAGGCTAATGTTTGATGTCTTTCGGAGCAAAATGGAGCAGGGTTGTGTAACTGATGAAAATCATTGGTTGTGAACACAATAAATTTTAGATTATTTATTTATACTCCCAATGGAGCCAGAGGGATATTATTTTGTGGGTGAAATACATTCAATTAAAAACTGAGTTATGGGAGAATAACAAAACTGTTTTCAGTTTACAACTTTGTAAATAGTTGAGGCTGCAAAGAATGGAGGAAAATATTTAAATATCTGAATACAACATCTCAGTGAATTTGGAGTTAACTTTGGCTTTGTTTTAAAATAGCAGTTTTCTATTGAAAAATGAACCTAAATTAAATGTACAGGTCTACATCCATACTCTTGTCATCTTTTGACTGAGAAAAACAATCTAAGCTTCCCACCTAGTTTGCTGCAGCTTGACAGAAAAACATAATTATTTTTCAAGAGGGAAGCCACTTTTTCTCACAGTAATATGGACATTATTCAATCATCTTTCAATCAGCCTAAGTGGCCATACTCACTATATCTCCCTGGTTTGTTTACATCTAAAATATGTCAATATCTCTTTTTATTAAAGTGAAATATGACCATTGTAGCAGTGTATTCCCATTTCAGATTTACTTTTAATGAAACTAAGTAATTATCTTTAAAACATCTATAAATTAAAAAATACATGTCAAGAACTGTACTAAGTAAATGGATTCATAATTACAGGTAAGCTGTACACAGCTCATGCTGACAAAACCCCAAGTCCCTGCAGAGTTACTATGAGGTCAAAAGACACCTGACACAGAGGTGCTGAAGTGGCAGCACTTTTAAATCTGCTCTCACTATGGGAACTGATCGCCTTTCTGGGACTAGGAGGTAAATATGGAATGAGTTCATGCCCTGTGGTCTTGCTCTGAGTATCATTATGTTCAAGATGGAAATGAGCCAAGATGTGAATGACAGCAAGGGAAAAAAGGATTGGGGTGTGCACGGGGAACCAAACGTCAACAGATCCCTCAAGTGTGTTTTCATCTTGACAGAGTGTGTGATTGGAATTAGCATTCAACTCCTTTATGACTCTGGCACTGTTAAATGTAATTTGGCAGATGCTTGGATAGGTAGGCATCTGCAAATCTGAGGTATGGATATCATCTCCTGGCAACAAGAACTTGTTATCCTGCTACTGCAACCCTGTGTTCTGCAGACCACAGTGGTGGGAGGGCAGAGACAAGACCAAGACCAGAACTTTTCTGTTCCTGATCTGGACAACTGCCTGGAGCTGCTAAGCCAGGGATGGCTTAAAATTGAGGTAGAAGGCAAGGCCCTAAATTTTCCATCTCGAGGGATCAGCAGTGGTGTGTTACCTGGGGAGGAAGTCCTGGCTGTATAATACAGGAGGAGCAAACAAATGCCCATTTCAGGAATTTATTATTTTGCAAATTTTATGGTTATTACAGGGAATGAAAGTGCTGTGTTGTGCACTCACCGGAGACTCAGAGATATCACTGAAAGAGCAAAGAATGATTACAGTACTATTCAAGGAATAGCTTTGAATCAAGCTTTTGGTGGATTCAGGGTTACAGACTGTTATAGTCCAGATCTGTGTATAGATTTTCACTTAATTTGGAGTTGGATAGAACGTTAAAGACCATCTAGTTCCAACACCAAATAATTCATATGGATACGGAGGAAGTACACTTTCCCTATTATGTGAATAAGTAATTCATAGAATTTTTTTGGTACCCTGAGAAATAGCTGACTTGGAATAATCAAAATTTGACTTGATGTTAAGGAAATACATATTCAGACCTGTTACTAATCAAGGAAAATACACATGTAGTGAAATTCTTCAAGTCATTTTGGTAGAACATGGTAACCACACTGTGTGAATAAAAGCCTGTCTCCCATCCAGTGAGATCAGTTCAAATTGTCCAGAGAGATCAGTTCAAATAAGTAGTTACCTGTGCAACTGTGTATGTCTTTGTCTGGCCATTTACCCTTCTTTCCTTCTGCCCTTGCTGTTCCTTGGATCTTGAAGGCCCTCCCATAATAGTCTATTTCAGTATCAGGTCATCAGTGTCTTAGTATAGAAGTGTCTCAGCTGTTATTCTGTTACAGTTCCAACACTTTCTGGCCTTTTTTCTGTCCCTCCCCCCCCCAACCCCCCCCCCTTTTTTTTTTCCCCTCATTTCTTTTCATTCTCACTGCTGTTAGAATTTTCCTGGGCCTGGTCTGTCTAGAGGTACAGAGAGTCACGAATAACCTGTCCTTGTGAGGATGGTCCTTGTTCCATTATTTTCTACTTTGTATTAGTTCATTTGTGCTGGAACCATCTCAGTAATCTTGCAGTCAAGGTGCCCACGAGCCTCTGCAACCATTTCAATGTTAAGGGCAGACTGCCTTGAGCACTTTCATTTCACTTCTTCAAAATAACTTCTGTAAGTATTTGTTCATTATGAGGCTGGCAGTGCCCTGGGACTGCTACCTTGGAGAGACTGAAAGTATTGCACTGATGTGCTCAGAGAATCCCAGAATCCCAGGGTAGTGTCAAAAGCCTTGCTGAAGTCAAGGTAAAGAACAACCATTGCTCTTCCTTCACCCTGCCATGCTGTCACAGAAGGCTGTCAGATTGGCCAGGTGTGAGATTCCTCCTTGGTGAGTCCATGCTGACTACTCCCAAAGATCTTCTTTTCTTTTACATGCTGTTTGATGACTTCAAATTTTGTCTTACATCACCTTTCCAGGGATGGAGGTGAAGCTGACTGCCCAGTAGTTTTCCTGGGTTCTTCTTGCCCATTTTGGAGATGGGTGTAACATTTTCTTTTGCCCAGTCAAAAGGTGGTTGTTTTCTGATACCAGATCCCCAGGGTCAACAGATGCAAATAGGTTATTGCATCCAGTGGTGCATCCTGGTCCCTCTGTGCATCTGAAGCTATAGCTACATCCAGGCAAAAATCCACAAACATCTTTTCCACCACATATGGCTGGATCTTCTCGTGCAGTCTGAGCTATTTTCAAATTCAGCTGCTCACCCCAAACTCCCCTTGCTTTTCCTCCACTGGGCAATGTTTTAAATCACAGACCTTTAAATGTTGACTCTCCTTATCTTGGCCATTAGGGCCAGTTGCCTTTGAGAGTTGTTAATGGAATGGGATGACATGGGAAAGGGATATGGCAAAACACTTCTGCTCCAAGAGTGGGAAATGTGCAACTCCTGTTTTACTGTGAATCCAGGAACTTGGGGAGTGCTTAGAACACAGTAAGGTGAGGTTCTGGCCCCCCTTTTTCATGCAAAATGATGCAGGCCTGGTTAAAGCCTTTGCAATCAGGGGGTGTAAATTTATCAACATCCCTGACAAAAAAGGGTAAATTACAAATTTGTGGTACTTTGATGCTTGAGTCTCCTAGCAACAATGGTTCCTCCAAAGATGACCCCTGTAATTTCAGAGTGCCTGGACTTGGACATTTTAGATAGCCTTCTATGGATGTAATGAACTTTAAATAAGCCTTTCCTTTATGAAAGCCTCATTTCCCAGTAAGCAGATTTTATTTCCAAAACTCATGATAGCTTAATGATAAAATATGGTAATAGTTCTGCTTATTGTGAATAGAATCACAAAGAGGGTAAGTGGTTTCTTATTCATAGGTGCACATGAATTAATGTTTATTAAGTAGCTGTTTTTTAAAACTTGTCTTTGAGGTTGAGAAAAGCAGCTCTTATTTACTGAATGAAGGGTTTAGAGCTTTACACACAATATCTATTATTTGTATACCTGAGATCCCACTGGATGACTGTTAAGTAATTTTATTTGACTTTCATAATTCTACATTTCAAATTTCATTCCAAATTTTTCTCCTACCCCCTTTTCAAAACTCAGGCTTTTTCTTTTATCTGTGAAATGGAAAATTTTAATGAAAGTAATAAATAATAAAATAATGAAAGGGCTTCAAAACTAACTGGAGGCTTCAGAGAGGTAGATATGAGTTGTGCACTGAGTGGTGCACAGCAGTGTCATGAGGGACCTTCAGAGGTCTCTCCTAGCTGCAATGCTGTTTGGTACTTTTATTAAAGGACTGAATGATGGTATGGAAATGATGCTTGCTCACTTTGCAGATTCTCTGGATGAATGGGTGAGTATTTAAGCTGATCTTGATGTATGAAGGAACAGGATGCAATCTGATGAGGATGAAGCCCTGCACTCATTCAGGAATAGTCATTATCACCATCCATGGAGGTATCTAAAAGGTATGTAGATGTGACATTTATGGGCATGGTTTAGTGGAGGACTTAGCAGTGTTGGATTAGTGGTTGGATTTGATGATCTTAACATTATTTTCCAAAAAATTCTATTTTACAGAAAAATACTGAGAAAACCAGATGCAGCTAGGCTGGTCAATGTTCTGTGTTATTCAGGTTTCAGATATGTAGATCATGAGTTATAGAAGCCTATAGTATTTGACAATATATAGATTTATTTCCCCTTGTATGAAATTAGAGGTGCAGCCTGATCCAGAGCCTGATAACCTGCATAATGATTCTAGTGTGCTTATTTATGGTATATGCAGTCTGCACTGCAGTTATTGGTTGCATTTTATTGGCTGCATATATTGCCAAAAATGAGTAGAGGGTCCTCTTCCGCCTGCCTTACAATGCATTCCCATTTTTGCCCTCAACATTTATTAGTGTGCTGGAAATCCATTCTGAAATGAATTTCTAAATTGGTATCAGGTGTCAGGATGTTAAAGGATGGGTGTGAGGCAGAAAAAGGATGGAGAGGTTTTTATTCATGTGCTACAGGTTTATGGTTGCAAGTAAGAGAGTACAACATTGTCACCTGGGTAGTGGAAGTGATTGAATTGAACGGGGCTTAAATGACACACATTTCTAGCCAGCTGCTGTCAAAGTATTTAAAGCAGTTCAGTTTGGTCTGTTGGAGGACATCAGAACCACAAGAATTGGTGCACTGATCTGTTTGAACACATCTGAAATTAAACAGCAACATTAGCAATGTTTGCTAATATAAAATATTGCTGGGTGAGAAGTGCACACTCCTCTGCTTTAGCAAAAAAAACCCATGGGCATGCAACACATTTCTCTTTTCCTGATGACATTCCCCCATCCACTGAGGTAGCAGGGTCCTCTGTATTCTCATCAGAGCTCTTTGCACATATCAGTGGCAATGCCAAAGCACAAAACAGCAAATTAATAGAAACATTTTCATTCTGATAAATACA
Organism: Poecile atricapillus; assembly: GCF_030490865.1. Classification (NCBI taxonomy): domain Eukaryota; kingdom Metazoa; phylum Chordata; class Aves; order Passeriformes; family Paridae; genus Poecile; species Poecile atricapillus. The sequence continues at coordinate 66,864,218 of NC_081252.1, read as the reverse complement.
AAGAAGTCAATCAACCTTCTATTATAATTAAATAGCCATTGTAACACTTGTCTCACCAAGGGAAAAATGACAGGTTTGGTAGGGAAATACATGATATTTTGAAGCATCTGATAGTGTATTAAGCTGTTAAACAATGGTATTCTATGGAGAGCACAAGAGACATGGAAAAGATGTTTAAGTGCTACAGGATAAATCCATTTGAAACATGAAGACAATTAAAAACACTGTATCATGTACAGGTTGTACAATGCAAGAAAAATGAATATTAAGATACAAGTCTTGTCTTTACTCCTTTTTGTACCATCGCTTGTCTGTAGAAATTATATAAAGAAAGTAAATCAGTATCAATCAGTTTCTTGAGTGGTGTAAGTAAAATGCCACTGATACACATTTTTGCACTCATGTTTGAAATATGACAACAAAGATGAAGTTAAATAGTAACTTAAATTTTACATAAATATAGGCTCTCATAAGAAATCAGACTGGAAGGCACCTTCACTTCCAATCTGGCTCAGAAGTGTGGTTACACCAGGATGTTGAGGGATTTATTCTGGCTGTGGAAAAGCTGCAAAGGGCTCTCTGGGCAATCCTTGCTGTTTGCCCTCCCAGTGCAAAGCTTTCTCCCTGTCTCCAGTGTGAGCCTCTCTGCTCTCGGTGTGTGCCTGTGCCAGGCTCTGTGGCCACTCTTTGGCCTTAGTGCCCATGACTGGCCTCGCCTGGGACCTCAGCCACACTCCTGTCCTTGTCCCTGGGAGCCTCCTGGGTGCCCAGACTTTGCCACCCGCCCTGCGCCGCTTTGGGCAGTGTGCTGGCCTCGCCCCCAGCCCTGGCTCTGGCTCCTTTTGCAGCTGGCTGTTGTCATTCCTGGGGCTGCAAAGTGCCCTTCTCACAGGGCTGCTGCCCCCAGCCCAGCCCAGCTTGGCAGTTCTCCACCAAACTCACTGCAGGTCATCCTGCTTTGGAAAATCTCTTCTGACAGAGTCTCTTCTGTAACAGGCCAAAGTCCACAGCTTGGACTGAATCCTGCTAACCTCATGTCCATGGTGTTCTTTCTCGTTTCAGAGTATTTACTTACATTTCATGATGGTGTTTTTACTGATACAACTGGACTTTATCCTGAGAATGCTTTATTTTCATAACAACATCAGTCTAATCTAGCAGTAACACACATTTGGCAATTAGAGCTAAACAATGAGGGAACAAGGGAGTTTATTAATAAAATTGTCAAAACATCTGTAATGGAAACAAAGTAAAAAAACTTCTAAGTAGAAAGTTGTATTTTTAATATTAACAATCATATAGCATTTCATCACTTGATAAGTTTTTGAATAAAATTTTATTTATCAATGAGTATTTAAATCTGATTTTCTTAGCCTCTGTTTGTTAGATACATCAATGAATCCCAGGCACAAATATAAGCACAAAAGGAAATGAATGTAACACTAATAAGCTAAAATACAACTACAGCCCTTTGAGCCACAACAAATAAAGGAGATATGGATAGACAAGTCTGTAAAATCATGACAGAGTTATTATATAATAGTTATTATAGATGCCTTTATTTAAAATAAATTTTACTTTCTTCTTGAGTGGAATAAGTTGGAAGTTGCAGGAGAAAGGGCATGTAGGTAGTGGTGGAACACAAAAGTAAAGCCTTCCACATCTGAAATCACCTTTGCAGATATTTTTTTAATTCTGGAAGAGTATTGAAAGTGTGTGCATGGTCTGCAGGCAGAATCTCTGCTTACAATCAGCCCATGCTTTCAAAAAAACTAGGCAGAACAGCAAGACAATTGAGAAAAAATACAAGCCCTTTCTATTAAAGTATCATTTCTCCAGTGAAACTTGATGGCCTTGCATTTCTGGCCTGATTGTTGTAAAATTTTTAATATTGCATGGTTTTTGGGAGAATCTGGTCTCAGTACACAGGTGGGAGGCTGTGATGCAGTGACTTTTGATTTTTATTCTTTGCTGCTATTCCTCCTCTTGCAATGTGGCTGGTCACAACAATAACCCTCAGCCAGATATCTTATTCTCTCTCTTGCTTGGAAATATTCATCTTAAAGCCTTTCAGGAGATGCTGAGAGCCTGTGGAATTGCAAAACCCACTTGCTCTCTTGAATCCCTGTTTGGGACCTGTGTAAAGCAAAGGCAGTTCTCCAGCCTCTGCTTCTTTCACATTCCTTATACTTCAAATCCCTCTGGAAGTAAGCTCTGTTTTGTGTTCTTCGTGAACAGTGCTTATGTTTTCATGCCAGATTTTTCACAGGGATTTCTATAGCCTCTTTATTTCTAGGCAGTGCATAGCCATTGTCTAATCCCAGGTGTGTTTATGGTTAATATCTAAATTAAACTGTGAGCAGCTAGAACAGCTTGGGATATTCTGCATCTCATAATAGATGAAAATTTGGATTTCCTGCCAAAAGACTGTGGCTCAGATGAAGCAGCCCCAATAGAAGAAGTAAATAAGTTAGGAACTTAATTACTGCCTCACATGATATGTATTCAGAAGTTTCTGTGCATAGCAAAACAAGTTCAGGGAATTGCAGTAATTTCCCTTGCCACTTTATTTGATTGTGTGGTGATGGAGAAGGAATAAGGTAACTTAATTTGCATTAAAATTATTATGATTTCTGTTTTTCAAAGACAAATATTCACTGAGAACAGGAATAAGAATAAAACAGCCTTTTTAGGTGTTTTATTCACAGCCTTATTTTGCATCAGTGATAAATTACGGTGATTTTATAGTCCCTCAACAGTATATTAAAATGTCTTGTAATAAGCAGATGTTGAAGAAACGCTCCTAAAAATATTGTACAGGCTGTTTTTACAATGGAATTAGTCAAAAGTTGTATGACCAGAAAAACCTTAGGATGATGAGAACTGAGGCTCCTGTTAAGTCTGTTTGGGAAATGAAGTATTTACAGTCCATGTTTACAAAAGTAATTAAGTCAGAGGCCAAAGGTAATTCCAGAGCAGATTATAAATCATGGGATTTTAAAGCAGATCACCTCTGAGATTTTTTAAATTTGTTTTTCTGATTTGGAAACCCTTAGGCTGTACATATTTCCTCCTATCTTCCCAAGCCACAGAAACCTGTGGGGCCAGAAACTTGGAAAATTATTTTTCATTCCCCAAATGAAAGCTGAGATTATTATGTACAGACATGAGTTAGGAGCTTGGACTCTAAGAAAGTCTTGAACACCAAAGGAATTGCAAAGCCATTGCTGAGAGTTTAAAACCCAGCTTTCCTTCTTGTCTTGATTTTTCTTTTTCACATAACTGAAGTACAGGTTTAAATGGCATAGACTGGATGAATATGAATATATGAATGGTTATCTGAGCACTTATTGGTGATGAAATGAATCCAACATCGAGGGCTCTGCTCTCCATCAGACAGTTAAAATCCCAGACTCCTGGACAATTTTGTGTCTTTTGAAAGCAGCTGTTCTGGTTCTAAGATTAATTACAGCTCTTTTCCCTTTGTTTGATTTACAGCTGCATCAGGAAATGTTTCAGCAAGTTTTGTGTGGGGTCATATTTGCTTTGAGAGGCTGTTGGACTGATTTCTTCTGTGAGCCTCTGTACATGTAGAGAAACACTGTAGGTGACAGAGAGACATCGTATCAGACAAGCAGCTGCAAGAAGAGCCTTTCTAGACCAAATGAATACAGTTCACATTGATTGAGAATGAAATTCCTGCTTCTCAATGCATCCCCAGCCTGCACACCCTCACCAAGCAGCACTTGTGGAAACAGGGACTGCCCTTTACAAGCAGGAACCTTGTCCTTCTGGAACCCTTCTCTGAAAATGTATCTACTCCTGTCTTCTTTAATTTGATGAGATCGAGTCAGAACACTCCTTCAGATTGATTCTAGTATAGGAACCCAAGGTAGAGAAGGATTTTGAAAATTTTCCCCCATCCCAACTTTTTTTATTTACCATTTTTCTTTCTTTTCCCTCTGATTATCAATATGCAGAACTATATGCATTTTAAAAATGGTTGAATTTTTTTCCCTACCTCACTTCTCCAGATACTAAAATTGCAACATGGTCTGATGGCTCCTGCAGTTCCCAGCAAGAGTTTCAGTTTCAAAGAGAAGTAGACACTAAATCATAGCAGAAAAAGAGAGAAAACAGTAAAAACTCCCTCTGTTGTATATGGTTTGAAGCTTAAATCAGATTGTGTGTAAGTGAGATCTGAGTTGGCAAAGATGAGGAATGAGTTTTTCAGAGAACACATTCCACTCAAGGAATCTGTTTGGCTTCCTGACGAGCTCATTTTGCATTTCATTTTGAACTTGCCTTGTTTTGCTAATCATGTTGTGATTAGAAACTACCTCTTCTTCAGCATGTGTAGCTGCTGGTGTTCTTAGCAAAAAAAGATCCATGATTTTTCCTGGACTTCTTGGGCATTACTATAAAAATACGAACACTGATACATTCCTACATTATCTTATTAGAACTTCTTGCATATGTCTTCCATATAATAAACAAGGAAAAGCCTTAATTTACACTATTTTTTAATTTATTTTTTTTTCTGATGGAACAAGAATGTTATACTAGAAAATAGATTTTTAGTTCAGGAAGCTGGTTCGGGTTTTTTTGTTTTTTATGTAAATACCATTGTAATCTGGAGTTACTACTGAGAGGAATATTGGATTTATGTTACCAAACTGACTGCAGAACATGGCTTTCCAAATTTTGTAAGAATTCATAAAATTCTTGGAATGAAAAACAAGATTATAGGTGACATTTCAAATCAGACTGCCTTTAGTGTGCCTCCATGTGTGAAAAGATAGAAGCCTTGCTGACAAGCAGTGAACAATGAGATGAAGTAAAGAAATATTGAAATGTGGAAGAGCAGGAAGTGGAACAGAAAGGCTAAAACTACCTGGGGCATTATGTGGATGAAAAGAAGAGAGGTAAGCACAGCCCACTGAAGAGAAGAAAGGGAAAAATGCCAATTACACATGAATCAAAGGCATAAAAATGCAAAATGCTAATGGAGATAATAAAAAAAAAATCAGAGGACTTTCTGCAAGTAGTATGTCAGTTTCAGATATGGTGGAAGTTTTTGAGCAGGGAAGGAAGGGAGATAGAGAAAGTGTCCCAGATATAAATAAAGCTATTAACTCCTTGAAGTGCAGTACACCCAAGGAAAAGGCAAAATCTAAGTTTAAAGTGGGTCTGATATTGTTCCTTTATTGTGGTAGGATGAGGGAGAATTTAATTCCTTACAGTTCTGTATCAGCCCAGACATCTGGGACATTGCTCCCAAATTTAGAAGAATCTTTTAAGGCACCTAAATATGTTTTTAGGGATCTGAATAAGTGGGTTATCTCAAGGGCTTAGCCCCAGCACTCTCTCAGACAGCTAGCAGCTGTGTGCAGTTATCTGTGGACAGAGGCAAAATGGTTGACTAATGCTTGTCATGCTGAAATATCTGTATTATACATGTAAATAATCGTGAGTCTTACTGGGCTAAATGTTATCTATTTGGTTCCCTTTGGTAAGACTTGTTCTGAGCATTTGGCTTAGACCACTGTAGTTTTCTAATACAGAAAGAAACATTTCAGTGACTACACTTCATGTTTCCTTTGGAGAAAACAACTATTTCTGTATAATTCCTTCTTTTCCAGTGTAACTGTATGGTGAAAAAATAGATAGACAAAAGGTCTGTTCCTCTTATTTATCCATGTCTTCATATTACTTCTTGATAATAAAAATGAAATTTAGGAAAAAAAACAGCAGGAACATAATTTGGTTCACAAAATTTTAGTAAAATCTTTAAAATTCTTGAAGAAGAAAATAAGATAATGGGAAGGAGAGTAGGCATGTGCAGAAACAAAGTAGAAACTTCTCACTTGGAGCTGGAATGTCCAGCTCTGAGATACACTGTAAGCTTTTGCTTATCAAATTATGTTTTTCTTATGCAAGATTGTTCCCACTATCTGAAGACAGCTTTGTGCATTGTGAGGTGCAAATACAAAGTCTTGCCAGGGGTTTTCTCATGGGCGGCTGTGAGCTGGTCCAGCTGCCTCTAGGGAGCTGTCAGCTGCAGCCCACACTTGATCTGGACATAACTAAAGTGTTGTTGAGCAGCAAGATGGAAATAGGAGCCTCCCAACCTTTCAGTTGGTAAATGGCTGAAGGGAAGCCCTGCCCTGTAGCCAGTTCCTCACCTGGGAACCTGCTGGAATCACACTTGCACTGGTTTCACCAATTCAGCCCTAAATAATTGCAGTTAAATATGTCATGGACCTGCAGCGCTGGGGCTGCAGCCACACTGCAGAGACCTGAGCACCATCGACTGTGGTACAGTGCTGGAGCTGTACTTTGTACTCAGCAGTTGTTTACTTAGATATATACTGCTAAAGAAGCCTTGAGTTATCTCAGGTTATGTATTTATGTCATTGTAGTTGCAGATGAAATAGCCTAGAAAATGAAATTCAGGTGAGAGGCGGATGAATTGATGTTTTAAGTTGGGTGTTTGGTTTGATTACAGTCATTGTTTTCATCCTTTGAAATTGTGTCTTAATGAAACATGGTAACCTCTTAGTGTCAGGCAACCTTTGAGAGATTCAGAGCATTAAACTGTGGCATTAAACTATGCTTTCTTTCCATGGGGATTTCAGGAAACCTGTCAACATAAATGCATATAAATCTGCCAAACATGCACAGCACTTACTGAGGAAACATTTTTTATGACAAACTCTGCATGGGGATAATAGATTGCAACCGCTATTTCTTTTTTTTTTTTTTTTTTTTTGTTTGGAGGTGAAATAATTTTTCAAGCACTTTTTAAGACCAATGGTCAGCACTCCATCTGCCCATTAAATACAGGTGAGGAAACTTAATATAATACAAGGCATAGTGTCACAACATAATCCCAAAGCATAAAATAAAGGTGTCTGTTTCCCCTTCTGAAAAATCAAAACCCACTCCCTATGGCTTGCAGGATTCTCCATCGCTGAGATGAAATAAGAAAAGTGAAATTCAGCTTTCCTTTCATTAACAGAACTGCAATGAACTGCCCCCCTTCAGGCACAAACTTCCATTATTTGGACATATCATGGTGGGGGAATCCTTTCAGTGATTTAGCACTGTAAGACCTTGTCACCTCCTCAGCAGCAAGATGGGGAGCAGTGAGATACCAACACAGGCCCAGCAGTTGCCAGTGACAGAACAGCCTTTTTTGAGCTCTGCTGCACATTAAGAGCAACTCCACTGCACTGCATGTGGGGAAGATTTGCTAGAGCAAGAGCACATGTAGTGAGAGCTGAAAAGTCAGGGAGTGAAATTATCCTAGGGAAGGGCTCTTGAAGTACTGAAATAGTACCTCTTCCTTCTTCTTTATACTTTTTAAAATACATTTTCTCTTTTCCTCTCTTTAGGAACGTACTGTAATGATATCAATGAGCTCTTAAGAGTTCGCTGATCCAGGAATCTCTGGTAGGGTAAAGTAAAGTAGGTATGAAGACCTAATAATTAGGAAGTGTAATTGTTTTAATTATTCAATTGCATGGGGAGCTTGAGCACCATAAGCACGCAGACACTGCATTAAAGAGGAGGTAACTGGGGTTCTCAGAGGGCTGACAAAGGCATGCACAAGACACCTGTGGTGATTTGTTGAGGAGGACGTGCAACTTGGGTTATATCTGACTTTACAGCTCTGTGACTTGCATTGATTCAACTCCATGGTTCCATTTGTCTGACTTAAAACTTCTTAAAAATTGCATCCCTGAAGTACTTACACTTCACTCTTGAAGTATTCATCACTATGGCAAGTATGGTGGCATGTGCAGTAAGATGATACCTCACTGATGAACACTTGCTACAGTGGTTACATAAGAAGCTGATTAAGTTATAAGACGTTATTGCTTGTGTTTGTTGCACTGAAGCAGCTTAATAATTAAACACTGCCAAGTTCTGTGTGCTTGCCAGTGCACATCTTTAGACCTCTGAACTTGACCACACAAGAAGTGTGACAGTAAGTTGGGCTGTACAGCTGGGAAAGCCTGAATCAGTCTCATCTTTGAGTAAGACTGGAAAACAAACTCCTGCAGGACCTGCAGTCAGTGGGTGAGCAGCTGATTTGGAGAGCCAGGGATGGTCAGAGTCCTTAGAGCTTCTGATGAACCAGTGGCCCTGGGAAGAGAGATGGATTTGATAGGACAAAGCAATAGATGAGAATGTGCACCACATTAAATGCAGATAATGCTCTTTATGACTTCCCAGCTCTTCTCACTCTTCAACAAGGGTAATAGGCAGTCTTTGGCTCTATTTCAATAAAACTTGGTGAAAGAGATGGGGCAGATGGTGCCAGCTTTCTTTGGTGTCACAAAAAAGGAACTGGAGATTATTCAGAGAGAATGAAGCTTTGCTGCAAGGTTTTACTTTCATTTCAGCATTTATGTGTACAAAATTAGTCTTTGCATTTTTATGTCTTCACATACAGTCCAGTGCAATTTAGAAAGGTGAGTGAGTGCTTTTCAAGAGTGGTTCTAGCACCAGGACTAGTTTTTCACTCTTTCTATAGGTTTCTCTTCAGAACTTACAAATGTCACGTTGTTAGGCCCTGACAATCACATTGAGAAGTTACATAGCACCTACTGACCTTTCCAGCTTACTGCAAGATTAGAGCTAATAGCAATACCTAAAAAACACCATGCAGACTGTTAGGATGATTAGTTGTTGATTTTTGTTTGATACAGAACATGAAGTAAGAAATTACTGCCATCCTTGTGAGCAAGATCTTGCTTGTGTTTTAAGAAGCTTCTCAGTTCTTTTCAGTTCTTCTTAGAAGTGAGAAGAACTCACTTCTGTTTGCTTGTAAAATAAAAAGCATCTTAAAAGGAAGCATGGACACAGGACTATAACAGGAGCACCACTTCAGTGAAAGGATTAAAAAGTCTCTCCTGGCAGTGTCTTTAGTCCAACAGAACCATGTGCTTTTTTTTTTTTTTCTCCAGGTATCTTTTATATCAGCACCAAAACACTTCACAAAGTAAAGGAAGCAAAACCCACACAGATTGAAAAAAACTCTGCTTGCTCGTTTGTTGACAACAGTAGGTCTCGACAAACTGCACTGGCTCAAAATAAATTGAAATTGGTTGTGGAAAGTTAAGCATGATCTCCTGGGCAGTATCATAGAACATATCTGGGCTTTCTATATGGGGTAAAGAACAGCAAAATATCTATAATGAATAGATGATATGTTTTTGAGTCTACAGACACTGTCCCAGGTGTCTGTAGGATTTCTGTCTCAGAAGAGTGTAGCTCTGCTTTGAAAATTAAGGGCAAAGAAAAGAAAACACTGGGGTTTATGAAGTCTTTTCCACCTTTTTCTGCTCACTCCTCTCCTGTTGGTAAACCTCACTGCATCCTGGGAACTGACTGTCAGACTGCTGAAGATGGGGAAAGTTTTTTGGTTCTGGTAATCATCTCCTCTAACAAAATACACAGGTTGCTTCCTGGGGAGCAAAAGGAGGGTGCCTACCCTCTTCCTTCCATACCCATGCTCCATTTTGTGTTCAGGGCAGGCTGTACAGCCCCTTTCCCTCTCTGGTTTCTTGGAGCACACTGGAGCTGTGTAGGAGTGTGGCTTCAGTGCTCTGGCAGCGCTGGGCATTCTCCTCAGGGAGGATGATGAGTGTCAGAGCTGGTACTCAGAGAGTGGTACCTGACTCTCCCAGGCATGGAGTGATTAGAACATTGAACCCTGCTGACCTCCACATCAGCCAGCTGGTCCCCCCTGCGCTGGAAAACGCCCACGGTGCTCACAGGGGGAACCATTGCATTGGCAGCAAATTAGTGGAGGATGGAACTTAAGGAGCTGCTGGGTGGGAATGTCACTCACTCCCCACCCCAGGTCACCCCCCATGTTCACATCTTTCTGTTCCTGGCCTCAGCCCAGGGTAGGCAGCAGGGGATTTCTTGTAAAATACTCATTAAAGGAAGAACATTTCCATGTATTTCACTGGTGTGACAGTCAAGTGGGAAGTTACTTATTTTTCTGTGCCACATACTGCAAAGAGATTAAAGTCAGTTGTCTTGCTGGAAGGTGTTACCATATAAATCACACAGGTATTGTTACTGAGGAAAAATTAATACTAAAGTAGCTTTGCTATCCCTCCAGCATGACATCCAGACTGAGGGAAAGGATGAGACATGTGCTTCCCATTAACCACAGCAGCTACAGATCTTCAAAGTTTTAACTGATTTCAGCATTAAGGAAATGAAATTTACCGTTGCTATGGGAGATGACAGATAAAACCAAAGTATTTGGATGTAAAGTGAGCACAGAGTTGAAAAAGGTTGATGTGGAGTGATCAAAGGGAATCTTTCATCCTTCACAAAAGATGGAAAGAAATGCAGCTAAGGAAAAAAATCTCTTTCAGTCACATTTGAAAGAGTGAAAGAGACATTTCTATACACAAATTTCTTTGTGCAAATTGCAGAACTTATACATTTTCAGAAGTCTTGGTAAGAGTGGAATATATACACGAATGAACAGAACTAGAGAGAAACCATCATATAAAATTAAAGAAAAAGCAAAGAATCTTCATCCTTACCAGTATTTTAAGAACCTGTTTTAATTTCTTCTCTCACGTGCTTCATATCTGACAGCAAAAAGTTTAGCAGACTGGATTTGACTCAACTCATTGGGCAATTCATCTACGTATTCAGCTTTCCTTTCCTGAAGAATAAAATGTTACCTCACTGTGAATAACTGCAATCCCCTTCTGTATCAGAGGGTTACACCTCTTTAAAGTCCATGCAATCTGTTTGCTTTTGGCTGTCAAGTGGTAGCTTCCTCTCCACATTTTGGGATCTTCTTAATGAAAGAAAACCTCTGTTCAAGAAGTAATTCCATCCATTTGAATTTTTCAACAAATAAATTATCTGCTACTTCCGGCATATATTAAAAATGGTGAAGTATCTTTCTTGGCCTAAATATATGAAATTATTGGTTTGCTAAAATTAACAATATTTGGCAGTTTTACGACAACAGCCTTTAAATTAGAGATATTTGAGCTGCAGCTCTCTTCTATCTTTAAGGCAATAACTGAACTTTATAATTCTTACAGAGAAATATGACCAAGATGCCTTATTCTGGTACATTCAACTTTTCCTAATTGCAGTTTTCTCTGAATCTCTTTCTTACATCTTGTCAGCTTCACATCTCTTGGATCTTCATTCTGACAATTTTATTTATATTCTATTTTCTCCTTCATTTACTCTTTTCACAAAGGAGACTAATAATTTCTTCTCACTGATGAGTTCACAGTCTCATTTTAGCTTTTTTTCTAGTCACCTATGTATTTTTTCCAAGTTTTCTCTGCTGGCCCTATGACTTTTGATTTTCACAGCACAGTTTCCTGCATTTGATTGTTTTACTTGAACATTTAATTGTTTCTCATACCTGCAGACATTACTTGCCTGACATTTTATTACAGGACTTAATCAGGACATTTGTACTTATTTTTCTGGCAATAATCAATTGAAACCAAAAGTGGCTGTGGGAGGAGAGCCATTTCGTGAATTTTTATAGATAAACATATTAAGAGTTTTGAAAGTATTGGATTTTTATTAGCATTTTCAAACTTTTATTAGCATTTTGAAAAGATTTCTATTTTCCAGCTGAACGCTGCTTGAAAATTAAAATATTTATTTACTTTAATTTTAAGGCACCACCATGGGCTGTAGAGAGATCCTAAAGAAAAGCTGTTGTTTTGAGACATATCAAGATACTGAGCAGTTGTGAAAGTCTGTTGGGGAAGCGTAGGGGAGAGAGGAGGTCACAGGCAGGATACATTTGGGCTCTGTAAGGCTATACCAAAATTTTTCCATCATAACCCCCTGAGTACCAACTGTTGCCAATCAGGTTTTGGCTTACACAACCCCCTTATGTCCTGTTTTGGCGCACAAACTTCCATTTGCAGGGTGATGTGGGAGAAGGGTAACACCTTTTCTGATAAAGATGCTTGTCAGGCATGCTCCTGACTTCTCTCTGGTTAGAATTTTCCTGTGATGTTTATTTTTTTTTTTTTACAAAGCTTTTATTTCACAAGTGCTCTCCACATTTCTTAGTGCTCCTGAGACACTTGCCTAATTGTTTGTGACACAGCTTGGCTGCTCTGGGAGGGCCTTACAGGTGCCCTGCTGAGGAGAGCTCAGCAAAGCATGATTCAGAAAAGAATTTAGAAATGTGGCTTGTTATTCAACACACCAAAGAGCAATACTGGAAGGATAATCCCTTGGTGTGAAAAACCTAAAACCTATGGTGGACCTACTCTTACAACTGGACAAAGTTTTCCATGCTAAACTGGGCTAAGACCTAAAAACATTTCTAGTACCAGGGGCTCATCACAGCAGCACAAGTTACACCCACCTGCCTCAGGGCTGGCAAGAAATGCTCACTCAGACTGGGGCTCAATTCAGCTCAATTTGTTGTTAATAAAAGATGTAGGCTGTGTAGCTACATATCTATATTTGTTTTTGAATCTGCAGCTTGCTAACAAATACCAAATCAGAGTGATTATATTTACATTCCAGCACAAATCATTCGAAGGAACATGATCAGACAGTGAAACTACCAACGGAGTTCATGTTTTCTTAATGATGGAGGTTTGAAAATACAGACAAGCTGGAAGCTCTCTTTAAAAAACTATTGAGTAAGTGCAAAACTGACAGAGTGAATTTAGTTGATTTAATCCAGATGTTTGCATTTTAAGTAAGGGAGAAGACACATCAATGAAAATTTATAAGAGTAGTGAGAACATGCATAATGAGACACTGGAGAGAAGAATGTAAACCAGAAGTGTCAGTGAGGATTAAGTGTATGAGTGTTTTGCTCCATTAGTATGTATTAGTGCAGCCAGCCATGTTTGAATTTCAATTTGACATAATTTGTAAATGCATTCTATTGTAACGCTTTGTTAAATTGTGTACTGGGGATTTCAAGAGAGTTTAATGGAATCAGGCACTCTGGTGCCACCAAAATTCAGTGAGCCAGTTGTGGTCCTTCACAAATTGTGGTGGTTGCACATCTTTATTCAAAGCTACCCTAATAACTTCAGCATTGGTCATACCCATTCCAGCTAGAGCTGTACTTGAACTTTTTTTCCAAAACAGCAGCCAAAAAAAGGATTGGGCAAAATACTTTCCTTGCTGTGAAACCGGTTCTTAAATGCCAGTATATGCCAGTGTTGCAGCTTTGCCGGTGTGTCCACAAGTGTTCATTTTGTCAGCAGCTCTCCCTGCAGCACAGAGAGTGTCACCATAACATCAAGTGTCAAATTCACATTTTGACCTGGAATACAGGGATTGTGATTAACAGTGACACCATTGGAGATGATGTATTTCTTCACTGTGTCCCTATTTCTGGGAGGACCAAACACAATTCAGATATTTTCAAATTCTTCACAGCATCTCTCAATCCTGTTTCATGACTCTATTTCAATATGAAAATATCGCTCACCAGAACACACTGTTTATTATATTTTCAAGTATTTTTCAGCTTTCCCACCTGGTACACTCAACCTTGAGCAGACTTAAATACATATATCAAAATATCTTTATATGATCTTTCAGTAAAGCTTTCTTTTGTTTTTTATCCATATAAAGTGTGGCAATGGCCAGTGCCAGGACAGAGGTACAGTCTATTAATTCTGAGCTATGGACAGATCTCTCTTTTACTTTTGCCTTTTATCAGTCTTTGTGCCTTTTGTATTCTTAGTTGCCTGGTTGACCAGTAATTAAAAAGAGGTTTCTCTCAGCTAGAAAATGTTGCAGCCTGTCTGGTGACTAAACCTACAGATCTGGCAAAAGGCAATGCAGATTTGAGGGGTGGGTGGGTAACCAAGAAAATCTGAGAATTTTAAAAATCATTAGATTAGAAACATGAGAAAGAAAAACTTTGAAGAAAATTGGATAGAAATTTATGAAGCTGAAATGGTTTTGGTATATTTAAGCAAAACATGGCATTTAACATCAATCACACATTTTAAAATAAATACTTTTTAGAAAATATGAAAAATGAAAATGAGCAGTACCCAGGTGGGCACCCTTCTGCCACTGTAGGGAGTCCTTCATGCTCCTGAGTGCCTGGCCCTTGTGAAGATTTACCCAAGGCTTGAACCAGAATCTGCTTTGGATTGAAGTTGTCCTTGAATTTGTTTGCCTCTGCCTTCTCCTTCAGCTACTTACAAACCATCTGAAAGAGAGAAATATACCTTCATCTCAGTGCCAACCTGCTTCCATGCAAAGACTGAGGAAAATGATAGAGGGATGAGGGAATCTCTGCCTCTTTTTTGAATACCAGCTGAGGATTTTGCCTATATATCCATTCTGCTTCGGCAAGAGAAATTTATCATGTGTCAAATAAATAGGGAATTTTTTCTGATGAGAAAATGATACTCAGTCTTCTTTATATCTGGGGCATGTAACATTGATTATTGATACACATTTGATAGGAAAACCCTGCAGGACGTGCTTACAGCACTGCTCTTGTCAGAGTATTTTGTAGTTTAAATCATTACTTCTGGGTTTCATATTTGACTTTCCATCATTAATTCCACTATGAAAGCCAATTTGATGTTGAACATGAAGAACAACTGCTGAAGTTCATATTCTGGGGAGATTCTCATTAATTTAAATGGAGTGGCAGGAACTGACCCTGAGTTAGTAAGGACACTTGGCTTTGTGTGTGCATTTGTTTTAGGCAATGAAAATATGCTTTGAGAGCATTAATAGCATCTGCCTTAGATAAAAAACATGTGAGCAATTGCCTGGAGAAGCACTGAGCCGCTCACCTGGAAAACACAGTGTTTAAAGCATTATTTTCACACCCATGTTTGTCTTTTTAGAACAAAGAATTAGAGACATTCAGCCCCCAAGAACTAGAGCAATGATTTCAGGTTTTCATTTTACTGAGACAGACTGCGAAGATGATTGAGCTAAAGTAATTTTTTTACATCTCTTGTCACAATTTTCATGACAAAATGCAACTTCTAGACCTACTTTAGTTCTAACTAGCAATTATCGGGTTGTTTATTCTTTTAACACTTGACACTTCTAAGTACATCAAAGAAAAGTGCAGTTATACTACTCTACAGCCAGATCTTGTCATTATTCTTCAGGAAGTCGACATATTTCTGGAAAAGAAAAATTGTGAACCACTCAATATTGCAATGAAATGTTGCAAATTTTATGTCAGCGTGGCAGAGGCTGGTCATGGTTAGCAAGCAATTAAAAAGAGAGGTTGGTAATTATAGTCAGAGAAAGACACAATACTACAGGTTTTTCAAAGAAGACATTTGCCTTTCAGTTTGCATGCCCAGTTTGCCTACAGCACTATCAAAATTCTTCCCTATAACAGTCTTAGATCTGTTTGCTTGCTGTTTGATATCAGGGAAATATGATTTCAGAGATCATAAATTTGTAAGCACTTCCCAATTTGCAGACAGTGCTGTATTCTGTCTGGCATCATTGGTACTTAAAAAGGGGATACTTCTGATTGTTTTTTTACTCTCTGATGAGGAAGAAGAGGGTCTAATATATCATACTTCATATAACATCACTATGAAATGTGAATTGCCATTTTACTGGGTTTTTTTGAAGTTAGTACTACATGTATTTTGCAACTGTGGGTACACCGTGACATTTATTCTACTCCCTGTGTATCCTTTTTTTAAGTATACAGATGGTCATGCTGCATTAGACTTGTAATGATGTCTGCTTCCAATTTTGACAGGAAGGAAAAGCAGGTAAATGGGCATTAGTATGGAGGAATATATATCAAAAAATCTACCAAGGGCTCTTTTCTTTGGCCATTGTGTTTGGAGTACACTCGGTATTTTTAGAGAGAAGTATGAACATGTACAACATGTTTGCTAATGGTTCCAGTATCTGTTATGATGGCTAATTTTTTCTCAGCATTGTTTATCGTCAAGTGGGTTGCTGAGAAATAAAAAAAAATGCAAGATATAAACAAATTTATGCTTAAAAATTTTCTGAGCCTTTTGTGAATAGGATTGTTCCTTCTGCTTTGTAGATGAAGTTTGTACATGAATACAAAATTGTGGTTTGAACATTTTCTCCTCCCAAACCTGTGCTGACCTCTCCTTTAGGAGATGTTTTCTCTAACTGTGTCTTCCTGCTGAGTCAGAGTGAGCTCACACAGCACTTGCTTGAGAAGGGAAGGAAATAAATTAAAATTCTAAGTTGTGGCAAGGTTTTGAACATGCTTTCCATGCCAACAAGACTCATTGCCCAGCATGCTGGTTTGGTGGGAGAACAGGTGAAAAATCATGTTTCTTTCTTTGTTATTCACCAGCATTTTCATCCTAGACAAGTGGAAACAGTTCTGTCAAAACAGGTTTCTGAAAACATGTTTTATCTTTCAACCAGCAGCCATTCTCTGATTAAAAAAAAATGTTTTTCTGAAAAATGCCACACCAGGCTCTACTTTTGATCTTGTTGAGATCTTGGGACAACTGGTGCTTTGAATTTGAGTAAATGCATTGCTGCATGTTATACTTGAATGTTCTTTAGCTCTTGTTTTGTCAGAAGACATAAATGGGATTTTGTGCTTATTGTGCTTTGTGTATTATTCACTGGTTGCTGTTAATTACCTTCTTCCTTACAGAAACAAAACATACAGTTTTCATAAATTTCTGTAATGTTAGTTACTATGTTTTTTTGCTCTGTCTTCAGTTGTTATCTGAAGTCAAACTAGGTCATCTTTAACTCCCAAATGCTTTGAAACTTCTTTTAAAGGAGTCTAGAATTGGCCTCTTTTGGATGTTTCAGTAGGAAACAAGAGGAGATTGGATGCTGTTAAACCAGTTGATTCTGATGTTGGCTCCCAGGTCCCAGGTGTATACTCTGTATCCTTTGTAGCTTCTTGTCTTCAATTTCTAATTTTAAAGTGTCCAAGATAGAACAATAAGTGACATTAGTCCTTTTAGGCTCGATGACAGACTAATCATAAAGCACTCACGACTGAAGGAAAAGAGGATGCAGATCAAAGCTCAGCGTTGAGATTCACAGAAATATTTGGGTGTGTAGGAGTAAATCCACGGCGGGACCAGAAAGACACATCATCGCCACAGGTCATGCGCCACTGGGATCCTCAGAGCCCTTGCTCAGCTCCTGTTCTCTGGCCCAAGAGATGCTGACATGTCTCTCAGCTGGTGCTCAAAATGCCCCTAGTTCAGGTGCCACTGGGGGTCTGGGAGCCTGACTTGCACAGGAGGTTTTCAAAGCAGACTTGCAGACATTCTCACACAAGTCACAGCTCTGGTGCTTACCCTGGTGAACCTCAGGGCTTGAAGCCGTGGGGTTTCCTTTTACCTCTGGGCTGGGTTCTGTCCCTAACACAGTGTGTCACAGGCTTTAGGAAAATCCTAAATGTGTAAAGTCACATCTGGTTTAAGAGACACAGACAGATCAGCTCTTGTGAAACAGTCCTGATATGAGAATCCTGCCAGAACTGAGCTCCTGCAGCAGAGGGGAGGGAGGGAGGGCACTGCCTGATCTCCTGCACAAGTGCAGGATGCAGATGGCTCCCATTCAACACCATATCAAGTTTGAATTTCTCTGCATGCATAAATAAATTTTCCTTCTTCCTCACCTTTTCTAGTCCAGTCCCGTTGGTTACTCCTGCCCTCAGAGCCTTTATTCCTGGCATTCCATGTAGCTGCAATACTCTACCTGCTGTGGACCTACATCTTTTAATTCACGCCCCAAGTGTCACATGCATATATGAGTTGTCTCAATGCAGTCAACAGGCTAAACCCTCTAATGATGCAAATTTTCACAGCACCATTGCTGGCAAAAAGCTATGACATCTCTGTGATCTGAAGGCTGTAACTCTAGGAGTCCTGCTCTTATGCATCTGTGCATTAGGAACCCTGTCATGAAAATTCAGCATTCTTTGAACTGTCCCTGCACTATCATTCACTAATTCATAACTACTGATTGAGTGCTATTTGTATAATGGGCCTAAAAGCTGATATTTCTGATCTATTGTGTATTCCAGTTATACTCATCATTAAAGAGAGCTCAGCCTTGCTGGGTACACAGTTTATTTTTCCATCCCCTGTCATTTTGGGTTTGTCACTTCAAAGACCTCTCTGAACCTGGATTTGTGTTAGCTAATGACACAGAACCTCTCTGCATACAGCTTGGCAAGAATAAAGCACATTAACAAGTAGACAGGGTAGAACAGGTTTGTTCCCAGTGGGAGGTTTGTTTGTATGTTCTGCTTTCACTGGTATAGAAAGGTTTCCCTCCTTTCTCAGGGATGGTGCTGTTGTTACTTTCTCCAATTCATATTTCTGTCAAGTCAGGGCATCATACAGATGGCACCCAGTCTGACACAACCATGATAAAACTACCAAATTATGTGGAGGAACAATTCCTTCAGTGCTTATGTGTGTGTGCAATCACAGAAGTATTGTTTTAGTGAAACAACTTAAAGTAGTTTAATAATTTTTTGTTTTAAAATATTTATGAATACTTCTGCCCTGGGTAGGCTTAATAAAGTAAAGTCTGAAAAATTTTAACATTAAAGATAATTTCTATCAATAAATTTAATAAATTAACATCAAGTTAATTTAATTTTAAAATTCATGAAGTCCTTTTGCTGAGTTGCTCTTTTTATTTCTCAAGTAAGCTGTTTCTGAGTTATTTATTGAAATATGATTACTGGCACATCAAACCAGCAAGAGCAGCCTTGCTTTTCTTCCACAGCTTTATGGGGACCAGTTTGTTAGGCGTGAAGACCCTGGGGAAAGTAGGAAAACTGTTCTGTATCTTGACTGCTTTTCTTCTCACCTTGAGATGCAGTGGAGGGCAAGCTGCAGAGGATCCAGTAGAAATGTGCTGTGGTAGTTATCATCAGTCTGGCTGCAGGGGCCAGCAGGGAAGTGAAAGGACTTTTAATAACACCCAGTTGACTATACTCAAGTATTCTTCTTCCTGGATAGAAATTAATGTCTAATTTTTAACATCTTTATTGTGAACTTTGGTATCTGTGATAATTGCATTTGTTAGTCACTCATACATTTGCTTCTTATCCTCTCAAGTATGCTTCTCATGGTGTCTCAGCCATCAAGGGTATGATTAAATTTACATTTCTTTGTCTAGAGGGAAAATGCAGTACATGACCTCTCCATGCTAAATTGTTTTTACATTCTCAGATAGCATTATTTGGGTATGTTCAGGTATGAAGAAATTAATGCTTCCTACGTCATTCATTGATTAAAGACACTTTAGTATACTGACACGGATAAACAGACATCAGAGCTCAAATCCAGATCCTGTAGGGGAATGCTTTTTCCAATCTTTTGCTGTTTTCCAAATTCTTATTACATTTCTGAAAATGAAGCACACATGGTTACTGTGAAGCCTTACTGTAGAACCCTAGAGAATTCCATTTCATGTGGTACAAAATGCCCTGAAGTTGCAAAATAGAACTGAGGTGCTCAGAAGCTTGGGTTTTTTTTCATATCTAGTCATTTGCAAGGAGAAATTGTTTCCCAGACATGATGTCACCAGAATTTCTGTGATTTTCCACATGAGGCAATTTTTTGTCATAATAGGGGGGACATTAAAATCCTTTAAAAAAATCCCAAAACCAAAGAAAACCAAAATCCTAACCCCAAGAAAAAGATATTTTATGACTTTACTGCATTTGGAATGATGAAAAAGACCATTTTACTCCATGAATTTAATATTGTGACAGTGAAATTTTGCCTCTCATGTCTGCAAAAATATTTTAATTAAAGTTTTTACTTTTCCATCAGGCTGTGACAACATTGTTCATCCATTGGTTTCAAGAAACCATTCTTACTTGTCAGTTGATATGGCTGCTCTGCTCCCCAGAATGCAGGGATGTATTTATTATATATTACCCATTTTGTTGTTCATACTTCCAGGCATTCTATTAGCTTGTTGACTGACTCAGTGATTTGACACAGTTCATATGACAGGAGGAAGAGGGGAAAAAAGAACTTTGAGAAATTGGGCTGCAGAAAGAGATGTTTTGGACTAAATTATAGTTATTTAGGGCCTAATCCAGTATGACACTGACAACAGTAAAAACAGTCCAAATTATGGTAGTTGTATGCCGGTTGAAGTCATGGTTGTTTGGGGTTATAAAAACGTCTTGGATGAAAAAGACAATAAGATGCTGCTATATTGTTGTTTTTCCTCTGCTTTAGTGAGTGAACATATTTTGCCATTTGTATTCACTTAACAGGGACAGACAGAGACAGAAGAAACAATTTAAGTGAGGAAATAATCACCGTGACTCAGTGCATGTATGGCAGGATGAAACTTCAGTGAGAGCACAAAGGCCCAGACTGCTGAAGCAGTCAATGCAGACAGGGCAAGGGTTCACCTACAAATTGGTGATTTGTTGGTAGTTCAGGAACCAGGAGCATTGTTGCAGTGATGATATCAGAACTCTGCGTTGTAATTAATGAAACTCTTTCCATCAGAGAACTGGATTTAAGAGCTTTAGGAGAGGTACAGTTAATGTACAGTATTATGGGGTTTTTTTTGTTGTGTTTTTTTTTTTTTTTTTTTTTTTTCCCTGGTAATGCTGGAACAAATAGCTCTGATTTGCACAGTGATTGGAGAAAATTAGAAAACACTTATGGGATTTTAGGCTTATTTCTTGTCATTTAGACCTCTAGCTTACAGCTGAGCATGTGAAGTAAAAATGAAACTAAAGGCATTCAAAAAAGAAATAGGCTGAAAGCATTTTAGAATTTTTTAAGAAGGTGTTGCCACCTCTGTTCTACTGGGATGAGGAATTTTCCTGTGCCAGGGTCATACGAGACTTGTGGTTTCCACACTATAGACAGGAACAAGAACTATTCTGGGACCTCAGTTGGAGCTGTTCTGGGTGTGTTGCTTTCTTGCTGTGCCATTTTGATGCTTCACCTCCAAGAAAGCCCTGCCCCAGAACAGCAATGCATGTTCTGGGTTGCAGATTCTGCCAGTGAAAGATGAATTTTCACCACAGGAACCAGGTATTTCCTTGAACCCCACCACTCCCTGTGATCTGTCACCAACCTGGCGTTGTGTTATAAGAAACACATTGCTCTTCAACCTCCTATTTCATTTTGAGACATTGATGGATGACCTAGCAAAGGTCTCAGATGCTCAGAAAGGCAGAGAGCATCCCTCTCAGCCAAAATGCAGTGGGATGGGGCATGGATTCCTTTGCTCCACACAGGATAAGAGGTAATACAATCTTCTGAGAGATGGGAAACTTGGTTTCAAGTTATCACTATCCTTGGTTTGGACAGGGATTTGAATCACTTTTGCAGACACTGAGCAACTCAGAGCTGTGCTTTGGTGGCTTTTCCCCGGGGTGTTCTGGAGAGGTCTCATTATAAATGCTGTGAATGGCAACTAGCAGAGGGCTAGGATCTTGCTATCCCCAGAGAAACAAGCTTTCCAAAATAATGTAGTGTTATTCTTCCTCCATGAATTTGAAGATTATAAAATTAGGAAGATGCTGGTTGTTTCATTCACTGAGAATCTGAAAACTGCAGCCTTGGCATCTTATGGCTTTACCTCTTTGACCGTTTCCTCTGAACGTCCCTGCAATTATAGATAATTTAGGGGGAATAGCTCAAGAGGAACATAGAGGTAAGACATCTGTCTTCAGACAAGGCTTATTACTGTTATTGTTGTTGCCATGTGTTTGTTATGAATTGACAGAGAAATCAAGCACCAAAAATTAACTGACTGAATCATTTTACAGAGGAGGATGTCAGAGGACGCATCTTCTCACATCATTGTTGTACACTTTGCTTAGTACAGACTCTTGCTCTGATTACCAACAGGTTGAAGAAGTCCCTTTGTGATTTTTTTTATAAGGTGAAGATGAAAAGGAGAAATTGAGACTGCAAGGCATGCTGATTTATTCTGATTCAGACAATCTGGCAAGGCGGATTCCTTCCTGGCTTCTTTGTTAGGAATGTCTTTAAATGTTCTTCAGGCACTTAATGTATAAAAAGCACTGGACTGCAAAGAGAGAAAGACCAAGAGGTCATCAGAAATCCTACATGGTTAAGCTTCATCTTAAGTGATGATCACTGGAATCAAAGCTAGGGGTAAAACTGTACACCTTTGGCTGTATGTAGCAATCTTCTCCCATAACCTTCCTGGCCTCTGCCCTGACTCTCCTCAGTCTCTGTGTCTCGAGGGTAGCACCTGTCCTTGTTTGCCACCTTGCAGTTTCTTCCACTGGTCTGGTATGCTTTTCTTAAACAAAACAATTCAGCTGAGCCCCACTGCCTTTTATCTCCTCTTCTGCCACAGTTTATCCAGGATGTAATTTTCTAGGTGTTATAATGTAATATTCCAGGAGATACTGGGTTGCCAAGCATTTTGGGGTGATTACCACTGTCTTATTTCTTTCTCTACTATTGTTGACTCTTTCAGGATGTTCAATTTACCTCCAATATAAGGTATCTATTTTGTTATCCTTTACACTATTATAGGTGCGTATATTCAGTCTGAGACTTTTTAATATTTTTGATCTATCTCATACATTTAGATCTTAATTAAACACTCAGAATTGATGCATTTCATACTTCAGAACTGTATTTAAGACAGCTTCTATACTAAGGAGACCTATATCTTTTATTTCTTCTTCTGTAAAAGAGGAATTTTAAATTAGTTTCCTTTTGGATTGTATTTGTTTGACTTCAGTAATACCTCTGCATCATGGAAAGGCAAAGACTTTGATAATCAAATCACAGATTTTTGGATTCTTCTTCTCTTACTCTAGCACACACAGCTTTTTTTTTATTTTTCATTTCACTCTTCACCAGTCTATTCATTATGATAATAATGTTATACAACACAGTATCTAAATTATCTCCACAATGCATCTCATCCAGAAAAAAGTAGCTATAGATCTTATATTTTACACCATTTCTGCTGCTCAGAATGGATTGTGATGTATGTTTGACTTTTTCACAGCTCAGGTTTGTAACCCTTTATGGCCTCAGCCAAAAGATATTGTAGCCAAGAGGTTTGTTTACACTGAATGCAAACAGGACTGATTTACTAGGTATTTAAATTTTTTTCCATTGTTCACTACCATTTTTAATCTTCTATCTTTGCATGAAATACAAGTGCCTGTTATTTTGCCAGCATTCTTGATGCTCTGGTAATATCAGAGATAGAGCAATTAAAATATTTTTTCTGGGTGGGTGAATATATTTGTCTTCATTAAATCTTCATTTCAAAGCATAACCCAGAGGGAGTTTGTAAATTAACCCAGATATGAGCTTTTATAAAATAAACACAGGTCTATTTTTTGAATAAAAATTGCATTTCACTGAATTTGTTTCTACTCTCAAGGAGAGAAAACACATTATTGAAATGCCAGAAGGGGTAGTGGCACTAGAGTAGTTTGCCTTGGCAGTATCAAACAACACTCAGCCTTACACTCACATGCTGAGCGGCTCTATTGACATCCTACTTGGTTTTTTAGTTTAACAAAGCTGGGTAATATTTTCTCCAAGAGGAAATCAACTGACCTATGGACAGTGTGATGCTTTGGCTACCAAAAATTTACCTCTAAGGAGGTTTTGAAAATGTTTTACTCATTGCAAAACATCTGTTTCTATGTTATATGAGAATACCCCAAGGTTGTTCTGTGTTTTTTTCTGTGTTGTTTAAATCTATTCTCTAAAGACCTGTATTCAAGGAACTTTGATACAGTATCTATTATGCTTTCACATCTAACCATGTTTTCTTCTTGATCACAGCTGGGCTATTACATCCTTTGAAGCAAAATTCACAGTATTTCAGCCCAGTGCTTTGCCTTTGAGCACATTTGCTGCACAGCAAACTTGCACAAATTAGATATTTTTGAGGCTCAGTTGATATTAAAAAAAACAAAAAAAACCAATCCAAAATTAGTTGATAGAGGTTTTCAGTGTTTTGTGCTCTGAATTCTCTGACTAACTGACTTTTCAGATTAAAATATAACAGCTTACAAAACCCTTCACAGCCTTAAGTCTATGAAAGACAATTTTCCCAGATATGTATGAGTCTAAGCCTGGAGATAGATAAATAAAGAAAAGCTGCATTCTCAAGTGCTCTTTGCCCCCTCTGCTGTTCCTTGCAGCTCCTCCTTGCCTGTAGCTCACTGTTTCTCTGAGCTCTTTTAATCAACTGACTGAATGCTTTAGCTTTGCCTTCAGTGCAAATACTGAGTGTGCTGGTCTCTGGCTCCTAAAGAGCCTTGTGACTACTGAGCCAAGAATTCAAAGCTTGTGTTCTATGGTACACTACAAAGCTGTTCCTTCACTGAAACTCAGGAATATAATTTGTCTTATTAAAATGACTTTTTCCTATATAATGTGTGCTATACAATGAAAAATATTGTCATTCCTGTTCTATTCAGGCAGGCACATATATGACACTGAAATATTTCCATATCTTTAGACCTGTCATATGCTAGAAAGCTGAGAAGAGGTCAACACTGTTATTGCATCAAGATTTTAAATAAACCTATTAAACACAATGTATTTTTGGATAGGTTTGGTAAAAAAAAACAAAACAAAGCAAAAACAACCCAACCAAAACAAACAAAAACCCCCCCAAAAGACCACAGCCAGAAACTCCCACAAAAACAAACAAACAAAACAGTTCAATATCCTTATTGAATAAAGCACTTTGTCTGTTCTTTAGTGCTTACATCAATCAGAGGTTGTGTTTTACTGTGTAGCAAAGCCTTTGATTAGAGATGTTCTGCTTCTGCACATCAATAGAAATAATTCTTCCCTACCTAGAAAGAATTACTTAGAGTAAATGTTTTGTGATTTGCCAAAAATACCAAGCATCTGGTGTGCACAGGTCACTGGTGGCTGTGGATGTTCCCATTAACACACAGGAGGGCAGCCCATGGCCTCAGAGCCATCCAGACCTTCTTCATCTCCAGCTGGAAAGGGATGGGGGCTGCAAGAACACCTGTCCCTGTGTGCAAAGGAGCAAATCCTCCTTGCTCTCAGTGGGATACATTCATCTCATGCTCAAAACCAGTTTAAGCTGGGTCAGGTTTTTACCAGTTTGTGAATCAAGAGAAAAGTGTTCGCACTGAGCCAGTGAAATAAACATTTGTGGAGGATGTGAGGTTGGAGTCATGTCCAGCACCTTCTGCAAGGGGTCCTTGTAGCCTGGATATTCAAATAGAGCAGCGCCTTCCCTCAGCCCCCTGCAGCCAACATAAACCTCATTAACAATTTCAGCCTTAGGTAATGAAAACTGTAAATCTGTGATACTCCCCTGCCCGAAAAGGAGCTGCACTGGCTGAACAAAATTAATCAGCTCACTGCACTGAGAAATAGTTTAATCCTCCTGCAGTGGGGAAGGAGGGGGGAATGGACAAATATCTTCAGGGAGCGGGGCTGGCTCATAAATCATCAGTGAAAAAGAATAACTTTTAAAGGAATTTAACTTTCCAACTGTTGTAAGGAAAAACACCCAACCCACCCTATTTAACACTCTTAGCTTAGTATTGTTTCTTCTATCAGTGAGAAAACCAATCTGCTGCCTAGAGAGAGATTCTCTGCAGCTGCCCATTCTCACAGAGCTCTGCACCTTCTCAGAGGCAGGAGCAGCTGTGCCACACCTGACACTGGCAGCAGAGGAGCCCGAGACCAGCACAGCTCAGCACTGTGGCTTCAGCACTGATGACACGGGCTACAGTACCCAGTTGTGGTTGTGAGAAAGATTGTCACAGCCTCACACACTCCAGGGTACAGGTGGTGGCAAAATTGGGAAGGAGGGAAGCTTTCCCTCCATTCCAAATGGAGCTTTCCCTCCATTCCAAAGCTGCAGAAGGTGGAGCACTTATGGGTTTTAGTAGATCATTATCTAGGTATATTTTTGCTCTACCTAAGTGATCATTATTGGTTGTGATCTGTCATAAGCACCACCCAGATAGGTGAGATGATGAGAGATGATGAGAGAAATGAAGTTCAGGGAATTGAGAACTGATCTTGAACATTCACTTGCCTGTAAAGTGCACTTTTCTCTATGAATGTGCACATCATCTACTTGTGTATTCTGAAGAAAGCACTGTACAGATGTAATTTTAAGAGAATATTTGTGATTAAGCTAGCAATTATTCTAAACTCAAGGAAGTTTGTTGGTTTTACTCTTTATGGGAGTTCTTTGCACTGATGAGAATGAAAGAACCTTAATGGCTTGCAAACCTTATGAATAAAATGAACATTAAACAGGCTGAGGAAGTTGTGAAAGCTCACTTTCAAAACTATGTTAAACTTTTCAGCATAACATGGGAAACCTACAGGGTTCTCAAAAGTGATAAACTACATCTGAGATTGAAAAAGGAGATTATTTTTTTAAATTTTTGAATCCTCGAGTTATATAAATTGTGG
Source organism: Poecile atricapillus (assembly GCF_030490865.1). Taxonomy (NCBI): domain Eukaryota; kingdom Metazoa; phylum Chordata; class Aves; order Passeriformes; family Paridae; genus Poecile; species Poecile atricapillus. Next base: position 66,837,768 of record NC_081252.1, on the reverse strand, counting down.
AAAAGACACCTGCATGAGAGACAAGGAACAGGAATTTGCAAGGGAAACCACAGTTTCATTTGAAGGAAATAATTTCTAACAGGGCACGGTGGGGAAAAAAAATTCACTGAGATCTCTGAACCAAATTGTATTTAAATTTTACTTAGGCTGAGTTATTGCTGGTGACTTGTAGGTTATACATCAAACTAGTAACTGAAATATTTATTAGTGAGTCAAATATCAGTAATAATAATATTGTCTATTTAATCTATCAACTATTTAGTCTACTTAGTTTTATATTCTGTCCTCTTAATATTCAGTGTGTAATAGCAAGTTATAATATTTTTAAAGGGTTCATTTAAGAAAAATGCCTTTTGAATTGGGTTATTCAAGAATTACAACAGCAACTGACAAGTTATTCCAGAGAAATAATTTGAACTCATCTCAATGTAAATGAATTTTCAGGAAATGTGAAATGGATTTTCAGGTAATGTCATACATTACTTCACCAGTGCAAGGTAGTGCAAGATTAATGATAAGGAATTAAAAAGAATGTAGAGAGGAATAGCAAGTTAAAGTGTCACCATTTTTCACTTCCCATTAGAATAGATAGAATGTCTTTTTTAAAAAAAATTATACTTTATATTTAATGTTTACTTTACCTTTTACTTCAGGGATCAAAGTTTATCAGTACATTGTTTTTGAAGTGGGGCTGGGAGAGTTTTCAGTGCCCTGCTCTGTTAGCAAACCTCAGGCTGGGGCTGGCCAGCAAAGGTGTCATTTGCCTTTAGTCCAAATGCATTTGCTCAGAACAAGTTCAAGGATGACTCTAGGATGACTCTCCTAAGTTTTATTCCCATGAAGGAGGTTATCTTTAAGTTGTTTTGTCCTGCATGTAGCAGACACTACAGCAAGAGTGATTTTGTAGTTGAAGGGTTTGGACTTCCCAGATCTCCAGACTCCAACAGTAGCCCCAAAACAATGCCTGTGGTATATGGAGATATCGTTCTCTCTCTCATTCACTCTCTCTTACAGGATTAATTAATTAATTAATTAATATAATTCTGACCTTTTTTTTTCCTATAAACTTCTCCAAACCTAGGAAGGGATGATGGCTGCATTATTTAAATGAGTAAGTTCCTTTGCAGTTCAGCTGATCCAGCCAAACTTGAGTCTTTTGGTTTTGCCAGTTGAGGCCAAGATCCTTCTAGCACAATAGCTGCAATTCACCCCCATTTTTGTCTTTAAATTTGTAGCTGTCCTTACAGCCCCAGTCTGTATGAATGGTCTTCTACATCTGTATCCACATTTCCTGAGCTAGAAAACAAGGTAACTTAGATGCTGTGGCTGTGCAAGTTTGACAAAGCATAGCTTATAAAAAATGACATATTTGTGGGGAAAAAAAAACCCAGTGCTGGGAATTCAGAATTTTAGAAGTATCTGAAAGGCTGTATTTGGTCCAAATCAATCTCTCTTTTAGTTCTGATGCATCAGGGAAACCTTGCAGCTGTGTATTGGAATTTAAAACATAAGTGCAGTTAAAGAAATGACTACTAGGGTTTGGGATAACTTTTGGTGCTGTGATGTTCTTCACCTCACATCCCTTACTCTGTCCTTGGCCAAAGTCATTCAAGTATTGAGGGTCTATATGAATTGAAAACCATAGATGAACAGAAAAACAGTTCAACCCACAGAGCTAAAAAATTGCAAGGATTTCTTTGTATACCATGAGCACATATTTCTGAGTCATTCCTGTCTGAAATGTTCATATTTAGACATCTCTCTTCTCCCTTGCTTTTCTTTATCCAGTGTTAGTAATACCTGCTGGGCAAGGAAAGCAAATTTTCTTGGTCATATGGAACTGTTCTTTGGAGGATTCTACCACACAGTGTTTTTCACCATTTTCAGTGTCAGAAGTCATTTTGCCATCTATAGCAGCATTGCTGGGATATCTGTGCTTGGCTTTACCACACAGCTCATACTACTTTTGTAGCTCAAACAGTCTCTTACTACAAGGGAATTTTAAGATTCCATGTTTTTTTCAGACACACAAAAAGTGGAGTCCATCTTATTGGTTAAAGGACATGGAATCCAAGGATGTCAAGAATAAAGGTGAAGGACATTCATATATTTTTTTAGGGTATGCAGTTTACCTATACAAGATAAGCATTAGTTTTTATTAAATTTATATATTTTTCCCATCATTTTTTACTGTTTTCCCTCCCCTATAAAGTTTTAAACTGCATGATGTTTCAAACAAAGGCATTATTGTAGATTCTGTTCTGATCTGTCCCCTTCTTGTTGTTGGTTTTGTATGACTTCAGACCAAAAATAAAAGAAAGGGAACCCCTGGTTTCCAAGAAAGCTATACATTTAGAACCATTTTGCTACCAGTGCAGATGATGGAGATTAAATATTTTATTTAATAGTAGAAACTGTTAAAATGAGTGCAGCCTGCATAGAGCAAACACTAGCAATGCAACTTGCTGGATACCTAAAAGTTTTTTAAACTGAAATGCAGAAGGGTTGTGTTTAGGATCTTCTTCTCTCAAAGCTATATCCAGCTCTGACATGAATGAATGTTAGTCTCCATTATACCAGGCCTTCTTACTTTTGATCTTCATGCTGCAGCTGCAGGCTCTGCCTTCCAGAGATGTGGAATGAGGTGCTCTGTAGTTCTCAGGCCAAAAAGCCCTGGGAAATCAGGTTTATTGTCATCCTACCCCAATTATAAGGGTGAGATGCAGTTATCTTAGCTTGAAACTGGGGAAACTGAGGGTCACTGGAGACCAAAGAATAATGGTAAGGTATGGAAATATCACTGCTGATAGAAACACATTTACTAAGAATAATAAGAAATACTAGCTCTGACATTGGTTAGACAGAAATGGGAAAAGTAGTCAGGTTAGTAACTGTACAGACCATAAAGATGGAATCAATAACTATTTCTTGCCTCTGTTTGATGTATTAGAGGGTATATTGGAAGGTACTTATTTTTCTCCTCAGTTACTACTGGAATTGAAAACAGCTACAATTTAAAAAATTATTTAAAAAAAAAATGAACTTGAATGCAGGAGTTTTTAAAATGTCAGCCAAGGAATTATCTTCAATAAGATAATTAATAACTGTAAGGAAGTTTCAGAAAATTGGCAGAATATTAATGTTTGAGCAATATTGAAAAATTATGTACAGAAGGCTGGGGTAATTTCAGGCCTAAGACATAGCTTAACAGCCTATATAAGTTAAATAATAAAGTGGCTGATACATAACTCAATTAGTAAAGAATTATAAGGTCCAGAAGAGCAACCCACACTGGTCTTTGGGAAACAAGATTGATAACTGCAATGACATATCATGAATTCCCCATGACTTCTGCCTTCTCAGTCTGGAAAATCAAAACAGAGCTTAGCATTGTGTCTGTAGTGTTACTTCCACTGCAAGCAACACTCAACAAATGCTGCAGTGATTCTACTTCTGAAACCCTTGATAAGGAAAGGGAGGTCATAGTCCTCTCCTTCCACCTTTAGAACAGGCATTGGTGTTAAAAACAGTTTAGTTTGAAGATCATGGACTATATTTTTGTTTTCAGAGCAGAAAGAGAATGAGAATTACTCAGAGAAAAGCCATTAAAAAAAACTTCACCAAAACAAGTAAAGAAAATTATACATTTGTTAGGGATATGACAGATCAGTCACTAGATTGGGGATTTTTTTGCTGATAGCAGTGCATAGAAACAATTGTAATATATAAACAACCTGGAAAAAATAGATCAAACGCATATGTAACTGGAGAAAGAAAGAGCTCTATCCTAACCACTGAGCTACAGGTAACCTCAGTACTTTTAATACCAGAAAGTGGGAGGAGACTTCCTCATTGAAGGTGGATTTTCTTTGAAGGATTTATCACAATCATGCTGAAATTTTTGTTTTTTGTATATAGCCATCAGTTTCAGTGTTTATTTAACTAGTTCACTGTTTGCAACCATTCTCTTAGAAATAAATTTCAATATAGAGCATATCTATTTTTTTCAGGTACTTGAAGTGGCTATGTTTGGTTGCAACATTTTTAGTAAAGAGTTTGTTCAATTTATGAAGAAATGAAATGTAAAATACAAACAAGGAAAAATTTGCTGCTCCTGACGTTTTTCCAACTTACTAGCTGATGCTTCCCAGTGATTATTAGAGTAGGTAAAATAGTAAAAATTAATGGTTTCAGATCTAATTCACAAAGAAAGGCCAAATAAAATATTTCCCTAAATAAATGTATGTGCAGAAATTTATTTCGTATATATTGAAAAGGCTGAACCTTGATTTTTTTTCTCAAAAGTTTATTCAAAGTGAGAAAATAATAGACAGTGCTGAAATAGGTTAAAGAGATTATGAGAGCTGTGAAAAGGAGAAGTGAAAGCCAAGATGAGCCAGTTTGATAAAGGACTAAGAGAGATACTATAATATGAGGGCCAAGTCACAGTTTGGGCTTTTCTGAACTTGGCAAATGTTTGGCCAAGAAAATCAGCTCAGAGAAGGGTGCCATTAATTTGAAAGACTGTCAATATATCTGCTAGCCTGCCTCTTCAAGCCCTCAGAGGAGCAAGGGTAGTTGGAAGTTTTGACCTAATGTTATATGATATATCAAAACATATTTTTTTTCCATGGCCATTAAAAGTGACTTGAGAGCTCTCTGCCTCTCGCTGCTTCTTTGCTTGGACAGGTTTTGTGGCAGTTGAATAATTAAGTATCACTTCTGTGCACTTTTCAAGCTGTAGAATCTGGGTGGAATTTGGGCCAGAAAGCTGCTGACTTGTTTCACAAATACTTTAGTAGGTTGTCTGGCTAAAGGAACATACCATTAAAATGCTGCAATGCAGGTAATGCAACCAGGCCAAAACCTGGTTTGTAAACCCGTCAGGTCCAGGCAGTGGCTTGCTTCCTATGTGGTTTGCTCTCTATATCTATGGTGATATTGATCTTGCTGTATCCTAAACCTGGGACTCATTTTGTGCCTCCTAGGTAAGTGCCCATGGCTTGCTCTCCTGTCTCATGCCCACCTGTTTGGAGTGCAGGGTTGGAGTACCAGCCTCTCCTTCCTTCTTGTACTCCAAAACATCCACTGACAATAACAAGCCAAAGCAGCAGAGCTCAGGAGTGAGGGAAAAAAAAAAAAATTACGTTTGTTAAATCTGGCATAAGATTTTCTGATTAATGGAATTACAAGTGGGATAGATATGAGACAGCTGTTGTTATTCAATAATTCTATTAAAAATAATAAAGTGCTTATTTGCTGAGAAAAATGAACTGCATGCAGTATTGAGCTCTAGGGACTGCCTGACCATAGTGGATGAAAGATCAGTTGTGAGGTTTGCATTTGTTTGGTGGGCAGCCAACACCAGAATTGTTTTAACTGGACCTATCCATAAAATGTTAATTGCCTAAAAAGAATATTTTTCTGAGGTTCTTAGGTATAAAGAAAACAAAGGAAAAATCCCACAAGTAAAATTTAGTCAATTTATGATTTTATGTTGTATTTCTTTTCTTCCAATACTGTTCACAGAAGATTTGGTTCCTGCCTCTGGATCAGACTTTGCTCTTGTTCTTTCCTCACATAAATACACAAATACCTCACATAAATATACAAATTCACTTCTGTCAAATGAAGCAGCAGTTCCTGTAGGTTGTCTCCTGTCAATGCAGACAATGCCTGGGCAGACAGACAGGGGTTGTTAGAGGAAAACAGAGATTTTCAAGTGTCATGGCAAGTTCCAGGCTCAGAAGTTCCTAGTTACTCTTTCCTTCCTCCTGCTGTTAGAGGACTCCTTGTAGCCTCCAGGAAGGGTATGACAGCATTTTAATAGAGATTTTGAAAGAAATAAATTAGCAAGAGGACAGACAGGCATTTCCATGCTGAGATGCCATGAGCTCTAACCTCCCACCAGTGAAAAATTCAGCTGGAGTCAGTTTTGATTTTTTTTTTAAAATAGCTTAGAGAGCTTATTTACATTTTCAATGTACACTTACTCATGATCAATTTAGGGTCATGTGTTTCCACCATAATTATATTTAAAATTACATAACCTTTTTTTCTCATCTCATCTTTACTTCACTGATGTATTGATAGTGATATAACATTTTAGCCCTTGCAGCTGTGGTTTTATAGGGTTAAACAAAATCTGTTGATTTGTCTCAGAAATTATCTTCTTTCACTGAACATGTTAATATCCATTTTTCTGCATTATACTGATTTCAGTTCCTCTCTTTTCAACATCAGTGGCCAGGATTACATGTGGTGCAACAAAGGATGTTTAACTAGTGCCTTGTAAAATGGCATTAATAACTTCTTGACTCTATGGAAAATACTTTCCCTGAAAAGGAATTACAATCATCTTTTTCATATCTGCATCACATTGATATTGCAGTTATATGACTGACTGATACACTTCCTTCTCATTCATTATGACAGACTGGAAGCCCATCATCTGTGGCAAGAAAATGCTTGTTTCTCTTCTCTATGGACATGGCCATAGGATTTTTAGAATTACACACATTTTCAAGGTCACAGAGTACAGTACATGTGCTTCTGTACATTAATCCATTTCTATACCATGTTGACTATTGCTCTCATCTTGTGCCCTTTGCAAATGACACAGATTATTGTCTTTCTGAGGTGCAGAAAATGCAATTTCTTTTAAAAGTGAGCTCCATTCTTCTGAGTGAAGAAATATCTTGGAAGCTAAACCTACCTGAAACATAAAATAGGACATATCTCTTTACATGCCAGGTTTAGTAATAAAGACTATCTTCTACAGTTCTGCATTATAAATCTTAAAAATTAAATTTTTCAACTGTTTGTAGTTCATCAAAAAGAGTGTCATAAAATGCTATTGGAAACATGACTTCAACAGGTGATTGATGTTAATTACAACTTAATTAAGGACCTTATCTCTTTTAAGGTTACTTAAATCTCAGTTGCGAATGGCAACACCAGATTGCCAGACATCAGCAGGGATTTTTTCTATATGGTGAAAAAAAATTAAATCAAATTAACACATCTAATTATTTCTAATGAGAAATGAGAACTAGATAGCTCCATGCTACATACTTGGGTGTTTTAATGATTTGACTAGGTTGAGCTAGGAGGGGGGTAACCCTGTAAAGCTGGTGTTTGTACTTTATCTCTTTAGTACTTTTGATAATGACATACCATTTTTAGCTCTGCCATAAAATATTTTCTACAATTTTCATTGAGATATGTAATAAAAAACCCCAACCTTTTTTGCATTGACATGTTTCAAAAATGTAGAAGTGATTTAAGAAAATTTATGTTAAGAACAAATTTTTCAGTGAGGGTTTCTGACTGTCCTCAGAAAGCCCTTTTGCTTATTGAGAGACTTTCCCCCTTGTTTCTCCTTCTTAGGGTTACTTATAGTTATTTTCCACGAGTGAAAAAAGAGCTTTTACCAGGTGTCCTCTTTCAACTCATCCCTAGAACGGAGCAAGGATGGGATGCAGAGCAGATGTGTTTCAGCTGGGGCAATAAAACTGCAAGGGCTGATGCAATACTCTGTGGTTTTGTAGGGTTATCCTGACCCAGCTTCCTGCATCTGGAGCTTGCTCAGCACTGCACTGTGCATGGGCCTCCTGCAGGTCCCCCAGGAAACTGGATCAGAGCCATCTGTGCCAAATCCTTCACCATCTGGTACCAAGTCATCGCCCTGGCTGCTTGCTGCCAGGCCTGGATTTGCTCATTTGTCTCAATTAGCTGCACATATTGATTGGATTTGTCTCTGTTCTGTAGGGGAAGATGTTTTGTGGCTTGTTGGTAGGAGCTTTGTTTCCTGTGGTGAGGGGCTTGTTAATGTTATATGAGCTGGTGAGGAGATGTCTGATGGAGATGAGATTAGGCTCAGTTTATTGGAGGAAGAAAAAAGCTTTGCTGATGTGACAGTGAGAGGGGAAAATCCACTGGGGTTTAAAAAAAACCTGTTGTGTCCCTCAGATGAAGGGGCAATGGGCTCTCCAGGCTGGCAGCACTCTGCCTGGAAGAGGTGTAGACAGAATAGTTTTCCATCTCCTGTCTCTTACATAATAAAAATGCCTTCTGTAAGGGTCATTCAACTACAAATCTGTTTGCTTTGTGCCCTAGTATCTGTTACTGCACTCTACACAAGGTCATTGCTCCACTTATTTAGGCAGTTCTGTATTTCCAACAATTGCCATTGCGAGAGAGAGAGCTTGGAGCTAAGCTTTAATAGTTCTTGTACTGTTCTCCTGAATGCATTTTCTTATCTCTTAGAATAACACCTTTTTTAACCTAAGTGACAAATTAATACCATGAAAAAGTACAATATTAAAAATAACACTTAGGAAGAATACACCACAATACTTGCAAAGCAGGTAAATGTAAAAAGGACAACCTGCAAACACCCAAAGAATAAATGTGAAAAATGTGTTAAAAACTTTTTTTTTATTATTCTGGGAAATGCACATTCTTATATAGAACATTTTCCATAGTTTCAATGGCTATGTTTGAATTTTTTGCTCTTGTGTCTGTAATAGTAACCTCTGGTTTCAGGAAAGTAATCATGCACAATGAAGTAGGGGAGTGCAATAACACTTTTCCCCTACCTTGTGGTCCAGGCCATAATGCTTCTAAAGCAAGCTGCTGCTGTGGCTGCACGTGCAGAAGGTGCAGGCTCCTGGGGTGGTAATTTCATGAGGGTTTGGGGTGGAGGAACAAGAGTGGCAGCCTGAGGTAGCCCTGTGGCCACTGCAGCTTCCCCATCACATCCCACAGTGTGAGGGGTGAGGTTAAAACTTTGCCAAGGGTTGCAGAGGCATTTACCAGTAGGAGAAAAAGAGATGAACTCTCATATCCCAGGGTGTGTCCTCTGGTCACTGCAGCCTCTTCTGCCTGTTCCTGTCTTAGCCTCTGATAAGGTTAGGTCCTGTTTTCCTTGCATATCTTATCCTAGTCTATTCTCCTTAATTTTTTCTTGTCCCAATCTTTTTCCCAGTCACCCTTTGTACCCCCACAAATGGAATTCTGTCTGAGTACAAAGTTACAGGCACTATTGCAGTTATCTGAAATTTCTTGTTTTAGCGATCTTCCCTTTTTCTAGACATGGAGTTCATCTTTTGCTAGGCTCACTAGATGTAGAGAAGACCAAACTAGACACTTCAATCATCTCTGGTGACTGAAGCTTGGTGCAAAAGCCTCATTCTCAACACTGAGTGTCAATAAAGTTTCATACTGGATTAATAATTGCTTGTTTCACAAGGCATAAAGACAGAACTCCTCCTTTGATCTCATGAGAAAGGTAGACCTGGGTATAATACAGAGTTAGCTTGTGAAAAGTACAAAATATTTTTGGCATGCCCCACAGAAGAGATTTGGATGACATTTAAAAGTCTCTGCTGCTGAGATTAATTGGCCAATGCTCCTGGAAAGTTGTCACTGGCACCTTCATTTTCAGTCCAGCATTGTGCTACAGGATAAGTTTGCTTAACCTGTGCTCCAGCAAGCAATTCCTCCTTGAATTAGCCAATTTTGAATAGACCAATGAACTCTGGGAGAAGGCCCTGAGCCTTTGTATATGTTTAATGACATTCTAACATCTGTCAGTTGCTTAATTTCCAAAGGGAGGAGTGCTCTCCCCAGCTCTCAGACTCAAAATCATCATTCTACACGCTGTGCTCCAAACAAAAGCGCTCAGCTTGTCACACACTGACAGCTAATGAGAATGATTGCCCTCCTACCAAAGGAGAAGAATTGCTAAGCAGCACCAAGGCAGCAATTACAGAAATAAAAGCAGACATTTCCCTGCTGGTGCTGTGGGAAGGTGGCAGTGGGTTTGTAAGGAGTGGGACTCAACCCTGGGCAGGTGAGGTGCAGGCTGATCATTCTGTATTTACTGGGGAATTCTTGGAGGATTTATGTTTTATCTAGCCTATCACCCAGTCTTCTTCTGACCTGATTTTGACCTGATTTCCTTAATTTCTGGCTCCTGCAGGTGGGACAGTGTGGATTTTGCTGTGTTGACACTAAGGGAACTGTTGTGACAGTGGGACAGACTGACCTGACAGGCAGTGGAAAAGGCTTTCAAAGCAGTTGAGGCTCAGCTAAAGTCTTGTGCCCTGGACAGACATGGCCTTAACTGAAGTGTTAGGGGAGGTGAACTCAAAGAAACAATTGGGGAAAAAAAGACTAATAAATGTCATGATTGCTGTAATGTCATATAGATTTTCAACTGAAATGGCCAGAGCATGCCCTGGCCCAAAGTTCAGCCTGTTCAGCTGTCTGGTGTTCAAGCCCTGATCTGGTGCAGCTGAGCCATGTCATTTTTGGCTCACTTTTACCGAGGAAGTTGTCAAGGCATGATGAAGTCGTGCGTGAACATGTTTATAAACGTGAGAAAGAGAGACCAAAATGGAAATGCTCAAACATTAAAAATTAGTGGCTTAAGGATCCAAAGGGAAAAGTATGACAGGAGAAGGTATAGAACCCTAAGGGAGAGACAGAGATGCAGAAGATGTAAATTCAGTGGAATGTAGATGAGCAATAAAAGGTGCAATGGAGTGTGACCATCCTCTCTGCCTGACCAGCACTGATTCATGGGGGATTCATCAGGATGGGAAGTCTGGTAAAGCTCAGCCTCAAAACACCTCACTCCTAGATATTTGTTCTTACTTATTTTTCCTGCATAACATCTTTATATGGAAAAAAGATGCTCCTTCTCTGCTAAATGTGACTGATGGCTGCTTAACAACAGGAGTTTTAGCAGAATTTGGACTCAAAAGAATTGCAGATATTTTCTATAGACTGCAGAATTACGAAACCCTGACTTTTTATTTTTCCTTTCTGTTGGAAATTTCAGGGTGCAAGGATACACATCTAATTCAGCCTGAAGTCAGAACAGTGTCCTACCTCTTGAGCAGCTTAGAATTTAGGTGACACTTTGCAGCTCACAGCACATGGGCAGGCCTGGCATCCTCACAGAAAGGTGCTTCATCCACACATCACAGGGGATTTAGCTTTGTCCAGCTGTGATATGTCTGATAACAGAGGCCTGTCCGTGTTCTCACACTGATAATGTCCTATCCCTCCCTAATCCTAAGAAACATGCTCTAATGTTTCTGTGTTTTGAGGTTTTTTTTCTCTCTCAAATTTCTTTTGTAATTCCATCTCTGTTTTTGGAAGTTTTTAGAGGAAGAGAGCAAAGGAGGGAAATCATGACGACCAGTTTAGCAGTCTCATAAATAAATGGAAGCTCCAGTGTCAGAGTTATGCTTTACTATTTAAAATAGAAAGTGAAACAGTGAGGGCAGATTTGAAATTTGCAATTTTTCTGGAGGTGGAAATAAATAACTGTATCCATGGTGTGTAACTTCTATTAAGAAGTTGATGTTTCAACCATAAAAAGGTAATAAAGTGTGCTAGCAAAAGGATATGCCATGTCACATCTAACTAATTCAGATACTACATGAGTTTTGCTAGTGATACATCATTTCCACTCCCCATTTTTATGGATGTTTGCGTACTTAGGAGTATATATGCCTGTGTGCTTGAATGAGGCTGTGATTTTCTTCATTCAAGTTTTTCTCACCCAAATTTTGAGTGTTATGAAGTAGAGAAAATATAAGTTTGTTCTTCCTTGTCTGCAAGGAAGGATAAAACAGAGGTGCAGGCTTGTAGACAGGAGTACAACATTAATGGGAATATTGTCCTCAGAGAGGTTCCTCCCCTAGGATGGTCAGAAGAAGAAGACTCCTTGTTCAAGCTAATGGGGAAAAGTTCTAATCATCAGGAGAGCTATTTAAAGCACACAGTGAATAGCATATTTCAAGTGATAGTAAACTTTCTGCTGCACATGGATTGCATTTAACCAGAAGTAGTTCTCACCTGCTAGACTCAAGGTTTGAAGGCTGTAATAGCTGTGCTTTCATTTAGGTATAGTAAATAAGAGTTTAAGTTGTTTTCTAATCAACAAAACTGTGCCATATCATAGAGACCGTTAACACTTTTATAATCCAATATTTTTAAAGAAAATTTCCTAAAAAATTTTCTTCTTCTTAATCTAGTGAATCTAAATATATTCCTGTGGCAGACAGTTACACAAAATCTTACATCAGAAGAGGTGGAAATGTCTTAAGCCAAATTTCAGATAGGATGTGGAGGATTTCTGACAGGAGTTTAGTCCAGGCTGTAATCTGGAGCAATATTATATGTGGGAAATTTTCTCACTTCAACCAAGGATTTCTTGTATGACACTGGGCAGGACCCTTAATCTCTGTGAGGTGGGATGATGCTATCTAATTTTGAATTGCCTGGGAAACCTGACATCAGGTTTGCCTGACATTGGCTCCTGCACAGCCAATGAAAAGAGTATGGGCAGTACAACTTGCTTATCTCAGCAGGTGCTCCATGGAACAGCGCTGCACTCCTCGACACGTGACTGGATGAGCTTAACCTTTCTCTCTGTCACTTCTCTGTCTGCCAGTACACTTGTTTTGATTCTGTATTTTTATTCTCTGTCCAATTTCTTTAGTTCACCAGATGATAAGACATTTACTTTGGGCTTCCTCTACTCTTAAAGCAACAGGGTGTTGAAATGCATGAAGCTGCTGGCACTATAATAATGCAAATACCTGTGCACTATTAGTAAACACCTAAGTACTAGCCAAAGATTCCAGCTTTGTGCTAGTCAGAGTCATATTTTTACTACTGTCTATTGAGTCTTCTATTAACTGAAAAGGTAATGATCCTGTTCAGGGCAGCCTTGTCACTTGTACAGAAATACAGAAGAGAAAACTCTTGCAACTCTGAACAGTTTTTTTCCTATCAATTAGTTAACTCTCAGGAAGTCATAGCTGCTAAGGAGATATTAATAGCAGTGATCAAAAAGAGAGATCACAAATGTCAAAATTTCCAGCTGAAGACATAATTACCCTAAAAAGCCTTTTATGTAACTTTTTGCCGCATCTGCTGGAATTTATGAATCACAAAAGAGAAAGTAATCATCCTGAGAAAGAAATTAAAATGCATAGGTCTTCCTATATTTTATGCAAACAGAAGATTTGTTATGTTTGGCTTAAATTGAGATAATTATTTTTTAAATTAAATAGTTTGTAAAATTGGTGGAACTAAAGTATTCAGGGGACAAACATACAGCATCTCAGAAAGAAGTGGTGACCAACTAATGGCTTGCCTACAAGCAAGTTGCCATGGAAACAAGATCACCTTCTTTCTAAATGGATGGTTTTGAATATTCAATATTTTTAACATATCCTTGATATTACAAGTAATTGAGTGTCAGAAGGAGCCTTTAATCCATTTTATCTGGGTGCTGAATTTTTTTTCTAGTATGCCCCTTATTTAACCATTAACTGTCATTCATCTGAAGTATATTCTCCAGAAAAGCATATTGTATTGATCTAAAAAATGTGTTCCTAATATCTCACCTGAATTTGAGCCTGGTTTCAGTTTAGTCAGTGGTTCTTGCTGTGCATTTCTCTCCTAGAGCAGATATCTCCCAATATCTTATCTGCTGTGGTCAAGAAATCTTCCAAACTTCCCTTTCTTAAACCTTAGCTTCTGCAGTAAGATGTTGACTCTTTTAATAATTTCTATTAATTGCTTCCAGTCTTGAAGAAATATGGGCTAGATGTGGTGATTAAAAAATAAGTCTTTTCCCTGTTTTTGTGTCTGCAAACTGAAAAAGGGGAAAATCCAACATTACCTGTCTTGTTCCATGTTGCATTGTTTCCCCACAGAGGAGCAAATGCTGAGGACGTGACAAATGCAGTTAGAAATGATGCAGGACTGGGGCCTTTTCAGCTGAATGTGCTTTCACAGGAGCTGTAATTACAACTTTCTTTTGAGGCTACTCAGTGAGTCCTCATCACTGCAGCTCCTGGCTTGACAACCAGCACAATGCTCAGTCTCATCATGCTCCTCTTCCTCCCATCATGGGTCTCAAAAATGCAGGATGAGTGGCTCCAGCAGTGCCCTGGAGAGTTGTGCTGTGGGGCTGCCACCATGGGATCCGTATCTGCAGGTGATCCCCAGCTATCATGATTTATGGCTAAAATTACACCAAGCAAGTAGATTTGTGATCAGTTTGCCTGCAGTCCCTCTAAAAGACTCTGTGACCTGGATTTCCCCTCTGTGTCTGCTGTTCCAGCTTCAGAACCTTTGTATTGCAGTGTGCACTAGCATTAGTCCCAAGTGTTTAATATGACTAAAGTTAATATAGCAAATGTGTGCATTAGTGGAAAATTTATCTACAATAGAAGATTTTAACATCCCAGGATTTAAATGTTTTAAGCAAAATGTCTTCAGCGTTGGATATTTCTTTTTCGAAGAAAGGAAGCATTATAAAATATTTGAAGCTTTTAAAATTTTTCAGTTTTACAGTATGAGAAAAATGTGAAGATAAAATTACACAGGTTTCACCTCCCCCCCCACCCCCTTTTTTTTTTTAATTTACATCCAATTAAAAATGTGTTGCTTATAGAATTTTCAGCATTGGTTTCAGTTCTGTTGAATTTAATACCATATCCCCATTTTTCCTCATCCGATCATAGAGACCAAACTGGCCTGGATTGCATCCAAAAATATGTCAATTTCTTTATTCAATTTTTATCCCTTGAGAAACAATCTTAACTGAACTGCAATTACCTAAATTAATCAGAACAACCAACTTAAAAAAAAAAAAAATCACCACCACACATAATAGGAAAATTACCATGTTAACACAGAATAACTGTTCTGAAAACTGTATTTAACAACTTCATTTTTTCTGTTCAATGGCAGCTCACATGGCACCCAAGAAAGCTCCAGATTATGTTCTGGCACTATCCTCCATGCTTGTTCTCTGCTTAGGAGGGGCAGGGATGAAAATCTAGCAATGGGATGTTTTGGAAGATTGTCCATCTACTCATCTTTTCAAGCGTGAGGAAATGGCAGCAGCAGCTTTTTCACCAGGAAAGGTGAAGCTTTTCCACAGGAGTACACTCATATGCTTGCCATGAACTTTTGGAAATGAATTTTCATTGTCTTGGGAAAAAAAAGAACAAATTAATATGTAGCTATATCCCCTTCTGTCTTGAGAGCTCATATTTACTTTCACACAGCTTTTCTAGCTGCATTAGGGAAAAAATTATGCATTTCACTCCCTTTTTCAAATATGAGATTTTTCCAGTGGCTACAAGGGGCTGTGAGGATATTAGCACACTAGCTAATTAAGTTTATTTTGCATTCTTAACATTTAGCTATGCATAAGGGAGCTATACAGGGAATTTGAAGAATAAGGCATTTTGGAGGAGATTAGGCCTTAAGAACATCAGAAATTAAAAGCTTTAAGTCTTTTTGCAAGCATGCATATCTCAAGGATATTGTGAGGATCTGTTGTCCTCAGAGGTACCTATAGCCTCATATCCCCTGGATGTTGCTGCCTAACTGCAGAAGTCTAAAACTTTAACTCTACATTACTTAATGAACAGCACTGATGGAGCTTGGAAGAGAATTTGAATTCCAGCAATTATCGCTATTATTATTTTATGTTCACATGCCTTCTCAGGCAGGGATTTGCTTTTTAGCTTGATGCTTTCCTCAATCCCATTATAAAGTGAAATACCAAACCCACCTAAATAGTCATTCACTAATTTAAGGTGTTCTGCTCTCCTGTATCTACAGCCATTGGAAAAAAAGCTCGCAGAAGACAAAAAAAGGAAAAGAAAGTTGCATATGCTGTAAGAGGAGACTCCATCCCACCCCTGCAGCAAGTCACAGCATGTCAGACCATCAGGCCCATCTGCTGCTTCTGTGGAATTTGGCTGTTTAAATTTCCCCTTTCCTTACAGTGATGTTCAAACAAGGCAGTCCTCTGTGACCCAGAGCATGTTAGCGACTGCTGCACCTCTGTCATTGTAAGTAATTGCCATTCTTTCTTCAGTAAACCCAAACTGCTCTCCGTGTCCAGGCCTTTGCTGTGCAGTACAGACTCATTTTCTGCATTGTGAGTATATAATCCTCCAAGCTGGCAGCAGTGTGATTGCTCTGTTAATTATGTACAATCAGTCCTACTGTCAATCCACCATAAAAATATAGACCTCCGTTTGCTCCAGAGTGGTGCAATTCAAGGAAATGGAAATTTGCTGTATGCAAAGTGTGAATGCATGTCTCCTAGACAGTAGCTAAATAGATCTGTGCATGTAAGGGTATGTAAATTCTTAGAAGGGTATGTATACACACTCACATATAAATAATTTCTGTTGATCTGGAAGTAGTGTGACAAAAACTGCAGCAAATCATTCCCTGCAGATTTAAATTTCATTCATTCTGCTGTGCTCTATGGTATCTCAATTATCTGTAGATTCAGAGGTAGTTCATTCTTCTACTTGCAGTGTTACCAGGGAGAGACATCTCTCAGAAGCATCTCATTGCCTAAAAAATTTTGCTGCTCTTAACTATGAGCATTGGCTTGTCTGGACAATCTGTAAAATGAATATTTCTTTTGTGGTTGCCCTACAAGAAGAAGGAATTCTTGATGAAACTAATGAAAGAATAATTTTCCTGACATTTTCAAGCAAGTAATAATTAAAATGCTGATGTTTAATCCATCTGAAATTGAAGAAAAAGCTAAAACCTCACAAATAGTTTTCAAACAGAAATCCAAAAGAAAAATTAATTGGTCTTGTGAAAACACAAGAATCTAATGTTTAAAAATCTCTGAATGATGTACTTAGATTTAATTTATTTAAAAATATTGTTTTAAAGAAAAAAATAATTTAGAAAACTTGAATAGTGTATTTGAAAAATATTAAAATTTCTTGAATTGATTATGGGCTACAAGGATTTTTTTTGCTTTGTAAACAGATCAGTTGGCAGTGGAAAGAGAAATCTTCCTTCAGAAGAAATCTTCCTTCCTTATTTTTTTTTTAGAAAGGCTTTCCTGCAAAAAAATTAAAATCCTGGCTCACAGTCTGGGTCTCCTCTGAATTCAGCACCAGTATATTACTTGGAATCTGTGCCCCAAACCTGCTCCTCTGTCTTCAGTGTGGAGGACTCTTGTTCTATTTTAGAGCGTGTAGAGGCGGGAGCAGTGATGCTGGCTGTACCTCTGGGACACAGAGGAAATGACAGAGGTAAGTTCAGATCAGCTCCATGTTTTTCCACATTTTCCATATCTTGACACAAACCATGGAAGAGAGAGGGGCTGATGGTGTTCCCAGGGCAGAAAGGGAGGTGGATTTTTGGGGTCACAAGTAGAAAGCAGCTGGCAGTGTAACAGAGTCTCTTCTCTCTGACTCCCTGGAATCCACTCTCCCTCCCTCCCGCGTCAGGTCATCAGCACACGCTGCAGCCCCTGTGCTCTCCTCCCAGCCCCATAAATACTTCCTGCATTTAAGCTGTTCTCTGCTTACTGTCATAACAAGTAATTATAAGAATTTATAATGTGTTTCTTTAGCCCTTGAGCTGTGATTGCTTATGCATCTGTGGTATAACTCAGTGGTAACAAAGGCTGCCTTTGCCAGGCTGCGAGCTCTGCGCCGCGCGGTGCTCCCGGGTAAGGCTCAGTCATCACCACTTTATTGCTCATGTCCCAAAGCTAAGTGAAGAGGAATCTTCTAATTCTCAGAGAGGTGAACTTCATCATAACTCTGATACCCTAATGCTACACTTCATCTAGCAGCTAGCACTTAGCAGAGCACCCTGGGGACAGCAAAGGGAGGGTTGGGAAAAGCAGATGTGAAGGATTTCACATTCTGTGTCATCACTGTCAGGCTGTTTATCACAATTTTTGCATGAAAATCTTGTTTGGCAGCAGTCCTGCCCCTTCTCTAAGCTGACAATAGTTGTATGAGTAAATGTGTGAGGGGAAGATAAGATCATTTAGAATATCACTGTTAATTCTTTTATTAAGGTGTCAGCTTTGGGAAAAGCTTTATGAATGAGTTGAGTTTAGGAGCTGTATTTCTCATGATAAAAGAAACATGAGGACAGACTTTTTAGCAGGACTTGTTGCATTGGAACAAGGCACAATGGTTTTAAACTAAAAGATGGCCCATTTTTGATTAGGTATAAGGAAGAATTTCTTCCCAGTGAGCATGGGAAAACACTGGAACAGGTTTCCAGAGAGGTACCTGTTGCTCCATTCCTGGGAATTTCAAGGTCAGGTTGGATGGGACTCTGAGCAACCTGTATCTAGAGGAAGGTGTCCCTGCCAATGGCTGAGGGTTTGGATTAGATGACTTTTAAAGGTCCTTTTCAACCCAAACTCTTCTATGATTCTATGAGAAACCCCCTCATGCTGGTAACACTCTGCTCAGTAACAGGGATGTGCCTGTGGTAAAACTCCAGGTAAGGAGGAACAAACCTTTGAGCAGCAGGCAGGATGAAGCAGCCCAGCCTCAGACATATTTAGAAATGTGCACTGTGTGAGCTGCCTGGCTGAAGGACCAAAAAAAGTAGGAAAAGTAGAAAAAGAACTTTGGGGAGGAAAAGGTGCAAGCAGCATCAGGATTCAAAATTGTGCAAGGCTAAGAATGATCCATTGTTACTAAAACAATAGGATTTGTGTTTTCCTCCTTGGTGTTTTTAGTTTCAGTGATTATGATCAAGAACCAGCTCCTGTAGAGCTTGAATGAAACTTCTTTGTGTTCTAGGCTAGCCTAGAGTTTAAGTCTGAAACCAACACATCCAAAGTGTTTTACATATTGAAAAACCAATGGTGCAAGCAGACATATATTTAAAAAATAATTATTCTAATTCTGCAAGAGCTTGGTTTGTTGTCCTGGTTTCAGCTGGAATAGATTAATTTTCTTCCCAGTAGCAAGTACAATGCTGTGTTTTGGGTTCAGTATGAGAGTAATGTTGACAACATTCTGATGTTTTGATCGTTACTAAGCAGTGTTTATTCTAAGGGAAGGAATTTTCATCTTCCCATCCTCTGACAGTTAGGTGAAGCGCAAGAATCCATAATGGGCCATGGCCAGGGTATATGTATCACTTGTTCTTCTTGCTCTTAATTCCTCTTTCCTTGTTGTTTTCCCTTACACTACATTATTATCATTATCATTATCATTATCATTATTAATTTATTTTATTGAAATTCTGTTATTAAACTTTTCTGATCTTAACCCATGGGTTTTACCTTTTTTTCTTATTCTCCTCCCCATCCCACCAAGCTGGAGTAAGCATCTGTATGGTACTTAATTACTGGCTAGGGTTAAAACACAACATTAGGATTTGGAGAAATGAAGGGAGCTGCTGTATGTCCATATGTTATTTCACATTTAACAGTTGGAGTTCTTTTTATATTGTCATAAAAATATTGTCATGTCTTTTCTGTGTTTATGCATTCCTCTTATAATTCTTCACTCAAATGTTTGAACACACCTCAAACAGTTTCTCAGTTATATTTTATTTGCTTTCTGTGCCCATGCCTTTCCCTGAATACTCCTTATTAAAATTTTGGACTGAGCTCCACGTGAAGTAAAAAGCCTGATTTCTTCATAACACCACTCATTATTCATCTGAGGAGGTTCTGAATGGTCGAGATGACAATTATATCTGACCATGACCAAATGGCCAGAAAGGTAATGTACCATGCTCTGGGATTTGATTACTGAGCTGAAAGGGCAAAATATGATGTCCTCCAAATTTAATATAAAAAGAAAATAGAAAACCACAAAAAAGACCCAAACAAAAGAGGCCCCAGATTTCCCCTTCCTGACATTCAAGTAAGATGAGAGCTCAGCAAGGAAACATAAAACTGCCCCTACAAAAGAAATGTGTAAAATAACTTATCTGGCAGTACCTACACAGGACCCTTTCACAGTTGCACCCTTTCACAGCTTAGTGCAACACACCTAGAGTAAAACTGTCATTTCCTCCTCCTCTGGCCAACCCAGGGTCTTCCCTCTGCTTCCCCAGTTGCCATTGTGAACCTTCAGATCAGAACATTTATTTATCCCAAACAGAAATGGCATTCCTACCCAGCGAGCTCAAACTCTGTCATTACTCCCACTTCCACTCGCCCAGATTATATTTCAGAGCTGATTTATGGTACTTGCCTGCCTCACTGCCTGAATGCCCCAAGCAATTTATTTCATAATGCCCTTCTTGTAAAGAAATTATGCCTGAATTGCTCACAGGTTAGCTCTTCCATGGCGCTCCATGCCCTGGTACTTTTCTCTCATTCTCCATTTCAAACAGCCCAAAGGCAAACTGTGATATGGGTTTTTGATTATAATGTTCAGACTTGGTGCAGTTAAACTGGAGAGGGAAGAAAAGCACACTGCAAGTCTCTTTTGGGTTATTAAATGAATTTCAGCTGTGCAATACTACTATGAAGCCCACATAAGTCCAAAGGATTTGGGGTTTAAACAGTGTAAAGAGCTGAATTTGACAACCTGTCTCAAGCTAGGAGAAAACGGAGTTAAAGTGTTGCATTCCTCAGAGAACCTTATAGATGCACTGTTTATGGCTGCCACTGTTTGGGGGAAACTAAATCAGTAAAAATTTTTGTTTGGTTTGTTCATCCTAGTTATGTTTTCTCAAACAAATGGTAATATCCAGGGTTACATTTTATTTTTGTTCCTTTACTTTGAAGAGATTGACTGAAGTGTAATTCCACAAGGCAAATGTGAGTTTGACACCAAAATGCCACACATGACAGGTCCATCAAGTTACAAAGACTGAGAAGCTGTTTCTGTGGTGGGAATCTCTTATGGCCCTTGAGAAAGGAGATGCAAACCCACAGTCCCTTCCTGTGACAGAACATGGGCAAGATGACATAGACTGACTCTTTCATTTTTACCCATTTATCTTAGCTTGTGTGACCCAGACATAAATTAAAGAACAGCTATGGCCTAACCCAGCTGGAAAAGGGATATGCAAAGGAAAGGACCTTCATAATATTATCCTTAATTTTATCTTATTCCATAAGTAGTACAAATGAGTATAATGGTATTGTTAATGGTATTCAAAAAATAAATAAAGAAGATTAGGGTGTCTCTCATAAAAATTCAGAATGAAAAGAATTACTGTTCAAGACATAAAGGATGAAAATAAATCTAGCTCCTCAGAAAGTAAAATTAAAACAAAAAAATCCTGAATAATGAATGCTGTTGATTACAGCAATACCTCCTCACTCTTGCAGATATGCGTTGCTGTTTGGCTGCATAATTATTTTCTTCCCAGTAATATCTCTGGAGCAGTATTTTTACAATATTGTGGGGCTTGCTGCAAAATCAGCCCTAAAGGAAAATGAGAGCTGGAGGCAGATCTGAGGAATCAGACACAGAATAGGAAGTGACAGCGAACTAAGCACAGAGTGCAGATTTCTCTTTCCTGATCTAGGAATTTGTGCAAGCGATACTGATACCCTGAGAACCAAGAAATCCAGGACAGGACTTGAAATCTGCTTTCACGAGGACAAACAAGATTGGAATCGCAGCATAACTTATTCCTGGTGTCTACCTCATTCCAAGCCTCATTCCAGTAAAACTCAAACTGGAATTGTGAAACCCTTGTGTGGCATCCTGGAGGATGTGAGGGATGGCAAAGTGCCCATGCACAGAAACAGGTGTGGCTGGGACCAGCTTGGCAGCTGGGATCCCATGGGGTCCATCTTCTCAAAAGTCTCTTCACCACATGAACCAAGGCACAGGCAATGGGAGATTTACTAAATCCTGCTGGTCTGAGCTAAAACCAGACAGGTGCAGGTGCACCCTAAAGGACAATCCACCCAGGCAAAGGTGGGCACATAGTTGTGTACCTGCAGGACTCACACAAAAGTCTCTGCACTGTAAATATAAGCATGGAATTTAGAATAAATATTTTTACTATAAAATTATTACAGACATTGTATTATGTAGCTCTGGCTGAATTAAAAATGTTCAAAGTATCAGCATGTGTGATTTGTAAACCACATAACTTGTGGAACCACATTAACTTACTACATATGCCAGATGCTCACTGCAAGGCAGGTAGCAGTAGACAGGTTCTCTCTTTGGGCTGGATAGTCTGGAGGAAACAGAGGTCTCCAGGAACAGTAGAAAGATCTTGAAAAAGTTAAAAAAATAACTCATGGGAAATAAATTTTTCAAGGCTTTTAAGGACGAAGTGACTCTGAATTGCTACAAAATCAAGATATGTCGGCTCTTATGTGGTGTCTTCTGGGTTTCCTGGGATTTGGAAAGTATTTCTGTACTTTGCTGAAATACAGCTGAAAGCTCTAAGCCAGCACTAACCATGTGCACATCAAAACTATCATAAAAGTAGAAAAAGAATTACAGAGAAAGTAAGGATCAGGAAGGGGCCAGAGTGGAGCTCCCAGTGCAACTACCATGACACTGTTAATAGAGCACTCCTGAACTTCTTTATTCATCCACGATTCCAGGCAGGTTGGAAAGCCACTGTGACAGATACAGAGTTTCATAGAGGAACAGGCAGTTTTGAAAGCACCACTGCCTCGTGCTTTGTCTGCACAAAGAAAAGCCTGCACACGTTTCTTTTCCTTTAACTGCTGTCATATGGATTAAAGCATCCTTTGGGTAAAGTTTAGGATCTGTTGGAGGCTGCTTCTGGATCATGTGCACACCCATCTTTCCTGACCTCTACTTGCCTTTTTGTATCTTTGGTAAAGCCCATATAAAGTTTCTTTTCTCTTGTTCAAAGTTTACTTCCTGCTTTTCAGAGCTTCACTGCTAGGATGCCTTTTGTATTCCCTGATGCCTTTTTAAATTCTCTCTTTTTCACCTGTACCTCTCCATCTTCTCTGGGAGATTTCAACTCACTCATAACTCCGTCCTTTCCTTCAGGCAGATAAGAAAAATATTTCTTCATTAGTTGTTTGTCAAGCTCTTCAGCATACTAATTGCTGTTTGTCAAAGAGCAATCATTAAAATGCACAGTGACTGCAGAGAAATAGCTTTAATGGCCTGAGATAAAAGTGTTCCCTCTGTCTTCACACTGCCCCTGAGCAGGTGGTTACTGCCCTGCAGTTCAGTGAAGGACAGTGTTTTCCTCAAAACCTGCTTTAGTGCCCAGCTGGCTGCATGAGCTTCTTGACTTTTAATTACATCAGCTGCATATATGTGATAGTCAAAATGGTGTAAGTTCACAGGCTGGCCCACTCTCCCATCACTTCTTCCCAGTATATGAAAATTTTTATTCTCTTCCTCAGCCCTTCTAATGACATTAGCTTGAATTCTCTAGACTTATTTAGTAGTTTGACAAATTTCTCCTGAGATGAGTGAAGCTGATCTGTGTTTTCCTGGGAAAATTGCCTTTTGTGGTGGTAACCACTAGATTAATAATGGCATCAGCAGCTGAGAGAATTTGACATCTGGTTGGGATTGTGTTGTTCAATATGTCTAGTGAGAGGTTATACATACCCTGGCTCTTCAAGGATATGAGGTCTTCCTAATAAGTTTTTGTACACCCAAGAATGTTTGAATTATACACAAATAGTGAGATCCATACAATATCATCAAGATACAGAGATATTGCATTAAACATGTTTTCTGTAAGTAGAAAATCCCTCCATCAACTCAAATTGAGATCTAAGAGATTTCTAGTTTGAGCTAATACTGTAGAGAAATGTATCATAGGCCTAAACTCATGAAATCTTTGTGGTTTCCTCACAAAAATTGCTTGGATTTCACAGAAATATTGAGCTCAATTATATTTTCATTAAAAAATCACCTTCTCTCCACCATGTTGCCTTCCACAAGGTCAGTTATTTACAATATAGGCATCAGTGGCATGGGCAAAGGTTTCACATGCCACTTTTGACCCTCCACACCATCTCAGTAATTTAAGTGGGTTTATTTGGTTTAACTGCCTTGAACTTAAAAGGCAATGCTATTAATGTGGTACAAGAAAAAAAATCAGATTTTCTTTAAAGTATTTATTTTCTCTCAGGCTTCCTGACAAATGAAAACATGTAGGAAAATTTGTCAGCATTTTTTACCCTGTAGCCCAGGTCTAAGCAAAATCAGGCTCACAGATTTCCTGTGCCCAAGTGTAGAAAGCCTTTGAGAGACTTCTAAATATTACATTAAGTCTGACAGAGATCGAATTGACCCTTATTGTAGTAATTTAATTCCCAGATCATGGAAAAAGTGACACTTCTTTACACATGTATTACAAGGTTATGGGGGCAAGAACTGAGCTGAAGGGCAGGTAAATTAATTTGACCCTTGGAAAGAAGAAATTGTGAGAAGCCAGTTTTGATTCATTTGGTCTCATAGCAAGACTGGCAATTCTGACAAGATGCAGTGCCTGGGAGTGCTGGCCTTGCTCTTACAGCACTGCCTGACTGTCCCTGCTGCTGCTGCTGTTAACTTCTTCCCTTCCTCTGCTCTTTCTTGAGACACCTTAATCTGGATGCAGGGTTTATTGGAGTCACTAGAGTTTGTTTGCTGGACTCCAAAGATCTGAGCTCCACACAAGAGAGAGAATTAGCCTATTTCTTTATATCCCCAGATATCCCAGCTGGAATCATCCTCATTTCTGCGCAGAATATTGGAGACACGATGCTGGCAGCTGTGCTCTAAGGGAGGGAAAAGCAGATGGTAGAGGGAGAGATTGGCAGTTTTGCTGTAAGCTTTAGAAATCTATAGTATTATATAGTGTATCTAGTATTATGGAGATGCCACAATGATGAGCACCTTTTCCTACACTGCTCAACAGTGGATAGTAAAAGGATCAGAAAAATCAGGGAATCAATAAGGCATTCAGAGCTCTTTCCTGCTGTACAGTGTTTCATGATTGCCCTGTGTATATCACTACCTCACAGTATTTCAGTAAAGAAGGAAAATGGCCATTCTTAAAGCTGAGCTATACAGCTTAGCCTCCAGGCATTGCAAACTACTGCCTCAGAGATTTAATATGCTTCTAGACAGGAATAGATTTTTAAACTAAAAATTATAATACTGTATTTAAGAGAGTTATACTAATGATCATAAGCATCCCTCTGTTCCCTGAACTTTAGAGCACTTTCAGGGTTTTACACTTTTGTCTTTACAGAGACAGGAGAAATGCAGTTTGTTAGTGTGTATGAATAGTATCCTTTAGGTTTTTATGTCATTATCTGAGAAGTTTACAAACTCCTCCCCCCCAAACTTCTAAACCTAGAGATATCCTTTCAAATGCATGCAGGTTTAATGTCAAAGGTATTCTGTGAACTCTTTTTTGAAAATGCTAGTTAGGACAATTTTTATACCGAATCAAAGATAAAGTGCTTCATACTTTCCAGTGTGGAGCAAGAGAGAGGAGGTGGTAAAGGACAGGAAAAGTGAGATAAGAGTCTTGAATTCAAATGAATATTAGTAGAATATCCCTGCACACATATCAAATGAGGATATTTTTGAGTTGATGAAATCAGATGCAGAGCAGCCAGTAAACCATCAGCTGTTTCCTTTCTGAATTCATCCTTATCTTTTGGCTTCTTCTAAATATTCAAGAAATGCAGTATTGTACTTTTCAAACCACACCAGAAATCCTGGTGAGCATACTCACAGCGTGCCTCAGTAGCGAAGATAAGCAGTTCTCACAAGACAAATAACTTTGCCTTAGTAAAGGAAAGGAATTGGGGAAAAGGAATTGACCCTTCTACAGGTGTTACCAAAATCCAACCCTTTTGTTTGCTGTGAAATTGTATTTGTGTATACAGACACACACGTGGATGGCTGACCCGTCTCTTTCCTTGCTCATATCAATGTCAATCCTCCTTTCCCGTAGCTTGTTCAGCAGGGAAATGTCCTGCTCTGCTTTGCAGGAGGAGTCTCTTTTGGGGTGACACCTGCAAAGGTACACCTTTCCAGCCAATCTTTCATGGGCTGATAGCAAACCAATGTCCAGTCTGTCTGTGGAGTCCTGTGTTGTTAGGCAAAGAGAAAATACTTCAAAAATAAATACAGGGAAAGAATTCCCATTGTGCTTCTACTGATAGACTTCACAAGATCTCAGTTCTATTTACAGGGCTAAACAGATGGAGGATGTCTCCCCTAACACGTGGTTGCTAAGGCAATCTCTAGCTGAGGGTCCCTGGGACTCCCAAAATCGCTGCAGAGGCAGGGCAGGAGGGGATGTGCATCTTTTCACTCCTGCCATCTGTAAGCAGCAAGGTTTTTGCTTCCCACACTCAGCCAGAAGGTTCCTATGTGATTAAAGCACGGGAGATCTCTTACTTGACAAATACTCTCAGTAGGAAAGTTCTCAGAGAAGCAGCAAACACTCCTGTAAGCAGTGATGAGGGGGAGAGTTAAGGGACTTGCATGTGGTTACAAACAGCTGGCACAGGGACCAAGGAAAAGGAGCACAGATCTGACTGTATTAGTGCATCTGACCCAGACTGCTGCTCAGGCAGACTCAAGGTTTGGAGCAGGCCTTTTCTGCATCTTTTAGGGTTAATTGTTCCATGTTACCTGCAATGACACTGCACTATTATTTGCATTAACAAAACTAGGGTCTTCACAGGTAACACAAAAAGAGGTTTTGTTTTGGATGAACTGCTTATATGTGTCTTACATACACAAATATTTGCTTGAGGCCTGAGTGAGATCCACAGGCTGTAAATGTATGATTTAAAACTTTTGTAAGAGGGGAGGAAGCGCCAGAAGAAGTAGGCAGGGAATATGATTTAAAAGGCAGAGAATAAGAGGAAATAAGATACTCTTTTCTTGTTCATTTTTAAGCAGGGAATAGGCACTGAAACACTGGGAAACTTGTATTTAGACTTGCATTCATAAATAGAGATACTAACAACTGGTATCTTTACTGACAAATGTATTGAAATAGATCAAGGAAAGAGTTAATCAGAAATGGGCCATGTGAGTGAGATGTTATTTGTAGTGACTTGCTCTCAAGTTTAGACAGATCACCTGTAAACTCATGCTAGAGCCAAGCATTTTTCTCTTACCTTAAGTCAAATTCATTTTTAACCATAAAATGAATATTCCAAATAACTCTGGTCTGTCAGCAGTTGAAAACTTCTCTAGCATGATTGAGCTTTTCAGTGAAATGTAAGTATTTCTCAATTACAAGGTTTCTGTAAATGCTTAGGTTAGGAATGATCCAGCATACTCTGAATTTTTATGGCCTTTAGTGGATTAAATTAATGGTTTTTAATATGAATATCTGCTCTGACTTGTAGAAAAAACCTGAAGAATTTAGAGAGGTTTAGAACTGAATGTTAAAGGTTTTCTCTCCTACTTTTTTACAACATTCCACATAATACTGAACCACTGTTACCTAATTACCTTATTTTTCACCACCTTGTTCATTTTGGAAGGAGCTTGAAAGGGATTGGTTGGTGAAGCAATCTGAAATCTACAGCATCTCCCAGGATGATACTACAAGAACTCATTATGGCTCATGAAACACTCACAGATTATGGTTTTCAATGCTACAGAAATAACTGCAAGGGGAAAACACACAAAAAAGGAATGCTGCTTTGAAGGGATAATAAAAAAATGAGACCTCTCCTGATCATTGTTTTGGTTTTTTTTGTTTGTTTTTTTTTTTTTTTTTGTTGAAGCATTTATATATCCTGTATTAAATGAAGTGGGTATCCAAAGGAGGAAGGGAATTTATCATCATTTAAATAACACTTTACAGAATGGATGCACAAACAGAATGCAGTTCAGGCAGCAGAATAAGTGAGGTGCCAGAGAAAACAAAGAAAAAATCCTTTACTTACACAGGGATGTTGTTGCATGCTGAACACTATACCTGGAGCAATAAATAAAAGAGTGAAGTAGTTTTCTAACCTTAATTAAAAACTTACTTTCATATCTAGTAAAAAATGATTTTTACTAGATAACAAAAGGAGTCATTGGGCCAGCAATGCCTCGGATGACTAAACTGTCGTCCTCAGCAACTGCACTGATTCTCTCCCCTTCTCCTTAGTCTCAGATTTTAGTTGGGATGGAGCTGGCACTGTGGTGCCAGTGAATTTTATATAACTATATACACTTTTTTTTTCTCTCAGTTCCCACTTTTATCAATAGTTTAGACTTTATAGATTTACTTGGGATCACCAGTTGCAAAGAGGGAAGAGAAACCAGGTACATTTGATTTGAAAATAGTCTTAAGTATGATCTTGGACAAAAGCAATCTCAGACACAACAGCTCTGTTCACTCCTTTTCCTTCTAAATCTTCCATTTTATTTGCTTTATTTCTGATCTCCCCCATGCTGATATAGGTGGAGGAAAGCTCATAATTACAAGAATGTAATAATTAATGTAATGTAATAATAAGGCTTATCTAGAACTTTTAGTCCAGGACAAAAATTCACAAAGAATCTGGCAAAGCAATGACAGCAAAGGAAGTATCTATAGGCAGTATGAAATTATTTTGGTTTGTAAACACAAAAATTGGCTGTGAGAAGTTGCAAAAGAATCTAATGAGGCTGAAAGATTTGTAATCCACTTGCAGATGAAATTAACTGTTTATTTGTGTAAAGTAATGGGAGAAAGGGGGAGAAGAGATGGAATCAACCCTAACTAAGCCAAAGAAAATTGGTCTGTAAATTACTTATTACCATTCAGGAAATATAACTTGGCACTTCTGTGGGTAGTTCAAAAAAATGTCAACTCAAAATGTCAATGTTCAGTAGTGGTCAAAAATGCAGATGGTGTATTAAACAATTAGTGGGAAGACTTCAGTGGAAAAATCAGAAAATATCACTATGTCACTCCAAATTCATTCTCTGTTTGCATTTTGTGTATCTTTGGTTTTATCTAAAGAAGGTTGAAAATGATAAAAAGTACAAAACAGTTGCTAAAGGGAGGTTGAACAGAAAGAAATATATAAAACCATAGACACCATACAGAAAGTCAGTAAGGAACAACTGTTTGTTATTTCTCACAGGATGGGACCTGTAGGGCTGCAACTGAAATGATTGCACATTGTTTATAGAGCATACAAGAAAGAAAATTGTTACCCAGAAGAAGCACCACATTGCTACCACATGATGTGGACCTTGAAAGCTAAAAAAGGCCCAAATATATATTAATGAAAAGAAGGAAAGAATCATTAAAAAGAAGGATGCAGATATAAACTTTGGTTTAGGAAGTCTCTGAGTTGTGTTTTGCCAGAAGATGGGAGTATGCAGTGGGGAAAACTTCACAGTGCTATTCCTTGTTCATTTCTTGTTTTCTCTAAGCCTCTCATGTTGGTTCCTGTCAGAAACCTGTAACTGGGCAGGAGATTTGTTCTGTTCATCCTGTGATTTTGAAAGAGCTGAAAGAAAACTATGAGACAGTTTCAATTAACATTTTTGAGTGATTTGGCTTCCTGCTCACCCAGGAGCCTAGAGGAGGTCCCTGCTGTTTCCTGCTTGCTCAGGGACTCCAGTTTCATGGGGAAGGAGACTCAGGTAGCAGGAGATGAGGTCAGTTCCCTCTGTGATCTCAGCTCCATGCCTGCTGTAGAGATGGCTGTATGGTTCAATAACCCATAAAACAGAAACAAATGGTGGTACTGGGGTCCAGACACCTCCTTCAGGCTGAAGCTGAGGATGCTCTGCTGCTCCAGGCAGGGGATGGTTAGAAGTTCATAACCAGAAGCAGTGACAGTGGCACCTGGATACTGCAGCAGGGTGGGGCAGTGGCAGATTGGGATCCAGCTGGCTCAGGGAGAAATCAGCTTCAGGTCAGGAGCAAACATCGCGCTGTGACTGCTGTGGTCACTCTTCATACTTTGCTTTGGAAAAGGTGTCCTTTTACCCAGGAACGTTTTCAGGTGCAAGGCAACAACTGTGAATATTATTTTCTGGTTAAGAGTGGAACAGAGCAGCTAATGGGCTAAAATGGGCCATGAGAGTGGATTATATGCAACACTGCTTTGCCCAGAGGATATCAAAATTGCAGTCTTCAAGGCCAGTGAGGGAAAAAAGGAATTGTTAAAACATGAAAAAGATGAGGAAAGTGTAATGATTTCCTGAGAAATGAAGTAGAATATCTCATAGGATATTCCACATGGGGGAATAATAAACCTGAAATTCATACTTAGGTTAATTTAAAAATACATGTTGTAAGTGGCATCATAATTTCTTTGCATGGGAAAATATTGAAGAGGTATTTAAGGATAAACTCATAGATAAATAGCACCTAAGAATAAAAAAAAATTAGTTATTTTATTTCTTTAAGAACTTAAACCCAAAATCAGTCCTGTCACTTTGAGTTCTGCTGATATTCTCTACATTTGTTTTGCAATTAATGAAAATATTTTCTGTTTCATTTATGAATTTTTATAATTGAAGATTAGTGCCAGATGCACTTAGTGCTTAGTTTATAAAAAAAAAGAAAAGCTGAAATAACTGCTTAGACTTGAAGAGATTTTACTGTGCTTATTTGTTTACTATGAAGTCTTGGAACAGCAACACAGATGTTGGAACAAATAGTTCCTATTACAGCTCTGTCTCTTCTCACATTGAGTTTCAACTCATCATTGAATAGATTAGCTCAGCATTTAAAGTTTTTTGAAATAACTTCTCAGTTCTTTGCATACTTAGACTTCATAATCTCTAGACATCAGCAGATTAATGACCCACTAATTAATTAAAAGACCCATTGCTGTTATATCAATATTCCTCATCAAAGAAGAAACATTTCCATTAGGAGGAACCCTAAAGGCTGATTTGAATATTTGTTCCCTTGAAGAAGTGGCACTAACTCTGCTTTCTTTGCTCTGGACCAATTCTATTCAGCCATGAATTATCACCAGTTGTAAATCCCTGGGAGTCAAACCTCAAATAGTGAAACAGGATATACTGATTCAGTGATATTTACATGAAAGATCAAAGGCATCCTGCTTCAGAGTGGAGCACACTGAGCTTTGATGAGCCATGAGGAGTCTGGCCTCATGGTTTCTCAAACTTCTTTCAGTTTTAGCAATTTTTCCTGTAAAATGGTAAATGCATACTTTTGCAAGTATGTTTTGTTTTTCCGTTCATTTCTTTGTTTTTGTCTGTCTGTTTCTTTGTTTTTTCTCCTCAGAGAGAGCAGGATCTCCAGCTGCAGAATACTGCAGTCAGTAGCAATGCAGCTCCACCATTTAATACTCTGCACAGAGTCTATAGCATTCCTGATTTTTCAACATTAATAACCTCCAAAGGGAACAGAAGCTTAGGCATAACCTGTTTATTCATTTCATTGCAGATGCTGCCAAAGGCATTTCTTTTTATTGACACTTTTCTAATTGTTTCCAGAATGTACATGCGTCCACTTGCAACCATGGCAGGGCCATCAAGCCCCACCATGTAGCCACAGACAGGTAAGATTTGGTGAACATTAAGACAGTAAGAGAGTTAAAAATTGCATTCAAATATGATGAAAGAAACATGTAATTGGGAGCCATTTTCAGAGGTGGCAAGTGACAGTGAAGATAAACAGAACTGGGTTTTGTGTTAAGCAAAGAAATTTGGTGTAACTTCAATTATTTTGTTAAGATTTAGGCTTAAAGCCTAACAAGGAATTCTTAGACCTCATGTATGGAGACAAATTCATTAAAAGCATGATACCAAAATAGGTAGACAATTATCACATAATGATTTCTGAAAGTGCTCACCATTTAACTAACCAAGAAATATTTTAGGTATCACAATGGACGTCAGCTCTGTTGCTGGGAAAAAGTAACCAATTTCTTTCACAGAGTGGAATAATTGTCACTAAGAGCAGAGGAGGTACTTCCTTAATTCAAAAGAATATAATGTTAAAGCAGTATAATTATATGGGGGTTGTTATGTATAGGGTAAAAGAATGATTAAGAAAGATGCTCTGTACAGAACAAAAGTGATTAAGAAAGCAATCAGGCACTAATGTACTGTACTGTTTTAAATGAGATTTAATTCCTGTTTCATGGTTTGTCTCATTTGTGCTCACTTTGAAGAGCCAAGAGAATCCAGTTTTTTTCCTGTAGCCACCAAGTATACAACTCATACTAGAAGTGTAGTACACCACCATAATTATGCTAAATTCTTTGAAAAAGGTGATTACTCAATAAATGCTTTCTAGTATCTATATTTTGAAAGCAACAGGGAGTGGCCCATCCACTGGTGGTTTCTCCTCTGCCAGCAGGTCCAAGAGCCAGGAATGCTGCCAGCAAGTGCAGGTCAGGGCAGTCACTCTGTTTTATCCCTACCAGGATGGAGGACTGCACTGCCTTTGTTCTCTGTACTGTCAGTTTTCAATGAAGTGGTAGTGGTGTCACAAATTGAGGTTAAGTTCTGGAGAGAATTTGTCACAGCACATCTCATTTTGTATGAAAATTATTCTTGTTTTTCAGTTCCCCCTTTTCTGGGTCTGCATGACTAGATCAAATACAACTTTAAGGGGAATGTACATAATTCATCAAAGCAAAAAAAATTAATATTAATTTCATATATTATTTTTATGTATATTAATAAAGAATGGGAATATTTTAGTTGATTTTTACATGTCAAAACTCTGTTTTCAGAGTTAAGACAGTCCACTGGAAGAAGAAAATATCATTAAATTTTGCTTTCTGCACATCTCTCTGCTTTAATATTTTGACATTTCACTGTGTCTTGCTTCAGTAATCCCTTAATCAAGGTATATATAATATTTTTAAGTTTTTGCATAAAACCCTCTTGGTATCCATGGCACCATTTCTCTGCTCTTTTCCAGAATCCTTCCAACTGCTGTTTTCTTTCAGGTGATGCAGTTCCTACAAGTCTGCCCTGTATTTTATGTGCTGCTGCACTGGAGAACTGCTAATATCCAACTTCATGATGCCTAACTTGTGTGTGAATGCTGAAATTGTATCTTCTGCTCTCACCTCATGCTGAAAATTCAGAGCACCTCACCTGGGAGCATGAGGAGTATCAAGCAGTTTTATCTTTCCTTTTGATTATTCTCCCACAATATGGATGAGGTGTTAATCAATTTAATCTCATTTCATAATCTTCCATCTGCATTTCTAGTTTAAATAGGTTGTCCTATTTATTATTAAATAAATACATTATTTACTGGTGCCTGCAATACTGGACTGCTTCTCAAGCATGATTTTATGCCTTTTTGACTATTTTCACCTGATATAGAACTGATGAGAAGCTGAAACTTTCATGTTCTTGCCTGTAACTATTTTGCAAATACTCAGACAGAACAGGTAAAAATGTTGTCACCTAGCAACTAATAGCATTTTTTCATATATATAAATATATATTTATATATTACTTTCTTCTGGAATTGCCTAAATTATTTTCCCCCTTTTTTTTTTTCACTTGCATTTTTTGTGAGAAAATGAGAATGTGTCCTTAAGTTTTTTGGAAATGGAAATTCAGCTGTCTGTTAAATTATAGTGCTAAGAAATATCCAGCAGGTTATTACAGTCAATAAATCAACATCTATATTCTCCTGGTATCTTTGAAAATGATGACTGTGAAAAAATCCTAGTAAACATGCATTTTTCCTATGCAATATGTGGGGCTGTGAGGGAGCTGAGTTGCCCTTTTTTTGCACCGCTCTGTGCCACGGAACAATTTTAGGGGCAGAGTATTGTCCAGTGCAGGCTCAATATGTTTATTATTGTTCTGGAAACAGTAGGGAATAAAAATTGAGTAGAAAATACCTTTCCCAAAACCTTAATTGCTTATATTATTCTCTAAGAGGATCCAGCAGATCACGCACTATTTTTCTTCGTCATTAAAGTCAAAGAATTTTGTGTCAATTCCCAATTACCCAGTAGAGGAGCACAGGCAGAAAGAGCAGACATCACTCCAGGGGAAACTTGTCACTTCTCTTGCATTCTCGAAGCAGTCAGATTCTTTAGAGGAAGGCACTAGAAATCCTGTCTGACCAATTTTTAATTAAATACGTATTTTAAAGTGGTTTTTTTCCCCCCAGTCCTAAATGCACTTCTCTGTATATCTGAATTTTTGTTTTAGATGTTTGTTTGTTGTTTCTAATTTTAACTAGGCCACTGCTGCCTTTGTTCTATAAATCCAACTGCTTTTTTTGAGTTGTGGTAATGATCTGCATAGGATTAGTCTGATTTTTAAAAAAAATTCTTTCAATTCTCCAGATTAACTACATTTTCAGGTTCTTTAATAGTAAGTTACTAACTTTTTAGTAAGTTAGTAGGAGACATGAGTCTCTGCTTTAAAAACTGGAAGTATCTGATTCACCTTTTCACTGTCTGTAATGTTTACTGCTTCTCTCTGACGTGTCTTTTTAATGTCTTCTATAGGAATCACTTTTATGTATTTTTCACCACTTCCACTGAAACTTTTTTTAAATAATTGATTAGAACTGGACATATGATTATGAATGAAGCCATATGAAGGGCTCAAATAAAGTCATTATAAAGGAATATGTTATCCACAGGAGTGTGCATTTAGGTATGCATTACCCACCCCACCCAATACCTGTTGATGATGTGGTTCACTCACTTTTCACAAGGATGCTTTGCTGTTCTTGAGACTATTTTAGTCTGTTTGACTCATCCTAGGACTTCATATCATTCCTCTCCATATAGATGACTGGGCAGTTTCTGTGCATTACATTTGTTGTTCTGGGCTTAGGAAGGAGCCCTTCTATTTCTTTCTTTGGCCCACACTGTGCTAAATGATTTTCAGCTGAGCAAAAATTTTCCATTTAAATTTTTCCCTTTATCTTGATTATTAATAAATGCAATACATGGGATTAATTTATTATTAAAACCTTTCTCCTGTGATGGGAACAGTGCCTTTTTCTTACTGTTTTTTATAATTTCTAACTGATTTTTAGTCTGTGATAGGACATGAGAGATTTCACTTTTTTTTTGCTTACCAGGATTTTCCTTTTTTTTTGGTGTTCAGTTTTATTAAGCCTTTCATTTTCTTCTCTAGCATATTTTTTCTCCAAGAAACATTAAGACACATCCCAACAGAGCAACAGGGCTGCATCAGTGAATGTGCTCGAGGTTTCCCTTGCTTTTGGCCTTTTAAAGTGTTTGGTTTTGCATTATCTGATTGCATTATCTGGATATTCCCATGAATTATCCCCAGATGTGACCAGCTCTGCAGGCAGCACAGGAGTTACAGGGCCCTGTTGAATGGAGATGCAGACGTGCTTCTCCCCAAATACCGAAGGCAGAGCTCTGCAATATTTGTTTGCAGTCATCAGTAGCTGCAGGATGTAGGTGCTGCTGCTTGCCAGTCCCATCTATAGTCTCATATTCTACCTTTTCAAAGGAGAGATATTCATTATTATGTTCCTTTCCTGATATAACTTTTAGAGCCCTAATGCCACAGTTCCAGGTTAAATCTCTGTGAACTTCTTAAAGAAATTCAGAATACAAGTAAACAGCAGGATATGGCTCACTAGTAAATGTTTGTGAGGTGAAGCAACTCTTTTAAACTCTTTTTATTTTATAGACAAAATGATTGCATAATACAGATGGGTATTAAATCAATTTGATAGACCCCTATATAATCCCTGACTAGATAGTGCTGTATGGCAGGACTTGTTTTCTGATGCACTTCACTGGGCAGTTTAGGCTATTTGTTCTGCTTTACTCCTCTTAATGTGGGTCAAAGTTAGTCCAAAGTCAAACCCTGACTGCTGTTTTGTGTTGTTTGTTTTAGCCCCCCACTTGTGCTAGTGCAGGCTGTAACATTCCTTTTTCAGACTATTTTAGATCAATCTGCAGCTAGCACAGCTTGTCTCTGCAGCCCAACAGATGTGTTTCAACAGAATGGAACTCTGCAGAATGATCCTAAAATTCTAGAGTTTTATGTAATTCTTCTCACTGCTGGTTTTTCACTCTGCCATCTGTATTGCCATCATGCAGAAGTCAATGGGGCATTAAGAACTTGCTGATGCTGCTCTTTATGGCTGGAGCAGGAACAGAGCTGCCACTTTGCTCTGCATTTTGCTGACTTTGTCACCCTTAATCAAGGCGACAATATGGATTTCTGGGACAGTTTTTGGAGCCAGCAGATGCTCAGGGGGGAACTGAGGGACCTTTTCCTCCAGGAAAAGGAGGGAACCCATGCTCATGATCTTAGGAGTAACCAGTAGCTCTAGGTCTGCTCTGCCCCTTCCAATCCCAGTGCTTTCCCTTCTGCAAGGGGAAATAAGAAACTCCAGATGTGTACATCCATGCTGTGCCCCCAGCTGCTTTACAGAGCAGGATTTTACTTCATTTTTTCTTCATATCTCCTAGTTGTTAATAACATAAACAATCTTTCTCCCCACCCTCAAAAGGCCCCAACAAACCAATGGGCAAAAATCCAATCAGCCTCTCACACCTTGGAAAACAAAGAGACCAGGACCAACTTGGGAGGTGTTGCTTTAGAATTCAGCCTCATGAAAGCTTGACTGGAATTCATGCATTTGCTTTTTGATGTGTTTGCCTCTTCACTCACAGTGGGGTGGAAGGGATCATGGTCCTGCTGAGTGGCACAATCCATCTGTCATGGTCTGAAATGTTGTTGCTAAGCAGTGACACTTCCTTTTCCCCTGTCTGCCCCATTTAAGTGAGTTAGGAAGCATGATGCAGCCTTTCTGTTTTCAGCTGATATTAACAGACTGATAGAGAGTCCTGCCTGAGCCTCACTTCTTTCTGTGCCAGTTTCAAGCCAAAGCCAAAAGTCCAGATCCATCTTGCTTGCCCAGGCTGAGACCCTTTTGGTCCTCTCTTAAAAATGGAAAGACATGAACAGAGTAGCAAATTCTGCTCTATTGTTTCGGATGCTTCAGGTCACCCCAGAAATATGTGGCTGCAAGACAGTGCAAAATTTAATTAAATGGCTTGGAAACACTCACTGGAGCGTTGTTGCCTTTTCCTATGCTCTGGATTTATCTCATTCCTGTGCACATACCAAAGTACTGTGCTTCTGTCTTTTCTTTGCTGCTTGAAACCAATAAAACAATCCATCCCTGAAGATAATGAACCACCTCTCAGAAGTAAAAAAGGAAAAAATTTTACCTAATATCAGTTGTGTATGTTGCTGATTCCCAGCAGAGTTGATACCATATGAAGGTGTGCCAGGTGGAGTCACACTGGTAACTCAGGGAAAACAGCACCAGGGACACAGGTGAGGCCAAGGCTCCAAATGCAATTTACAAAAAAGCCAACAGAGCGCTGGTCTGTTATCTTGTTTCTATAATTTGTGGAGCAGAGTTGGACTTGATGATTCTTGTGTGTTCCTTTCAAGCCAGAATATTCTGTGATCTCTGATATATTTGACTTTGTTGGGGCTGCAGGTTACAACATGCTTCTGCTGCTTTCAGTTTCACATCTTCTCTCTCAGCCTTAATAGATGTTTATTGAGGTATTGATTGTCCTGGTACATTTTTACATCAAAAAGTAATAGGCCAAATTCTTTCTGGAAGACACAGAATACAAAAGGAATAGTTTGCTTCAACAAGGGTTGCCAGGAAAAGATTAATATTCTTTATTACATGTTGATTTGTTTGAAACATATAATTTTTTGCCAAAATATGTTGTATTATTCCTTGTCTTAAAATTCATGGTTAGTTCTGATTTAAGATATCTCTTAAATGATTAATATTATAAGACACTTTCTCATCTACAAGGAACCCTAAGATAATCTGTAGGCTGAGCTATGTTATGTTGAATAACTACCACACACCCCACAGGTGGTGTGGAAGATATTAAGCCCTTAACATTCTTCATTTACACTTAATTTAAGTCCAAAATAAAAGTGTTAGCTAACATACCTTTTAAATTAAATTAATTTTATAAGTTCTGGAATACAGCACAGTTGGAAGTGTCATTTTAGTGTATCTTGTGGACAGCTGAACAGTACGGATTGTGCAATATTGATCCAGCACAGAACTGCCTTTACCTGAAAAGGAAATAATCTATAAATCTCAGTGAAGGTGAAGTCCCATTTGGGCTTGCTGGGAATTATATCAGCCTGTGGTCATCTGAGCTTGAGAGGATTCTGCTCAGGTGAGCTGGAGGTGGATAGTGTGACCTGCTTATGATATTATCAACTATCCTGACTCTTGCACAACCTAAAATCCCTGATTTAGGAACTGGCAATATCTCAGTATATTTTCATTCATGTAAAACATCTGAAGAAATAAGTGAAAGTAAACACACACATTAAATTAACATGATTTTGTTGCTAAGGTAGCAAATTTCAGATCTCTGTGGGAATACTGCTCCACATGTAGCACAAATCACAAGTATTAAAGAAATCATTTTATGCAATCATTTAGCAACAAGAGCATTACATAGAGTCGAGATGAGTGAGTGGTTTAGCAAGAAATTCATATTCAGCATGAAGACACTGATGTCTCTGTGACAGCTGGAATTTAGAGAGAATCATATTCATGAGCTGTGCTATGTACTGGGGAGGCACAATATGTAGACCATACAGATTCTCTTTATTTGTTCCTCTTTCCCATCCAGGTTCTCTTACCTTTTGCCATATCATTCAACCACTTCCTAGGGCTTTATTAAAATCATTAAGCATGCTTAGCACTGATAAGTTTTAACAAACAAATGGTCCATGTCATTGAATGTGATACCTTGGCCAGGAAAATGGACTTGGGAAAGATGTTTTGATATTCACATAGCAACAGCGCAAAGAAAAGTGGCAGATATGTCAGGGTGTTGCTTTCTTTAAAAACAGAATTCCTGTGTCATTCCATATATTTGTGTACTCTTATTGGACTGAAGTCTACAAAGACAAAATTTCAGAATTTGGGAAGAAGAAGCAGAAGAAAGAAAATATAGAAATGTCCTTAATGATCCTGAGTGAAGCAGAAAATACATTTTGTCCCCCTGACCAGAGGCTGAATAATTGTCTCCCGATTATTAATCTGTTTTCTGGAAGTAGACAGTTTCATTGTACCTTGGTCAGGTATATTTTATCTTATTTTTGTAGCTTGGGTGAACACATTTAGTGCTTTGTCTCCAGATTCAGGAAGAAACTCAGTCAGACTGGTCAGTAAGGGGCTGGACTTGGAGGTAGGGTTGTCCATTTTATCAGTTTAATGTTCCCATGTTGAAACATCATTTAAACCATCATATCATGGTTTAAAGCTGAGTTTAACCCTGAGGTTACCTGTACTTATTCAGTTTACTTGATTGTAAAAACTTCCAGGATGAAATTACAGTGGCCCTGTGAAAGGACTGTTTTTATTCACAGAGGGAGGATGATGGATTCTGGAAAGTGGATGGCAACATCTGGGAAAGGCAAGTCTTCTGAACAGTTTCTGTTGCTACACCCCAGGTGAAAACTGGTAGAAATACCATCTATTTATTCATTGAATTATAGCGAATATCTGACTCCAGATAAAATTCTTTCCGGAGTCATTGCATTTTACCTGAGCTTTTTCTTCCATAAAATGAACTGGATATTATCAACTAATGCCATTATCTTCATTACTGCTTCCATAGATGAATGTTATATGACTTTTACATGTAGTAAATAAATGTGACATTTAGAAAGCAGAAAAGGATGGGCAGAAAGGGAGATTGTGAAGAGCAGCACTTGATGAGAAGGATCTCATTTTAACGGTCTCGTTTTTGTTACACTTGTATTATTGTCTGTTACAACTCAGCCGACATCACTGTTGGGTAAATGCTATAATTCAGCCTGATGTGGCTCTATCTGTGAATATTTCTTCCCTGCCATTGTCCTTAGCACAGTAGTTTGTGTTTCTTGGGTTACAATAAATAAATTTAGTTCCTCTGGAACTAAAATTGCACATAAACTTAGCAACACAAATTGCTTTCTACTTGTTAATTTACAGTCTTGAAATGATGGTAGGCAGAGCTTGGCACAGATGTGGTGCAAATGTAGAGAATAAATGGAGTATGTTAAAAAGGTAGAGCCTGATTTTGATTAGATTTGTACTTCTATAAATCCAGAACATTTCCTATTTTTTTGGCTAGAGGAAGATTAATATCTGTCTTGTATGGTATTCTTTAATCAGGTATTCCAACCAGGTAATTGGACACTTTCTTGACAGGCAGTGGCCAGACAGACTTCTTGTTTGCATGCTGAGAATAGTTTTTAAATCATTCTATTTATCAAAATAAAAAATAGGGTAAATAAGGCACTAAGAAAGATGAGCACTAGCCAGACACCAAAAGAGTATAATATTTTTAGATGATATCATATGGATTATTAGACAAGAATATTTGGAAGAATTGGGAAATTGTTTAGAAGGCTTTGTTTCCCACTAGTAGCAATATCACTGGAGACAGACAGAAAACTGCCAAAGAAAAATGGCATTCTGCCATATCCTTAAAGAGCAGCCAGGTTGCCGATGTTATAAATGTCATTCCTTATTAACTCTGAGTTCTCAGAATGTACATTATTGTAACGTGATTTCATCATGTTATGGTCTACCAAATTCAAGCCCTTTTATACATGAGTATGTAAAAGAGAGGTTGGTACATATTTTGTGGGGGAAAGCTTTGAAAACACATCTGTTTTTTGTTGTCTTATTAAAAAACTCATCCCATCTGTCTTGGTTTGAAAGACAGGTGTCTGCTAGGGAAGGCAGGAGACTCCCTTGGAATGAAAATGTAAAACCCCTCCCTCCGAATTATTATAATTTTGAAATCAAGGGGCTCTCAGGCAGAGATCTGGGGATAGGAATAGCAGTCCTTTACTAGCATGTATAAGGCACACAAACAACAATAACTACAGCATTAGCCAGGAAACAGAACCAGGGACCCCGTGACAGCTTTCTCGGCTGAGATGGGAAGGGATGGAGGAGAGGCTTTGCTTCACAAACCCCTCGGGCAGTCCCGGT
Organism: Poecile atricapillus; assembly: GCF_030490865.1. Lineage (NCBI taxonomy): Eukaryota > Metazoa > Chordata > Aves > Passeriformes > Paridae > Poecile > Poecile atricapillus. Next base: position 66,797,028 of record NC_081252.1, on the reverse strand, counting down.
GCTCCTGCAGGGCTCTGAGGAACACTCGGCTGGAACAGCAGGAATGAGCTGAGGTCCCGGGCCAGTGGATGAGGTGGATCAGCAGAGGAATGGGCAGAGATCCCGGGCTGCTGGATGAGATGGATCAGCAGAGGAATGGGCAGAGATCCCAGGCTGCTGGATGAGATGGATCAGCAGAGGAATGGGCAGAGGTCCTGGGCTGCTGGATGAGTTGGATCAGTAGAGGAATGGGCAGAGATCCCAGGCTGCTGGATGAGATGGATCAGCAGAGGAATGAGGAGAGATCCCAGGCTGCTGGATGAGATGTATCAGCAGAGGAATGAGGAGAGATCCCAGGCTGCTGGATGAGGTGGATCAGCAGAGGAATGAGGAGAGATCCCAGGCTGCTGGATGAGATGTATCAGCAGAGGAATGAGGAGAGATCCCAGGCTGCTGGATGAGGTGGATCAGCAGAGGAATGAGCAGAGATCCCAGGCTGCTGGATGAGGTGGATCAGCAGAGGAATGGGCAGAGATCCCGGGCTGCTGGATGAGGTGTATCAGCAGCTCTGTGGCCGTGGCACTGCTGCACAGCCTGGTGCAGGGGCTACTGAAGGATGTGCGAGGCCTACTGAAGGAGAATACAAAGAAGACAAAGAAGATGACAAAGAAGGACAAGAAGGATAAGGACAAGAAGAAGCAGGACAAGAAGAAGAAGAAGAAAATGAGGAAGAAGAAGAAAACGAGGAAGAGGGAGAAGAGAAGAGGAGAAGAGGGAAAAGAGAAGAGGAAGAAGCAGCTCCATTTGGGTTATGGCAAATTCTTGAAGCAAGAACAGCTCTGAGAGAATCCTGCTCTGAAGCCCAGGAAACCAGCCAACCTGCAGCTGCCCCCATCCTCCGTTTTCCCTGCTCCCTTCCCCTTGGGCCCAGCCAAACTCTCTGTGTTTCTCAAGCACCCAATAAATACCAGCAGTCAGGTTTCCCTGCAACCAATGGGGAAATTTCTATAGGTGAGAAGGAACAAAAGGAAGGATACCTAACCCCTAACACCATTTCAATTTAATCTTTAAATTTATTAATTAGTGCTAATCTCAAATAAACTCCCCTAACTGCATTTTCACTGTGTGCCAGAAACAAGGGCCCAGGAACCATCATACTGAGAGATCAGGTGGAAGCAGTGAGGTTGTCAAAGGTTCTCAAGAGTCAGCCTCTTTGGGGGAGTTTTAAGCCAAATCCTCTACTTTTGTATCTCTGATTATACCACTGGGATTGTTCAATTTGTGTCTATGTACTCTCTTTGGGAAACTACATAAAAATTAACAGAGATCTCTGTATTACAGGAATAAACCTATTTGGCTTCTTCCTCCTAAATATGACTGTCATGTCTAGTCCCTCCCAGGAGGTCAAGGATAAAATGGTTCATTAATTTTAAAGATCTATTTGTTCAGGCTAGTTGGGTAGAGAAGTGCAGTATCATCACTTCAAAAGAGGTTTGGACAAACACAGCAGGCAAAGATGTCTTGGTTCCATCTTGTTCTGGGGTGAAGGGCAGTGGCTGGTAAACTGAGGAGGCAAATTGATACCTTCCACAGGATAGAAAAATTTTGCTGTTACTCCCTCATTGGTATTTTATCTCTCTCTTCTGCACAGGGATCTCCCCCTCTGGAGAGGTGATGCCATGGAAAACACTCAGCAGGTCTGGATCATTAGTGTACTATGCTTTGGGTTTATACTGACTATATGAAATCTGTTTGGATGGTGTGGGAATCAGGGAGGATTATTAACACTCTGTAATAATCTGGGTTTTGAGCAACCAGGTCCATTTGAAGGTGTCCCTACCCACAGCAGGAAGATTGGAATTAGGTGACCTTCAAGGTCCCCTTCCCACCCAAACCGTTCTTTGATTCTGTAATTGTATGAAAGGATCCTCGTAGCCACTTAGCAGGTCTTTATGAAAAGTAAGGATTGATTGACAGAGAAGATCTACCCAGGGTTTTGATCAGCATTTTAACCACTCTTGTTTTTCAGATGCTGAATCCCTTCTCTAATTACAAGTCATGTGAGAAATCCTCAGATGGGAAGATTGTGAAGAGCCTGTCACCTTGTTAGCTGAACCATCCAAGGCAAGACATTCCCTTAAACCTGATCTAAGTCATCAGCAATTTATTTCCACTTGATTCTGTATGTCTGTGTCCTCATAATCCCTTTTTTTGGCTTGAATTGCTTTATTTTGAATTTGGATTTTGCTTGTTTCCTAACCTATCTTGAGTTAAAGACAATTTCAGATAACTTACCTTCCACAGATCTGACATTACTTAAAATTTCAGCACTGGAAAATATTAGCAAGGGCTCAAATCCCCAGATTATTGCAAATATTCAAAATATGTGAATCTGTGTAAGTAGCAAGTCCTTAGAGATCTCCAGTGGTTGCTATTAGTCAGAGATTTCTTTGACAGACCATAAAGCAGTGGGGTCTGAAAAAGGTGCTATTTCTCATGTTTCCTTTAACAGTGGTAGGATATGTTCACCAAGGCATGAGCTGCTGCTATTGGGAAGCCTGAGCTGCAAATGAACTTTGCACAGATGACCCTGTCATGTGCACTGGCACCACCAGCCATGGGTGAATTGTGTCTGCTGGCCCGACAAATCCTTGTCACAGCCATCACTGTCACAGAGAGACTGCATGCATGCAAGCTTCAAGATATGAAACTCCTATATATTTCTTCTTTTGAAGACAGGGAGCGATTACCCAGACAAGGGAGGACTTGAGAAACTCTCTCTTTAGATTTTATGTCTGGTATTATCATATGGGTTTCTGCTGTTTAATATCAAAAAGCAAATTGAGCCATGAAAGAATGGGTGAGAGGGGATTTAGAAACTGCACTAGGAAGGAAAATGCTTCCCTTTTCTGTTTGTGCCTGTCTGTCTAACAAATCTCCTTCCCGAGCAACTCTACATAAAGGAAGTTGCACGTACTACCCATGGCTCAGCAAGGCACTTGTGCAGCTGTTGGTATTTAGTAGGCAGCTGCTTGATTTTATAATTTCCAGAAGCCTGCTTCAGATGGATTCTTGCTGCAGAAAGAGATATGGGAAGTCATTAGCCAGCTTTTATTCTTCGAAGTACAATGCAGAGGACAGAGTTGGCTGGGGTTCTAATGATAGTGGTTACATATGTTACAGACCTATCCTGACCTTATATCTAAAAGTTTTATTACATTATAACAAGATATTACATGCTTGATCTCTGGTTTTCAGAACACAAAGTATATATTTTTTTTTCTTTCAGACTTTTTTTTTTCTTTTAGATTTTAAAGCTACAGCAGTACTCATGACTTCCCAAAACAGAGGGTCAGGTATCAGGAACAAGTGTTTGGTCATTTGTTCACTTGTGGGCTCTTATCCCTAATATGAGACAATAACTCCAGGCCCTAAAGCACAGGGAAGTGCCCTGCCTGTGTAGTACCTACAGGCATTCTTCCACCTTTTCCCTCCTGTGTTTCATAAGGCTGTCCCTCATAATCAGATCCTTCAGCTCTCAGATCTCTGGGTGGTGTGTTGCTGGATGGTGTGTTGTGGATTTGCACACACCAGTGTGGATGCTGAGTTGCTGGATTTCCCTTTGTGCAGTCAGAGCACACTTTGACACAACCAGACAGCAGGTAACCTGCTGTGCCTTGGGGTACCTCAGGTTTTGACAGAAAAAAACTGTTTCATAAGATTCTAGGGTTTTGGTCAGAGGCTGAACTTGATAATCTTTTCCAACCTTAATGGTTCTGTGGTTCTATAATTCCATGACTCCACAAGTTTGTGGTTTCTGAACAAAAATTCCAGAGAGTCTCCGATGTCCAATGTGGTGATTTGAGGCATTGGGGTGCAAGAAGCACATTCAGGTCATATGAAAGGCAACTACAGTCTTAGGAGGAGAGGGAGGAAATGTGAGATTTGGGTAAGGATGTGTTGTCACTTCCTACTCATGCTCTGGCCATATGACATCTTTCCCCTAAAGAGTCACCTTCTGGGAGAGATGAAAGGAACAAAACCTGTGGTAGAAGCTAAAGGAGTGTCAGTAACACTGACTGCCAAATGGGTTGGGAAAGGACAAATTTTCAAAACCAAAACTCAGTGCATTAACCCCACCTGAACAAGGCATTTACTCACTAAGTGGAGAAGCCAGAACTGTCTGAGGTGAAAGAAAGGAGTTCCTGGGCAATGGGATTGAAGTAAATCAAAGCTTTGGGAGGAATATGTGTAACCTCATGCTCTCAGCTGCCTACAGCTGCTCAGAAAAGAAATTCTTTTGTGAATTAATGAATCTTGCACCATCTCCCTTCCCATTGTATTCAGGGTTGGAAGGACTAAAATAATCTGAGATTAGATACATTTTGCTGATTTTGTATCAACTGATACTACTGTGACTATGCTCAGAAAGAAAGAAATTTGATATAATTTCTGTGGTGAAAATTACTAGTCTTACACAAGGAGGAAACCATCCTTTAGCACTATGCTAATTAATGCCTTGAAAAGAATAAATGCAAGAAGGAAGCCCCAAATCTAAATCTTTCCCTTTTGAACTTGAGCACTCCCACCCTGGATCCTGAGCAGATTCATCCATTTTCTCAAAAGGAAGTTGAGAATGTGGAGAAGTTTGATGTTTTGGGGTTTTTTTACTTTTCAGTTTATCACTTGTTTACCTCATTTGAAATTGAAAATATCTGTGGGAATAATTTTAGATGTTTGAACTTTCATATGTACAGTTTTATGTAAGTTTTTTTTTAAGATAACTGATGAAAGAGTAACATAAATGCTGCTTAGTGCTTGGATTCTTTAATGTTTTGCTGAAAAATGAATTAAGAAGTCAAAAAATCCTAGTAGGTCTTGTGGCAGATGAGAATGGTGACAGCCTTCTTAGAGATTTCTTCAATTTATTACCTGTGCATTAAAATCTGCAGTAGTGTAGAGTAGTACTTTTTATCCTGTGATGATGTAATTTTACAGAGAGAAAGGCTTGAAAAAATATCCAGTGCAATATCTGATAGATCCTGCATAGTCCAAAGAACACACCTGGAACTACACATTGTGGACATAACTGATATTCGATGTAATTATTGATTAATTCTGTTGAACCGTCATAATAAAGTGGTAGAAGATGATTAGAGATTATGTGAAGGGAGCAGTTTGACTGTGTGAAAAATGTTTCCAATACTAAAAATAGCAAGTAACTATTACAAGCAGAGATAGCTAAAGAAAACTAAGAAACCAGAACAAAGAGCACAATATATTATCAAAATTCAAAATTAACAATTGCCTTAGAGACAGAAGACTACCTGGTAGCACATGAAGAAAGGAGCTAAAATCTGTGATGTTAAAAAACCCAAAAACCTAACCATGACATAATCTTGCTTACATAGCTATCCACAGCTGTGCAGTAGGGCAGAGGCTTGACCTCTGCTGTGTGTTGGACACCTAAGGGAGTCATGCACTTTGTGTTCATGGAGGCAATCTAGGTGGTTTCAGCTATATTGAAGTGCAAAGTCAACAGGCTTTGCCTTGATGAGGACCATTTACTACAATTTTAAGTCTAATAGATCATGGCAGATTATAGGGCAGCAGAGGGACAGAGGGAGAAGAGCAAGGATGCATAATGCAGCTGCTGGGAATATAGAAAGCAGACATCACTGGCAGCTGCTTAATTACATTTTGCCAGTTTTCACTATAAACCCTGTCACTTCTCTCTTTTTCAGATGATTGTTAAGGGGCTGAGGGGCCCGAAGGTATTTTTATGAAGAATTGAAAGAAAGGATGAGAGCAGTGGAAAGGAGTGAAGGCAGCACGTAGGAAGATTCTTGCTGTGGCATGTGCCAGTGCTGTGCCAGGGCTGTGCCACGGTGCCAAGAGCTGCCTGGGCTGTGGCAGGGCTTGCCAACAACAGGGCTCAAGCAGGGTCTGTGGGTACCCACAAGGAGTGGAGATGGGACATGTGAGTAACCTTAAGGCTGGGTTGGTTCTCTGAGTAATCAGGAGGGAAGGAAAGTCAAGTTGAATGCGAGACCCTTGATCTTTCCATAGTGGAAAGTAGTTTCTGCTCTCCTTAAGGATGCTGCAGCTTGTTTTGTCTCCCTGATGAGGACTTGTGTCATTGTAGGTCAAAAGTTCCAAGATCATTCTTTTAAGGCCCTAATTTTGGGGAAGGAAATAGTTATCAAAAATGTCTGAATTTTCTGTGGCAGTCTATCTCCTGTTAAAATCTGTTAGTCACTGGTTATGTGCACTGGGATTGCTGCTCAGAACACAGAATAGGAGATATCACCTCACCTTTATAACATGGCTTTAATGAACATAAAAAGCTCCCCTCAACTGATCATGGGAATTACAGTAGAAAAAAAAATCCCTAACTTTTGTAGTTTGCTGTGTTCTCCTCCCTGCTTCTTAACACACAATGCTGTGTGTGGATATAACAATCTCCCTCTACAGTTTTAGAACTGATGGTGAGTATAGCTGAATATAATAAAAGCATAAAATCTAAATTCCTAAAATTTTAATTTCAGTGTCTGGAGAAAGACCTTCCTATTACCCTAGTCAAGAAAAGTAAACCCACCCTTTATTAGATAATTTGTATTTTTATGCTTGAATTTCTTCTCAGAAAGGAGGCAGAGTAAAATGACCTAATCCTTTTTACTTAAGTAAAAGAAGAGTGCAAAGCATTATAAAATAAAATTTGGGAAATTGCTTTGTTTTTTAAAGGAACCAACCATAATTCATAACAATAGCATGTTTTCCTCAGAAAGGCTAAAAAATCAACAACATTGTGTAGAAGGCAGCTGTATCATGAATTGAGAGGACTTACTGAGTTCACAGACTATCTGAGAATGGACACTTCCTAACCTGAACAGGTTAGAGTAAATAAAAGCAAAGGACGAAATTGAGTTGCTGAGAGAAAGTTGGACTTGTGGAACAGGAAACTGTAAAGGTGAAAAGAGGTGAGCAGAGCCTACTGAACCTCCTCAGAGTGCAGCACAAATAACCGACTGAAACTGTTTAGGGTAGCCAGAACTGTGTGTATGTGCCAAACTGGATGAACTGCATGCTGTAAAAGTGAAACAGAAGGTGTTTAAGCTTCCTAAGCCTGATAGGAAAAAAAAAAAAAGAGAAATCTGTTAAGGCATAACACACTGGCAGCATCTCATCCCTCAGAGTCATGTGCTTGCCTAGGGCTGCGTGGGATTGCTCCCTGCAGAGCAGGTACCTGGGCAGCATGATACTCTGAGAGGTGTCAGCAAAGGCATTAGTGAATTGCTGGATCCTGACTCTGTGAAGGGGGTTTTGGAAGCTGCCACAAGCATGTGCTGCCAACAAGCCAGCAGGGCATGGCAGCACTGTTTAGGAGTGTCAGCACAAGGTGGTGATAGCTTGTGTGGTGTTTCGGGGTACAGAGTGATTCTCAGCAATGCTGCACTCAGAGGTGTCAAAGCAATATAAAGGACAAAGCCTCTGTTTTATGCATATATTAAAAAAAAAATCACTTGCTAAACAGCTCTGAGTCCTCTGAAAAATATGAGAAACTGTGCCATGAAGACCTCAACTTACTCTTGCATTAGCATCAGGGCAAATGAGCCTTACCCAGTAAATGCTACGGCAAGAGGAGGACTGCAGTTCATCATGGCAGCAACAGACAGTCCCTAAATGAAAAGTATCCCACCTCAGGGCTAAAGGCAGCTGAGCTCCATCTCCCACTTTCTGACTGCCTCTCTCCCTGCCTCAGTGACAATGAGAGTGCTGTAAAGAGAGACAACTGGTGCTTTGCCTTTGGAGCACTGAGTGCAATCCAGATGACATGGCTGAGTTTTCAGGCACCTGGCTCAGAGCATCTCTACCACAACACTCCCACTACGCTGTGCTGTCATTCTCGGTTAAGAGCCAACAATATGTACCTCACTCATGATTATTTGTCACATCAGAAGAATTTACCCCTCCACGTTTCGCTCCATCATCGTTCATAGCCTCTCTGAGGACAGGCAGCCTCCCACCCAGCCTGGCTTGAGCTGACAGGTGTCTCCTCTGTTGCTCATCTTTCAGATAAATTTGGTAAATTAGACATTAGGTTTTTAGGTGGATGGGTTTGGAGGTCTGCAGGCAGAATTGGCCAGAAGGGAAGAAAACTGGTTTATGGTTGAATAACATATGCTGCAGCCTCAGGGCTAGATTATTGGTATCTGCTCAGAACGATTCAATAATCACACCTCCTGGTGAGGGACAGAAATCCTTTCCTCTTTGTTACCTAGGAAGTGCTGATGATGCTCTCTATCTTGCAAGAAATGCCTTCAGTAATAGCATTGAGGAGCCCTGGGTTGTTTGCTGTTACAGAGCTGCTCTTTGCCTTACCCTGTGTTCAGTTGCACAGCTGTTCCCAAGCTAAGCTAGGATGTATTTACCCAGCAGGTATCCTTTCTTTCCTTTAAAAAAAGCAGGTTTAGCAGGTAAGAGTGTAAAAGCTAGTGTATCTATGTTGCAAGAGAAAATATTAATTCAATATTCAGGTGAAGAAGAAATGGCCTTAATTTGCAGCAGGGATGGTTTAAATTGGATATTAAGAATTATTTTTTATAGAAAGTGTGGTCAGATGTTGGAACAGGCTGCCCAGGGGTTGTGGTGGAGTGACCATCCTTGGAAGTATTCAAAAAACATGTGGATGTGGCACTTGAGGACATGATTTAATGGTGAACATGGTTTTAGGCTGGTGGTTGGATTTGATGATCTGAAAATTCTTTCCCAGCTTTAACTATTTTATGATTCTATGAGTGGTGAAAACTGCAAATATGTCAAGAACCATAAACTGGGTAAATAACTAGCCTAAGGAAATACTGTTTTTGAGGATTGTTTCATAATGACATTCATTTCCTGTTGAAAAGTGAGAATTATGATGGCTGTTTCCCAGTCTTGTGGGTCAAGGCATGAAGAGCTTCACTATCTTTACCATCAGGAAATGGTTTAAATATTCTTCACACCTTACTCACAGGGACCTAGACAATGCTTGTGCTACAACACTGTTGCAGTGCCCCCTTCTGTGTCTTCTTGCATCTAAACAACCCCAATGCTTTACAGATTTTTTCAAGAGGAATCTTTTTCCATGTTTTTTCTTCCCTATTCCTGTCCTCTGGACTGTCTGCAGAGGGTTCTTCCCCATCACTTGTTTCAGGCTGAGCAGTGTGACAGATTAATATCTCTTCCATTCAGGTTAGGGCTCTGATTTTACTTTTCACTACCATGTCTGATGTTGCTGACTTGTCTGTCATGAGTCTGTGAACTCTTCATGCAGTTGGTGTGATGTGGCTTGACATGACTGTAATAAACTGGTGATTTAACAGAAGCCACATGGTTATCAAAACTGGGGCTCCAAATAATATATGTAGAATCAAAATATAGGAAGGTTTTTAAAATGTCTGCTAGATCTTTTAAAGAAAATTTGAATTAACAATCCATCCTTTCAGCTGAAAGGAAGAGCATAACTTAGAAGACAATGCCTTACTTCATTTACATTGCAGAAAAGAGATAATGACAATTTTTTTTTTTTTCACTTGAAAAGGCAGAGGTGGATAAAAAACAGATTGAAAAATGCCTGAAGAAGCTTGAGAGTATTTGACACATCTTCCTTTTTAATTTCAGTTCACTTCAACATTAATATACTATATTCCTTTGGATAAAGAAACAGATTGAAGTGGAGGGTTGCAAAGACGGGTCCTTTGAAACCCCTTTTAAAGTGAAAGAAAAATTAGATAACATTTGTGCATATATGGTCTCTGTATATCGAGATCCTAGTTCTGTAAAGTTCTGTAAAGGGATACCTACATGTCAGAGACTGCCTTAGGAATCAGATTTTCTGCCGTAATGGTTGAACAGATATCCCAGGGGTGGCTCTTCAAAGTGCTGTTATAGCTCCAAGCTCTTCAATTTTTGAACTGAATATCAAGAAACATTCAGCAGATGGACAGTCAAAGAACACTTCAAGCAATCAGCGATCAATCTCTTTTCATCCAGACATCACCTACATAAAGAGCAATAATGAATCATGAATCAGATCTATGGGGAGCTGTTCCCCACTCTACAATCCACACAGGTATAGCATAGGTGAAAAGGGCAGCCTGGCAAAGGTTTAGATCAGCGTGGTGATATTACAGCCTCATCCAGGATTGTGTTGTGGCTTCCTAGAACAAAGACTTGGATTGGTGCAGGCTAACGTGGAGAAAAGTCTGGCATAAACCTGGTGGAACAGCACATGAAGGTCCACAGCACCAGCTCCTGCCCTATTCCTCTTTCAAACAGCATAAACCAGGAAAAGGTATGGGGAGGGAGGGAGGGAGGGAGGGAGGGGATGGGGAGGGAGGGAAGGAGGGAAGGAGGGAAGGAGGGAAGGAGGGAAGGAGGGAAGGAGGGAAGGAGGGAAGGAGGGAAGGAGGGAAGGAGGGAAGGAGGGAAGGAGGGAAGGAGGGAAGGAGGGAAGGAGGGAAGGAGGGAAGGAGGGAAGGAGGGAAGGAGGGAAGGAGGGAAGGAGGGAAGGAGGGAAGGAGGGAAGGGAGGAAGGGAGGAAGGGAGGAAGGGAGGAAGGGAGGAAGGGAGGAAGGGAGGAAGGGAGGAAGGGAGGAAGGGAGGAAGGGAGGAAGGGAGGAAGGAAGGAAGGAAGGAAGGAAGGAAGGAAGGAAGGAAGGAAGGAAGGAAGGAAGGAAGGAAGGAAGGAAGGAAGGAAGGAAGGAAGGAAGGAAGGAAGGAAGGAAGGAAGGAAGGAAGGAAGGAAGGAAGGAAGGAAGGAAGGAAGGAAGGAAGGAAGGAAGGAAGGAAGGAAGGAAGGAAGGAAGGAAGGAAGGGCCTCACTCATTGCCAGACCCATGCAGGCCTTTTCTAGGGCTGCACATGGTGAGCAAGACTGTGTTCCAGACCTATGGTTTGGTATCAGTCATAAACATTTACTTCCCTTCATGCTTTTGCACATCTCTATAAACTTCTCCTTATTCCTTAAAGCTATTTATAAAGCTTTAGGTGTGAAGTGATTTTGAAATAGCAGAGTGAGAATGTGGGTAGCACAGAACACCTATTTTGGCTATGCAAACCCCAAAAATGATGGAGAATAGAGCAGCATAACTTCTCTTAGGAATTGAGACCTTCTGCAGCATCTTTTTTAACCTCAGAATAAAAAAAGGGAAATGCCTTATACTAGGGTGCAGTGAAACACAGACTGTAGCTATAGTTGGTGTTATATTGAGGAGCTGAGTTCAGAATGTTAACTCTAAAAAAGGTGATACTTCACTAAGTGCCTGCAAATATGTATCACTTTTAAGCTCATCGGTTTAAGGATTATCATTGCTCAAAGATCATCCTTGTTTTTAGTGTGGCCAACCGACATAATGAAAAAAAGCATTAAATAAGAAGCAGTAACTGAGATAACACTCAGTTTTGTCTGTGATCTCCAAAAATAATATGACTAGGCTATTACAACAGCTGTAATGAGGAATTTAGGAGTGATACAGAACAGAATATTTTCTACTCTGACGCCACAGTTATATAACCAGAAAGTTTCTAATGTACATCAGTTGTCACAACAGTGAAGTTTTACACTGTGGAGATAATTTCCTACTCGGTTACTTCTACGCAGCTCTCTATTGCAAAAAGGGTGAAGTTGCTATTATGAGAAAAAATGTACAGAGTAGCTAATTATACTGGTCTGAGCCATCCTGCAGCTGTTTTACATTGGTTTCTAGAGTCCAACTAACATTTTAAAAATGCATGCATATCTTATTATTCTTCCAGCAAATTTGTTTTAAAGTCAACCTTTCCTTTCTGGGCATAAGACCACAGCTGGTTTTATAGGGTTTTAGTTCCAAACCCTCCTCATGCCTACACTCCCTAGCCAAAATTTTCCATCATATCAAAGAAAAGGGCCAATACAATTCCTGTGTCAAAGATTGCAGACTCTGCCATGGCTGCCCTACCAAAAGCCATCCATCCACAGTCTTCACTCTTGCCACTCTTTGCTCCTCATGCACTGAACACCCCCCTTCTCATAGCCTTTTTCTCTCTGGCACTGTGTATTCTGCTTTCTCATCAGTTACAGATGTGGTTTACTTTACTTATGTGGATTATTTTTATATACCAGCCTTCATTTCATAACCATGTCGTCACACAATCCCACACTCATTTTCATGTGCCAGCATCACTCTGCTCTAGCTGAACACCACCAGATCACATCATGTTCCTACTGAAAATGCTTAATACAGTAAGATGTTTGAACATTCCCATACACAGTGTGAATATAAATTGTAAGAGAGGTGAACTTCTGACTTTGTATTGGGCAAACGTATTTTCTTGATAACCTTTTAAAAAATTGACATTTTACTCTGAGTTTTAGCATGAATTTGTTGAAGACTCAATTTCAGTATTCCGTCACAGAAAAGGAGTAAAAACTATAACATCATATTGTTTGTATCCAGTAATATTGCTAAGATTAGATAAATAAATAAACTCTCCAAAGTCCTCCCTCTGGAAAACACACAGTTGAGCTGTTGAACAGCTACTGCCCAGTACCCATTTAAAAAGTTTTAGATGCTTTAATGGTTTTGTTTATTGTCATCTTGGGCCTTAACTGCTTCTCATTCCTCTTTGTGCCATGCACATAGAGCTATAACAATGGAATTTTCGAATCAAATGGCATCATTTCTGCCTGTGACAAAGCAGATTGTTTGGCAATACTAGGAAGCAAAGCTGAAAAGTGAATTAGTTGGAATATCTCAGTCCTCAGTTTTTCTTAAGACAACACAATAAGAAAATCATAGAACTTGAAATGCCTTAGGTCAGAGCCTGAGAACAAATATTAGCAAGTTACCATTTCTTGACATCAGTCTGGAAAGTGCAGTGAGAAGTTTTTGTTCTATTGAAAGAGTGATTAGCGACCATTTCATCCCTCCATTTATTGTTTCTCAATTAATAAAGAGATGACATCAATACCATAAAAGTGAAGTTTCCAGCCACTACATAAACCCTGAAATAATGGAGTGTCTTAAAAAGCAGGAGGCTGTGGCCTTCTAACAAGCTTCTCTTGTCAATAACTCTTTCTCCTAAGAAAACAAGTTGTTACTTTTCAGCTGAAGTGGGTTGACTTGCCAGGTCATGGATCCTGAAAGCCCTGAAAGGGAGGAGGAAGCTGTCCATTCCCACTGTTCCCAGCCACGGGACAAAAATTAAAGTGCTTATTTTTCTCAGGAATTTCTTGGGATTGTTTACAGCAGACATTATGAAAACTTTTCTAATGACAAGGGTTGTGCAAGAGAGGAATGGATTGTGTTGGGAGAAGTGGTGTCTTCTTCCTATTACCGGGAGTTATACAAGGACCTTTCAAGAATTCTGCTTTATTCTTCCTTGGGTCAAGGGTCAGACCTGGATTATTAAGATTCAAATAACAAACAGATCACCATTCAATAATTTTTCTGGTACTGCTATTTTTAATTTATTTCTATATAGCAATCTCCCCCACTTTCCCCATTTTTATCATGTGAATTTTTGTACACAAGCTCCCTAATGTTTACCCATGTAGAAATACATGTAAAAACACAACAGAATTTCTGACAGTCATGACTCATTAAATTATGAATAGATTTTTAGAAACCTAGCCCCTTACTGTGTGATAATAAGGACTCAAAATTTTTTTTTATTGAAGTTGCAGATTTAAAGATAAATATACTTTCATCACTAACCTGCTTTTTGCCTCGATGAAGCATCTCCACTGCTTGCATGACACATTCTCACCTGCCAGAACCAGCCCAACAGGACCTGCCTTCCTGGAATTTTGGTGTTGTTATCAAACACAGCTGTAGCTTGTGAGTGGAGTCAGTGGCAGTCCACTGGAGAAGTTCTGGTTACTCAAAGGAACTGTAAAAAAGACAATAAAAGAAAAAAATTTGATGGGCAGGGAAAAGGAATAATACATTAGAAACCACATTTAGGAAAGGATTACTGGTTTATTTATGCAGATGAATACTTCCTTCTCCTATTTGGACTCTTGTATACATATATATACCCATACATACATATATATATATATACATATATATACACATATACACATATATATATACATACATAAAATATATGTATAATAAAAGAATTATATAAACATATGTGAATATATAAACATATGTGTAAACATATATAAAAATATATTCAAGTTCACTCAAAAGCTGAAAAAGAATGTAAAATCCCTGAAAGCAGATTTTAATTTATGAGATCTTTAGTTGTGACAGACTACATTTCTCTCTAGAAAAGGAATCTATGCTTCTATTAAAATATGACTTAATATTAAGGAGACTATTATTAAAGGGACTATAACTGCAATCTTCTTTGTTTCTTTGTATGCTGGTTATGTGCTTATTCAGGTCTTTCATTCACCAGATCTGTCTGTATAACTAAATTCAGTATTTTGGTCCCAGACTGGCACTGCTATGCCAGTCTGAAAAAAACTGAGAGAATCTTTAAGATATAAAACTCAGCATGAATTCAATGATGAAGGATCCACACATTTTTTTAACATATTTTCATTGATATTAGCAATGTTGTTGGGTATGCTTTTTAATCCTGTAAAAACGTATCTGGAGAGATATAAATGGATATATAAATATCTATATATATGAAAATTTACATTGAATGATACCAGTGTAAAATACTGAGTTCATTCCAATAGTGTGCTCACAGGAACAAGCAGAACTTACCTTATGAACTGTTTTTCACAAGCACACCACAATCATTTTTCACTTTGGATATGTTTTAGCAAGACTCCTTGACTCTGATAGAAAAGTCACTTGATAAATAATATAATTATCTTGTCCACCTCTGTATGCCCCATTTGCAACAGAGCAGATCATTTGTCAGCACATCATTAGCCAGACATCCATGTGTCTGAAGTGAGTAAAGGAATATACTTTAGAATGTAAATATTAAAAGTGGGGATTTTTTAATGAGTTCAAATAATGCATTAGGAATAAGGCACATGCGTGATTTAAAATCTGCACAAAGAACAGGGTCATGTCTGTCTCCCTATTAACTGGTGTCGTGAGTCACATTATCTGCTGCAAATCACATATGTTGCAAATATAGTCTGTCTATGTGTCTGCAACGTCATTTTATGAATCGACCTTGAATGGCAGGATGATTGAAAAATATTCACTTTGAAGACAGGAGGAATAATTTTCAGTCTATGCTGTTTCCTGGAGCTGCTTGATTTGAGGGCAAATAATTTCTGATGTATATGAAGTCACTACAGACCCATCCTATCATTCTACTGCCTGGTTGGATAAAATAATTTTCAGTGTCTGGGGGTGTGGAGAGGGGAAAGAATATGATATGAAAGCAAATGGAATTACAAAATGATTACAACGTTATGACAATACATAATAAACCAACTCTTTATTGCTTGAATCAGTCCCCTTTTATTTTTAGATGCCAACCGTCTACCAGTAAATATTAAGAAAATTACAGACTTCAGGTCCAAAAGAAGGACACTGCTGTTGCAATGGAGTCACTGCATGAAACTTTATAAAGGTTTTTGTGGCCTTTTATCATCAATATGGATGCCCATCTCTGTGAAAAATTTTGGCTCCTGTTTTTTTAAAGGTGAGCAGCAGCAGAAGGAAATGCAAGCTAAAGCTGGAAGCCTCAGGGTGGTTACTTTCATGAAATGAAAGTTTTCTGAGAATTTCCTCATTGTAATGATGCTCTGATCACTGATATATCTGATCTCTGATATATTGTGTGGATTTGTGTTCAGTGATTAAGGAGCTGATTTTCTAGACTCAAAGGAGTCCTTTAGTTTGACCTGAACGTGTTTTGTATTTCATGGGTTAACTGCAGCAAATTGCTTGATTTTCTCTGGTACCTGCCTCACTCTAAAATATCTACTTGGAATCATACAGCTGTGGGCTGGAAAAGATCTCCAGAGATGTCCATTCCAGCCATCCACCCCAAGCAAGACCATTGGTCAGTCCTGGATTTGTCTTGCTGAGTCTTGGAAATCTTCATGGTTGGACCCTCCACCACCTCTCACTTACCTGTCCCAGTGCAGCACCCCTGTCCTGGTGGATCTGCTCCTCCTCTGCTTGAGTACTTTTTGGAATTATCATTTATTGATTAAATATTATTCCATATGCTGATTTTTCTTTCTCCCTACCTTTTGTAGTTATATGAGTAAAATCCTTCAGGGCTCCCTTCAGCATTGTCACCACTTTGGAGATGAGCGGATGGCATGGGTAGATCTGTTGGGTACGACACCTTGGCTATTTCCTTTTCAAACACAAGAGGATCCTTGATACCCAGATATCAGATTTCTGAACTCATAACTATAGAAATTATGGGCCTGAAAAGCAAAATTTACTAAGTTTTCTCTAAGACTATTTTTTTTTTAAATTCATAATGGTCCAGTGTAAAATGCCAGGGTTTTGCATCTGCAAACTCTGTTTTGCTCCCTCTCAAATTAATGCTGATACTGGTAGCTACCTTGTGCTTTCCTCCCATCATATATCACAACATTTCAATAATGTGTACATATCTGACTCTCTGATTCATAGATGTCATGTCATTTTCCATCACGACACAAAGAAATTATCCATTCACTATTATTTATATGTCATTGAAGATTAATATATTCTGGAAAAGATGCAGATACCTCTGCCTACCTTTGAAATGCAAAAAAGAATTGATAGGCACTTGACTTCAGGTGTTTTTGTTGAGTGTTGTGTCATGTCAATGCAAGCAACCTCCCTTGCTGCTTCTTAAATTTAAGTATTACTTATGCATTTTGTCAGTTTATTTTTGGTGGCGTTGAAAGAAACTTGCAATTATTGGTGAAAAGGAACTTCTACTGAACTGTGTTAAAAATGTCTTCAGACTTCTGTGCTGCTTGGAATGAGTACAGAGTATTCTTGAAGGATATGTTTTAAATTCCAGACTCTTTGTCTGGAAATACCTGTTTATAGATGCCTAAATCTTCACATCTGAACCTGTGAATATATCTCCCCCTCAGGCCATGTGTGTGTTTTAGTTCCTGTGTTACCTCTCCCATCGCACTGAAATAACAGCTCTTTGTCTCCTCAAAAAACAGTGAGTGCTAAAATTCTAGATTAATATAGGAAAGTGAAAGGGACTATGGAATGATATCCTCTACTCTTTTCCATGCCTTTTAATGGTCAAACCCATACCTGATGTGAACTGGAATGTAAATAACAAGAAAATCAGGTTAAATATGAGCAAACTCATTAAATCATCTGCATCCTGTCATTGGATAAGGCCATAGAAGTTCCTCTACTCTCCTTTCAACCAGCTGGTAGTTTGGGAAGTTTCTTCAGCTGATGCAGGAATGACTGATGGTAAATCAGACACGTGCACAGATGTTGGATTCAAACTCAGAGCAAAACCCACAGAGAATTATGGAATAGTGCATTTAGATCATAAATGCAGTCCTCTAATCTGTCAGGTTACTTGTGCAAAATGTTTCTTGTTCTGGATACAGGAATCACAGCTCAAAATCAGCCCTGGGTGTATAAGACCAGAGCTATCTCAAAGGGATTCAGTGTTTCAGAGGCAGCTGCTAGAACACAACTAAGCAATTACTCTGAGATCTGGCAATTACATTGCTCAAGTTGGATTAATGGCACAGTCTCAAAGAGTTGTGTCCTTCTTCGGCTATTCTGTGGGAATGAGACTTCTTAGACAGCACCAATGAAACTGCATGTCCTAAATCAGTTTTCAACTGAAATGGTCTTAACAAGATTCTTTTATTTTTGCTAATAAGTCTACACATGTAATTGTCTCAGGTCTTTTCATGTCTCTTAAAAATTATTTGTATGCTACCCCAATGGCATCTTCAAGATGACTCAGGAATTTAAGTTGTAAATAAATCTTCCAAGTATACCAATTACCTTATCAAAATCAGAAACTGAATAGTTATTTCAGACCTTCATTTCAGTGGAAAATATACTTGTTTATTGTTCTGTTTCTTCTCACTATCAAATAATAACAATATCTTGCCAACCACAGTTAGCATAGCCTTAATATCTTTTGTTTGATGCTAACTACATTTTGAACAGTGATGTTCCACAAGGGAAAATGCCTCCTTTGTACAAGATCTTGACATTAATTAAAAGTTTAATCTGATAGTATCACTTATATGGTCATATTTGTGTGTATAATATTACCCTGACTTTAAGTCTTCCCACATAGCATAAATTGCACAGCGCATTCAGGTACATTCTGCAAGAACATAAACTAACAGGAACTAAAAGACTAAAGGAAAGAAGACCCATCTAACACAGTTTGGACAGCTTCTTTTCCTCCTCTCAGCCCTTGTTTCATTGTCCACTCTCTCTACTCATATGATATTGATTGCCTGAGAATTTACCCTGTTCCATAACACTGTTCACAAGCTCCAGGTTAAAATCCAGTCTGAGTTACAGGCTGGCATTTGGATTTGTTGGCAGCACAGAAACACAAATACTTCTCACACTTAAGTGCCTTCTCTCCTGAAATTTCACTGCAGGACCTTGTATCTTGTTTACTAAAACTCCTATTTGTCATTGCAATGCAAATTTAAGATCAGTAAAGAGACTGAATTGGCAGAATTTCAACTGATGAGGTAGTTTTTTTCTGACCAAAAATATCTTGCTAAACTCAAACAGGCAACCTAAATTTGACATGAAATTGGTCTCTCTTGCCCAGAAATGGGAGTGTGACAATCATAAGGTGAACCTTTAGTAGAGTGACTTAAAGATGACAGTGCACATAAACGGATGTTAATTACATTTTGTCTTTAAAAAGAGTTAGAAAATTACAGACAGTAACTAGTGATTTGCTATTTTTCCTGGAAATATTTTAAGGCATGGATGGGTTAAGATTATTCTTTTCAATGTTCCTATCCAAACACTTTAATTTCCTAGAAAAATAACTTCCACACAGCCGAAATCTGCTATAAATAATTGCTACTGTAAACAGAGCTTTGAAATTATCAAAATAGGGATTTGAGAACTGTAGAGTCATTTAACATCGTTCCTGCTTAGCAAACTCCCTATCCTTCTTTCTTATGCTGAAAATGTCAAAACAAGATATTTCAACGCTGTCAAAGAGCTTTCCCCACTGTTTTCAAAACACATTTTTGTCTAAATTGATACCCTGCTTTTTAAAATTTTCATATAATAGTACTCTAATGGTAAATTGCTTTGAGAAAATTTGATCGGCGCATTATGGAGGTTTTGAGGAGATGTTAAAACTAAACTAATATCAACACTTATACTGAACTTAGTTGTACAGATTGACATTGCAGTCCTGAGCCTCTGTAATGAGACCCAGTGGCACTGTGAACTGTACTTCTTAATCAGAAAAATAAAGTTTTTTCAAAGGTGAAACAACCTCTGGCAGAATGACCTTCATTAAAACAGGCATTTCAGTGTGAATGCAGGTTTTGACCTAATAAGGAGAAACAATGAAAAATCTTGTACAAACCAAACTTGAGATTTTTTTACCCATCTCAGAGTCTACTTTAACTGTTTTGATATTGTAGAAACCTCTGTATTTTTCCAATATGTCAGTCCTTTGAGGAAGGTTCTTCTTCCTAGTATAATAAATAAATTAATGGCACCTATATTGGGCAACTGAAGAGAAGTTTTTCAGGAGCCTTACTTACTTACACTTCTGTAAATCATGTTTGCAGTCACAGGAATATAGCTCTGAAATACTGTAGCTGTTTGCTGTTAATAGAAGTTTTAAATTTAACATTCTTTATTTGTTGTAAAAATATTTCTTCAGACTTACTCATATTTTGCTATGAAGATTTTTTGGAAAAGCACATTATTGAAATATCGGATACTCCAAAGTTTCAGCTACTCAGAGTTCAGAATTCTGGTTATTATTGAGGCTGGAGGAGTCAGTTCTGATTCTCTGTCTTGTACAGTAATTTACATTTATATAGCAGGGCCTTATATTTCATCTCAGGTTTATATGTCTGTGTAAGATGAACAGCAAATTCAGTAAATCATCTAAATGTTTGGGCACTGGAAAAATGCTTACCATCTGGTAATTTAAAATAAATCTTGTGTTGTGATTGACTAAAAAATGTTACTGCAGAAGTATAATGAAAGGGAAGCAGGAGAAATGTTGGGACAGTCTGCCATGATTACGAACCCTCATTTCTGTGCCATGAAGCTTGTAGAGCAACATTCATAAAATCATCTGAAGATCAGGATTTTTTCAAAGACTTCCAAAGATTTGCTAAAATTACAGTCTCAAAGGCTTTCATCGGACAGAGACTATATGCAAGTCTTTATTTTGCTGAGCACTTCCCCTGGCCTTACCCAGCTTTAAGAAGGTTTGGCTGCTTGTACTCATGTTTGGTTATTTGGCAAGAAATTTGGTTCCCTGCTAATTTCACGCTGTACATAATGCATCTCTAGAATATTCATTTTCATCAAAACAGTTCAGATATTTCCATGTGGTAAAAGCAACCATCCACCTTTGCTGTAATGTCATGCACAATGTCCCTTGTTCCTGAGTCACTTGCATTGGATTATTTTTTGTCAGAGCAGCAATAGGCTTCATTTGTCTTGCCTTTTGGCATATGCAATTTTAAATCATTCAATATTTACTCTCTGAGTAGTTGTGACTCACTTGACATCTGAATCCTCATGACTGAGGCCTAGACCAACCACCTGTATCCTGCATGGGCGATGTGATTCTGACACCATGAACATAACATTGTGCTGTAATGATGCTTTTAACAACACTGTAGATCTTGGCCTGCAGCTGCATCATCTTATGCTTGCAGATTTGGCTGCCAGCTGGCCTTCAGCAAAAGGTTAGAAATGAGATACCAGTTCCCTCTAGATGAGGCCTCCCTAATGGGATGAATTTATCATTTTGTGTGATGAGCTTGGTTGCACTCTTGAGATCCAATATTCTTTGGTCTCAGCAGGCATTGTACCTCATGACTAGGCACTAGCAATTATTAAAGACAGTTATTTGCAATATTATCAGTTAGTTGGAAACAAGTTAGGGGTCCCTGACTCCTGCTGTGAAGAACACATTCACTGCATAGCTCCGAGCTTTTGTGTTCTCAGCTGACAATCCCTTAGCCAGCTCCTGCTTCCTCCAGTTGCTTTTTCCAGATATGAAAATTTGCTTCTGGGTAAATTCATTGATTGTGTTTTGCTTTTCCCAGCATGAAGTCATTTTACTCATTTGAGGAATAAAAGACCCCAGTTTGGAGATGTTTTCATGCTGAAGCACTGTTAGCCTCTGGAGCTACATATGAGGTATATAAGAGTCATAGCCAAAGGCTCAAACAAATACTACAAAGAGAAACTCTAGTTTCCAAGCAGGAAGCCCTTTTAAATCAGACTATAATTAGCTTTCCCCATTCCCACTGAGACTAAGCCAAGAAATAAAGAATTTAATTTATGGATATGATGATTTAAATTAGATAATTTTCTAATATCTATTTCTACAATATTATTTTTGTGACACTTGAGGCATATTAGAATTACTGTGCTGAACCCTTTTCTGCAGTAATTCATGGGAAGACTAAGAACTGACTGTCACAAACAGCACCGAGCCAGTTGACTCAGATGAGATCTTCCTAGAAGCTGTGTAGGGGTGGGCTGGTGCCTTACCTAGTGCTACTAAAAGTCAGCATGAGTCAACAAAGACCAATTGTAAGAAAACCTTTGTGGAACTAACCCACAGATGGAGAAGGTGCTGCAGAGGAAGCAGGCAGGAAGCATCCTTGGGCACAGTGCTCAGCAGTGCTTGGAACTCAACAAAAGTACAGTGGTACAAAAGCACGTGGATTCAGTGAAACATACTTTTCATGCTGAAATTGCACAGGTAGTCAGCTTTGAGTGCCTCAGGCAGGTTGGGTCAATGCTGAAATAAAGGTTTTAGGTGTTTATATTCTGCTTATGTGTCTGGGATGGGTATTGTTTGCCCCATATGGCTGGGTTTTTTCCCGTAACAGCCCAATTCATCAATAATTTTCACAGCATTAGCTGTATTTTCAGTTCTGAACACATCAAAGAAAGAGCTTCTCTTTAAAAAAATCTTACAGGCTCAGAAATAATCAACATAAAAATGTTTTTCTCATTAAGGCACACTTTTAGCACATTTAGCCTGGAATTGTGCATTTTATTCAAATGGAGCTCTGGGAAATTAAACAAAAATTATATTCTTGCTTTCAAATTGACACAAAATACTATTTAGACCATAAAATAGATGTGATAGGAAACATTGCTGATGCTTCTTATCTAAATCTGTAAGCACATTAGCAGTGTTTGCATTTACTCTCAGAAGTACACCTGCTGATTTATTCTGCTTGGAAACCACCACTTAAGTTAGTCAGTGCTTTTTAATCAAATTATGTCTGTCTAGTATAAAATCACTAATCTGTTAACATGATAGTTTCTGTGCCCTCCTGCAGCAGTGACAATTAATAAACTTATTTCTATCTCAGACTAATTTTAAGTAAATACAACAAGTGATATTATTGTCTAATTTGTAAAACCTCATGCTAACTGAAGGAAAAGATCAAGTCTTTATTGTATGAATTATATATTGAAGTTGAAAATTAAAGCTATTTAGTGTTTTGAATATATAAGGAAGATCATGTTTGAACTGACTTGAACATTGTCACATCTCCCACTAAATCTGATAAGGACCGGATCCATCCAAGAGGAGACAAGACTATCTTGGTTTTGTAAGGAATATATTAAACAATACAGCTGCAATCCTCCAAACAAAGGTATTCAAAGTATTGGAAGGCTTTTAAGAATAAAGGCAAGAACTCATACATGAAGGACATATAATTAATAATAAAAAGAAATTTAATGTCAGACTGGAAGAAAGTGAGCTTCTCATCAAAAAGAAACTTGACCCGATTAAAAACTATTTTGTTATTGTACAGATCCTGCTTGCTGAGTACATTTAACCTTGGTACTTGAGTAACACTCACATGGATGATACTGTGTCAGCTGGGACCCATGCACAACACCCAGGCCCATAACATTTGTTTATTTCTCTACTTGCAAGTGTGTCTTCAGATATAAGCTCTCCAATATGCAGGGCCACTGATCCCAGCTAGAATAGCCATCCTTAGGGTTGGAGTCATTAAACATCAACATACCCACAGAGAAATTTAGATCTGATTTCTGTTAATGCTTGAATGGAAGCAGACAGGATTTTGGAGGATCCAAGCATCCTCTAGTGAAGACCCGCCCTCCTTGTTTGCAGAAGGATGTATAACATAAACCTTTAATTGCATTCTGCAGGGAAATCAGTAAGAGAGACAACACTTCTTCCAGAATGCTGAATGCTTTGTTTTCTAGATACTCTCATGACTTCTGTTAGTATTGCTATTGAATGTGGGATAACTTCTGCAGTGTAAATATTCATGATGGTAATTGATTGGAATAACTTATATCAAAAACCTTAAGTGCATTTTAATATAGATATATATATAAGCCTTAAATTTGGAATTGTATTACTAAGATTTGATAGCAAATTACACCACTGGGGGTTGGTCTTTTGCTTTGTTGTTTTTAAGAAGGAGAAATTAGAATATTTCATATTTGGTGCTTCCTGGTTCAATGTTCCCTTTTGGAAGGCAGAGGCAAATAAGCAAGCTCAGCAAAAGACAAAGCTGTGTTGGCTGCAAAAACTGTCCTATGGCTCTGCAGTCTTTTTAAGCCCTTAAAAAAATAATTCCTCCCTTTTATTCCTCAAGGAAAGGAAATTATTGCAAGTGGGTAAGCAGTATAACAGGATCTGATCTGACATATGTGTGTTGAGCAGAGGAGAAAAAGCTTTTGCTCTTTAATGTATTAGTGCTATTATTTTGGTCTTTTATGTATTAGTGCTATTAGTGTATAAAGTCTGCTCCATAATGTATTAGTGACAGACATCGGCAGTAGACTTATAATTGTCCAAAAGATGAAGAGCTCTGTGGAAGGAAACATGGGACATTACAGATAATGCAGCTGGGACAGGATAGTTAAATTGAGTTGTCAGAATTTGCAGCATTAACATAAATTTACGGTTTTTTTTTAAAAAAAAATCCTGAATATATCTGAGCAAGCTGTCTGAGCCCTAAACTTTTACTTGCAAAACAATGGAATTTCAGTATCCACAGATGTAAGTGTTCTTTTGAAGTCTGTATTAAAAAGTCACCTCCTGACTGCACTGTCATTACCTCTGTTAATAAACCTAGTGTTTGACACTGCTACAAATTGTACCAGCCATGGCTGTCTGAGAGTTGTACAAAACACTGAATACTTGGTGGGTTGACTCTCTGAAGTATCATTTCTATCCCAGTTTTTCCAGTTGAGGAGACTGAGCTGAAAGAACTTGCCCTGCCTTGTAGAAGGTCCAGGATTTAGATCCCAGCTTTATTATGGAGTATAATTTACATGACCATCTTGAGCCATTAAATAACAGAAAAAATGAGTTATTGCTGATATGTGAGATGCAGACATGAAAAATGTTCTATGGAGAGTTATTACAGGAGCTGCAGAAAGTTACTGTGCTGCACAAATTACAAGCAAAATCATTTCATTTCATTTCATTAAATATTTGTGAGGGTTTTATGTGTGTAGCCAGTTTAGAGTGGATTTCTCTACTACTGCATCTTTGTTCTCAGCAAACAGTAAAGCAAATTGGTAGCAAAAAATACCGGCAATACCACTGTCAGTTCCTGTTATATATCAGAACCAAAATTCTTTTCAGCCTTTTGAAAAAGAGTCACTAAGGATATGTTCCAAAAATGTGGAACATTATGTAAACATATTGGAGCTTGCTTTGACTCTCACATTGTTGTCTCATATGTCTCCTTAACCAATGGATGGCCCCAAAATTTTGTAATGTAGGCCAGCCTGAAGAGTGCCAAATTACTCAGGTGCTTCCATCTGGTCCCTGTGGCATGTTGGACATGGGCAGGCATTCATCCAACCTCATCATCTTCACTTTTCACGTGTAACACATGACAAAGCTGCCAGAGTTCAGCACCAGAGGATGCAGCAGTGACTCAGTTTAACACAGGGCTGTGAGATGCAAACAGCAGCATGCATAAGTGAACGTGCACTAAAAGTCCCCAAACTCTCCATGCCCCTAATTAAAGGTTATTGTTCTGAATAGATGGATGGTTGTCAAAAATAAATTTCAAGCTGACTATATAAGGGTTCCCAATCATGGATCAGTTCAGTCAGTCATTTAGAAAAGTGTTCTACACGATGGTTTTCATTGTGGTCTCATGATACATCAGAATAGTCCAAATTTTCAGGATTGCTTCTGATGACAATTTCAGTAGTGTGTATCTGGAAGAAGGTTAATTGTACTCAGAATTGGTGCTGGAGGGTACAACCATGAACTGAAATAAGCTCCTTTTAGTCAACAAATGCATTTTATTATATCCCTTTTCCCCTTAAAGGAAACAAAAGTGATGCAAGTCAGGGGATGTTTGGTTTCATCCACTTGGAAAAGCTCCATCTTATCTCTGCATTGGCAGGTGTATGACTGAATACAAAGCAGAATAATTTACTGGTGCTGACTTATTAATGTTGCATTGACATCAGAAAAATCTCCCACCACTAGAGTTTACAGTCAGAAGTTAAAAATGAAACCGCTGAAATTCTTGTCTTACACTTGAAACAAGACAATTAGCTTCCTTCTTCCTCTGCAATCTGGAACTGATTCTGGTACTATTTTATCTCTGAATTCAGGAGGACATGCAGAAAAGTGACAGTTGCTCCCTCATTACATCCCTGTTTAAAATCTTATTTCCTTCTCTGTTTATGTCTTTTATGAGTTCCTAGACCAACAGCATTAAGCATAATTCCTCCACTGACACAATCCTTCACTCAGCACAGGTCAAAACTTCACACCAACCATCCACAGATTAAACAAACACAGCAGTCAGCTGGAAGCTGGTAACCCACAATATTTTGGCAATTAAGCTAAGATACACAAATAAAAAATATTTTATTAGGGAAAAGGAAGCTGAGGGGAGACCTTACCACTCTCTACATCCGCAAGTAAATTGTAGCCAGGTGGGGTCAGTCTCTTCCTCCAGGTAACAAGTGATAGGATGAGAGGAAATGGCCTCAAGTTGAGTCAGGGGTGGGGTTTAAATTGGATATTAGGAAAAAATTCTTCACAGGAAGTATTTGAACAGGCTGTGTAAGGAAGTGGTGGTGTCACCAACTCTGGAAGTGTTTAAAAAGTGTGTGGTTATGGCTCTTGAGGACATGTTTTAGTGGTGAATATGGTCGTAGTGCTTAAATTGGTGTTTGGACTTGGTGATCCTGATAGAGACCTTTCCCACCTGAAAGATTTGAGCATTCTGTGATTCCCATTAGTAAAAACTTTAGATTGCAAACATCCACTTTTCTGCATGGATTTCTTTTTTTTTTTTCCCAAAGTTTGTATAATGCTTTTTGTTTTCCATTTTTCAAGCTACCTCTTTGGGTATGTTGCTTAAAACAGGACACAATTTCATTGCTGATTCTCTTCCAATTCTTATGCAGTCACTTCCTGAAGACCAAGCATACGCCATTAACTTGAACTTAATTTGTGACCCAAAACCACCTCCTCAAGCTCTTTTCCTATCAAGAAACAGCCCAAGTTTTTTTTCTCCATTTTTTGTATACAGCTCCTGGATTTCTGTTTCTTGGACAAATCTTCATCACAATTGATTATTTTAGATTTTAAAATGTTTCCTCAGGTTATCAGATTTACATTAAAGAAAATCTCTATGTCCCACATGCTCACAGCAGCCCTATTTAAGAAGATGAAGAAGAATGTAGGCACATCTGTATTACTTTATCCAGGTCCTTAACAGAAACATTAACCTGAAGTAGGTGCAAATATCCATCAAATGGGACAGAAAAAAAAAAAAAAGTCTTGGCCTTGTTTTTTTGCTGAACCTGCTTATTTCTTTAATTGTTTACCAAACAGTAATGAGCCCTAAAACTCGCTGACCTTGCTGTTTTGTCACCCAGGACTCCACGTGTGTCTGGACCTACCAGGTGTGTTTTCTCTCAAATGACCTAAATTCAGCTAATGCACCTGTCAACAAATGCAGGTACCTTTGGAGATTGCTGCTTTTACTTCCACCCTGCAGAGCACCTTCCACCTCAGCCGTGTTTGTAGCTGTCCCAGTTGGCCTCTGGAAACCTGTAGCCACTCTCCACAAACCTCCTCTGTTTGCATTCTTAGATCAATCTGGATTGGGCAATAGTGGAGTGCTCCTGGGAGATTTTAACCACTTTTTTGTATGATCTCCTGGAATAGGTCTGCTCGAAAACTGGAGAGCAAATTTTGCTGCTGAGAAATGTAATTTAGCAAATTCAGAAAGGACAGCTTTAGCAGCTGAAAAGCTTCATATGAGTGTATCCGTTTTGATTAAATTCTGTATAAAAGACAATAGAAAGGATTCTTTCCAGCTCATTTCATCCTTTGGCAAAATACCTATTTCCTATTTTGTTCCTCCAAGTTATCATTTTAACTTCCATTTTCTGTGGTTTTAGTTTATTGGAACAAAGTTTTTTGCTTGTTGTGAATCACTATTTTTCTGTGTGTTTTAATTTTAAGCTTTTTGCAAATACATTTTTTTTCTTCTCAAATTAAAAACAAATAACATTTCAAGTCTTAAAATTTCCAATGGGATACAAATTTCTGCTTCCAAACCCTTTTTGCTGCAACCACTGATTAGTTCCATATTTCTTTTTTTACCCCCAGAACACTCCAGGCATTATGGTTTCCTCTCCACGAATAAAACTCTATCAACGAGAACATCTCATATTGCTGACAGAGGAGACAAAATTCCAGAGATAAGAAACTGTTCCTTTACTGACACATCTTGGACTGAAATGGAGGAATAATACAATTTGCAGGTATAGCATTGCTTTATAGGGATATTGGAGTAATATCACCATTGATATTTTACTGGGCTAGAAAACAAGGTCCAGAGAAGTTTCTTTTACTGTGGAGGCTGTAGACATGGTTGTATTTTGGCTCTGTGATAACAGGACAAATAGAAAGGACCTCTAAGAAGTAATCCTAGTACAACATCATTATGGATTTATGTTTAGGAAAAAAAAACCAGCCCTGTTTTTTCCTCATTCTTTGTTAATAATAATTTTCTGCTCAGCCCAATGTCATCTAATAAAAGAGGAGTAAGAAATTGTAAAATAATTGATTTAAATATCTGACTGTAAAATAATGATTATAAAATAACTGCTTTAAAAGTCCTTCTCGCCTTTAAATTTTTTTTTTCCCTACTTATTGTGCTATAACCCCAGTGTTGATGATGGAGGTGGGAATTAATTTCCCCTTTTCCTCATGCCTTTTACATGCCTGCAGCGCAGATGCCCAAAATAAAAAAAAACACTGAGAAAATCAGGTAGCCTAACCAAATGGCCAAAGGCATGCTGAAAGTGTTCATTACTTTTCTGGCTATATAGGGGCTCCCAGAACTCCAACCCAGTTGTAAAAACTCCTTTTGGAGATAAGAGTTCCACTCTCAATATCAGAAAAATGAATGGTAGCTGATGAAAACTCCAAGTCTGACACAACTCTGAACCATTTCTCACCTTGTAGGACACACAAGCCACAGCCACATAACTCAGCACAGCCCCGGAGCCACCTTGTCCCCCAGGT